>NC_034594.1:34048052-34132896 GCF_900095145.1 Mus pahari | reverse complement strand
TGTTTCCTTTTGTTCTAGAACTTTTAGGTGTGCTGTCAAGCTGCTAGTGTATGCTCACTCCAGCTTCTTTTTGGAAGCACTCAGAGCTATGATTTTTCCTCTTAGCACTGCTTTCATTGTGTCCTATAAGTTTGGGTATGTTGTGGCTTCATTTTCATTAAACTCTAAAAAGTCTTTAATTTCTTTCTTTGTTTTTTCCTTGACCAAGTTATCTTTGAGTAGAGTGTTGTTCAACTTCCACATAAATGTTGACTTTCTATTATTTATGCTGTTATTGAAGATCAGCCTTAGTCTGTGACGATCTTATAGGGTGCATGGGACAATTTCAATATTTCTGTATCTGCTGAGGCCTGTTTGGTAACCAAGTATATGGTCAATTTTGGAGAAGGTACCATGAATTGCTAAGAAGAAGGTATATCCTTTTGTTTTAGGATGAAGTGTTCTATAGATATCTGTTAAATCCATTTGTGTCATAACTTCTGTTAGTTTCACTGTGTCTCTGTTTAGTTTCTGTTTCAAGGATCTGTCCATTGATGAGAGTGGGGTGTTGAAGTCTCCCACTATCATTGTATGAGGTGTAATGTGTGCTTTGAGTTTTAGCAAATTTGCTTTAATAAATGTGGATGCTCTTGCATTTGGAGCACCGATGTTCAGAATTGAGAGGTCATCTTGGTAAATTTTACCTTTGATGAGTAAAAAGTGCCTCCTCTTTATCTTTTTTGAGAACTTTATGTTGAAAGTCAATTTTATTCTATATTAGAATGGCTACTCCAGCTTGTTTCTTGGGACCATTTGATTGGAAAATTATTTTCCAGCCTTTTACTCTAAGGTAGTGCCTGTCTTTGTCCCTGAGGTAGGTTCCCTGTATGAAGCAAAAAGTTGGGTCTTGTTTATATTAACCAGTCTTTTAGTCTATGTCTTTTTATTGGGGAATTGAGTCTATTGATATTAAGAGGTAGTAAGGAAAAGTCGTTGATGCTTCCTGTTATTTTTGTTATTAGAGTTGGAATTCTGTTCATGTGGCTGTCTACTTTAGGTTTGTTGAAAGATTACTTTCTTGCTTTTTCTTGAGCTTAGTTTCCCTCCTTCTGTTTTAGTTTTCCCTTTATTATCCTTTGAAGGGCTAGATTTGTGGAAAGATATTGTATAAATCTGGTTTTGTCATGGAATACCTTAGTTTCTCCATCTATAGTAATTGAGAGTTTTGCTGGGTATAGTATTCTGGTCTGGCATTTGTGTTCTCTTAGGGTCTGTATGACATCTTCCCAGGATCTTCTGGCTTTCATAGTCTCTGGGGAGAAGTCAGATGTAATTCTGGTATGTCTGCCTTAATATGTTACTTGACCTTTTTCCCTTACTGCTTTTCATATTTCTCTGTTTTGTGCATTTAGTGTTTTGATTATTATGTGATGGGAGGAATTCCTTTTCTGGTCCAAACTATTTGGAGTTCTGTAGGCTTCTCGTATGTTCATGGGCATCTCTTCCTTTAGGTTGGGGAAGTTTTCTTCTATAATTTTGTTGAAGATATTTATTGGCCCTTTAAATTGACAATCTTCTTCTCATCTGTACCTGTTATCCTTAGGTTTGGTCTTCTCATTGTGTCCTGGAATTTCTGGATGTTTTGTGTCAGGATCTTTTTGCATTTCACATTTTCTTTGACTGTTGTGTCAATGTTTTCTATAGTATCTTCTGCACCTGAGATTCTCTCTTCTGTCTCTTGTATTCTGTTGGTTATGCTTGCATCCTTAGCTCCTGACTTCTTTTCTAGGTTTTCTATTTTCAGAGTGGTCTCCCTTTGTGATTTCTTTATTGTTTATACTTCCATTTTTAGATCCTGGATGGTTTTGTTCAATTCTTTCACCTGATTGGATGTTTTCGCCTGTATTTCTTTAAGGGAGTTATTTATTTCCTTCTTAAAGTCCTCCATCATCATCATGAGAAGTGGCTTTAGATCCGTGTGTTGCTTTTCTGGTGTGATGGTGTATCCAGGACTTGCTATGGTGGGAGAGTTTGGTTCTGATGATGCCAAGTAACCTTGGTTTCTGTTGCTTCTGTTCTTATGCTTGCCTCCTACCATCTGATTATCTCCAGTGCTTGCTGCCCTCAATATATCTGATGGATATATTGAGCCTGTCTTTCCTATAATTCAGGATACCTCAGAGTCCAGTTTTCTCTGTGATCCTGTGATTCCAGGATCCTGTGAACCTGAGATTCTGGGTATGAAAGAATTCTTGGCAGTCAAGCTTCCTCTGAGACCCTGAGATGCTGTTGTGACCAAGCTCCTGGGATCCTGGGATCCTGGAATCCTGGAATCCAAAGATCCTGGGCATGTTACAGTGCCTGGAAGTGGTATCTCCTCTGGGGACCATGGGGCTGTCTGCTGTGTTCAAAACCAAGGTATACCAGCACTGACCAGAAGGAACCCACTGGTCAGGCAGGGCTCCTGTGTCCTTGCTCCTGCTGTCACAGCCCCATTACGATTGGTTTGGAACAGATGTTGCATTCCACTTACCAGTGATCCTAAGGTCTTGGGTGTGCTGGAGCACCTGCAGCCTGGAGAGTCCTCTGGGGACCATGGGACCTTCCACCGAGTTTGTGCTCAAGGTGGCCCAGAGCTGGTGCCAACCAGAAGGGCATAAGCTAATTTAAAGTACACACATAGCTTAATACCCCTTAGTTCTAGAAGTGACCACTATTATTGGTTTCTCTGGTATCCTTCTGAGTTTTTCCTGTGACTATAGAAGTATACACAAATATAAATATTTACATACATTTTCTTTTTATATAAATGAGGCCATGCTAAATATATTTTCTGCAACATAGTTTCTTAAAAACCTCTTTTGGACACTTTCTTCTTACCCTCCACAAAAGTCATAGCAACCTATACGCCCATCAGAGTGTTTAGGATTGCTTCCCCTGCCTCCCCCACCACCACCACCACAACAGTTTTAATGATATTGGGGGACCTGGCCAAACTCTTCATTCATTGCCCAGGTAGTTACAAAATAACACTATAAACATTTTCCATAGTGTTTTGAACGTCTGTTGGCATTTTACATTTCTATTTTTCTCTGTGAACTGCATTTTTGGGTCTTTTGCACACTTTCCTATTTTTCGAAACCATTTCCTAAAGTTCTTTTTATATTAAGAAAATAGTCAATGCCAGGCATGGTGGCACATGCCTTTAATCCCAGCACTCGGGAGGCAGAGGCAGGCGGATTTCTGAGTTCGAGGCCAGCCTGGTCTACAAAGTGAGTTCCAGGACAGCCAGGGCTACACAGAGAAACCCTGTCTCGAAAAAAACCAAAAAAAAAAAAAAAAAATAAATAAATAAGAAAGAAAGAAAAGAAAAGAAAATAGTCCTTCATGCTAAATCTTTTGCAAATACATAGATCCTTGAGGAGCAGTACAGAGAAAATTGCAAATGGCAAAGGACATCTGAAGCCACCTAAGGCAGCCTTTGCCTATTTCTCTCTCATCTCCCTGACCCACTTCCCCCTAGACAACCTTACCTCTTATTCTCTTTTATTTTCAAGATCCTTTTCTTATGTATTGTAGGCATGTGACTAATATTTTTTTTCCCTTTGTAGACTAAATTAAAAGTCTCAGACTGTCTCTCTTGTTTTTAGTACTACATAACCTAGGACATCATAAGAGATCTGAACTTGGCCCTGGCCCATGTCCTGTATTTCCCTAACTGGTTCAGTGGCTTCGTTATGATCAGTGGAGGAAATAACAGGAAAGAGAACAGCCTCCACTGCATATCAGATCTCGTGCAAAGCCACTGCAATTATCTCTCTTCATCTTTGTGGCAGCCCCAGGAGGCAGCTTTTATTGCTCTCATTTTATAGATGAGAATTCAAAACTCTAAGTACAATTAAGAAAGTCGCCTACACCCTCATGGTCAGTCACATGATGAGCTGTGAGGGAAGATTTGCATGTACAGATTGAATTAAGAGTCCCCAATGTTTCCAGTAATTTTTCCCCCTAGCTTTATTAACAGAAAAGATTCCTGAAAATCTTCTTGTATTGTCCATTGATTTCTTTAGGGCTCTCCTGAGAGATGAGCGTGTAATTCACACAGCCATTTGTCTAAATTAGATTTTTAGATTGTAGATCTAATAAATGTATACTGATGGATGTAATGCCTTTGAGCAAATTAGTTGACAAGGGAAAGAAAACCACAAAGGCATTTGCTTGCAACCAGAGGTTCATGAACTAGTGTTTCTGCCTAACCTCTGTGTGCGGGCTTCAGATTCCATCCCAAGGGTTGATCCAAGGGGCTCTTTGGAGTTTGAGACTCAGGAGGCTTGGCACCTCAGGTGGGTTGTTGTGGGATTTGAGGCAAGTAAGGGTTCAATTTGTGGCTTTCTTTTTTGCAGGCCTACAATGGGCACCACCAAGCCTTGGAGGTCCTTCTCCAGTCCCTAGTGGACCTGGACATCAGGGACGAGAAAGGCCGGACAGCTTTATACCTAGCTGCTTTCAAGGGACACACAGAATGCGTGGAGGCACTTGTTAACCAGGGCGCATCCATCTTTGTAAAAGACAATGTCACCAAAAGAACTCCACTTCATGCCTCAGGTAGGTCTTGGGTATTCCTGAGTTTTACAACTCATGTACAGAGTTAAATAAAAGGGGAAAATGTGTCAAGGTGGCTTCACGGGCATTAATGGCATCATTAGGACTGTTTTGCAAGGGGGCTAGCAGACAAGGAGCTAATAAACACATCCTTCTCTCAACCTGCACACCGCTTCATTCAGTTTTCACTTTGACCCTTGACGCATCTGATATCAAAACAGAAACCCTTAACAAGTACATGTGCACATCAGTCAACAAGGGATGGGGCTCCTCTGGAATGTCTCTGCACCACATATGGAGGGATGCACACATAGATGAAGACAGGTTGGGAGGATCTCTGGACCTGCTAAAGCCTAAGTACCTTTTGGCTCAGGCGATTCCATTGTGGTAGCCTTTGAAAAGGATGGAAGATGACATTTTTCAAAAGAGAGCAGTAAGTGGGCGTGGCCTCGTAGAGGAAGTGAAGGAATGAGAACATGTTTCTAAGAGATTTGCATGAGTCTCATTCGTTGACTGTTTTCGAGGGATGCTAGACAGTTAGATATATTTCTGTAGGAACTGATGAGATGCTCGGTGGGTGAGGGTTCTTGTTGCAAGGCTACGGCCTGAGTTTGATCACTGTGACCCACATGGCAGAAGAGAGAACTGACTCCCTGAAGATGTCCTTGGACCTTTACATGCCTATCTACCTTGACAAATGCATGACAACATAAATACAAATGTAATTAATTATTTGTAAAAAAAAAAAAAAAAAGAAGGAGGAGGAGGAGAAAAGAAGAAAAGAAGAAGAAGAGGAGGAAGAGGAAGAGGAAGAAGAAGAAGAAGAAGAAGAAGAAGAAGAAGAAGAAGAAGAAGAAGAAGATGATGATGATGATGATGATGATGATGATGATGATGATTTCTATCTATATCTCTTAACTTGCAAGCCACTGAACAGACACCATACAAAAATAGAGAAAGCCTACCTGTTGCCTACCTGTTGCCTACCTGTCTAGAAAGAATTATTGCCAGGAAAAGGTCAGTAATGGCTGGGGTGGCCAATTATAAATTTTTGTTTCCACCATTATTTTTGCTTCTTAGGGCATGCTTTCCTTGGTATTATTGTCAAAATCAAATTTGCTCATTTTAAAGAGTGGTTGCCTACTACTAAGCCAGGAAACCCACTTTGTTACTATGTAATTCCTAACAATTGCAAATGGCCTGGATTGATTGTGGAAGGCTGCCCTTGAAAATTGTGAATAAATTAACAAACCAAAGCAAAAAAACAACAACAACAAAACAAAACTGGTGAATAATGAAGGGCCATCCTCACCCATTTGCCACTGTGATATAGGTGTGGTCCAAGGGTTCCCTCTAGTGGTCAAGTAGACTCACTCTTGATTTCCCTCACGCCATCTATTAAAAAGACAGGCTGTCATTTAACTGTTCTCCACAACATGTCTGCTGGGCAGAAGCTTCACCCCAGGATTTGAGGATCAACTTAGCTGGACTTTTTCTTTCACAGTTCACTTGAAAAGCCTGTTCCTTTGGTCGAGACCCTCAGTACTGTGAGGAGGGGCAGCCAGAATAAACATTGGAGGTTTCAGCGCAGATAAACAGTGACCGTTGTGGCTTTGAGCAGTATTTTAAAATGGCTGTCAGAGACTGTGCCAGTCTCCCGGAGAGCTGGATCCAGCAGGGCACAGCCAACAACGCTAATATCTTTCTACTAGGAGGCAATTTGGGGGGGGGGGATACAGTACATGGGAACCCAAGGAGAACTGAGGTTACTACTCTAAGTGTGTGTGTGCGGGGGGAACCTAAATTTTCCTTAGGGCTGTGAGCTCAATTCAGACAGCTAAGTAAAGACCAAAAGCCTTGCTGTAGATGATTTCTGGTGTACTGGATGACAAATGAGAACTGAGATAGTTTTTTTCTTATGTTTAGCCAAAGTTGAAATGTCCTTGGAATGATTCTGAGCATTAAAGACTATCAAATAATATCAAATTGATACAGAAAGAAAAGCCAAGTCCTGTTGATTCCATCCCTTGAGCCATTGCTGAGAGGATTTAGCTGTCAGCCCTATGCCAATCTTTTCCTTTTGGGGATACATTAAACTCCCTGCACATTTCAACAAGGTAACAGGCTTTTGTATAATTTTGAGAACGACAGCAGAGGTAGCCGTGATAGGATGTGGCCTGGAACTCCAGTCCATCATATGTCCTCCCAATATGTATGCATCAGTGGATGCTGAGAAAGGAGCCGAACAGCGTGGCTCCTAACACATGGGCATTGTTCCTGCCGTGCATTTGAATGGTGTCGATGAATGTGAGCTAATTCTAGTAAACGTTGTACCAGAAAACAGTGCAAGTTAAATTACCATTCTTTAATGACTGGCCAGCAATTAAAATGACTGTAAAACAGCTCTGAGAGGAGCCTTTCTCAACACAACCTCATTTATCCATTCAATTCTCTCGCTATATCCAGAGCAAGGGAAGTTTGGTTTTCTTTGTGAGTGTGTATTGTTCAGAGAGCAAGCCATGGCCGGCATGCTAAGGATAGTCCTCACCTTACCCCTGAGTGGATCCCTTGACAGCTGTAAGGCCTTTTAAAGTTTCTCTTCAAGTACCAGGGGAAATCTTATCATGGAGGAGCAGTTTACCATCCCTTGAGATTTGCTTCCCTCCCTCCCTCCTTCCTTTCCTCCCTCCCTCCCTCCCTCCCTCCCTCCCTTCCTTTCTCTCTCTCTCTCTCTCTCTCTCTCTCTCTCTCTCTCTCATCCCTACTCCCTTCTCCTTTTTAGAAAGAGCTGGAGATGGGCTAGACACAGGATGGTTATATGGAAGTGGAGTGGACTGACAGGTGGGGACACTTACCAGCCCACTACAAGGAGATAAGAAAGGACAGCGAGCTTAAGAAATTCCGCAAACAGAAAGCGGAAGGCAAAGAGTGAAGTGTCTGGATAAAAAGAAAGGGGGGGAGACAGGGTTTCCCTGAGCCACCTGGGCCATCTTGAACTGGAAGCTGGGACCACCTGTTAGCAGCAGCGAGAAATAACTGACCTGTCCACCAGCTTCGCTTGGGAGAGAGAGCCTGTCGTGTTGCTTTATGTAAAACAAATCTCTGTCATTTTCTTTTTCAGTTATTAATGGTCATACACTGTGTTTGAGGCTGCTGCTTGAAACAGCCGACAACCCGGAAGTGGTTGATGTGAAAGATGCCAAGGGACAGTAAGTGTTTTCATGGTGGCCTTCTGCTGTTGTCAGTCCCCAGAGCTGATGGGTTGGCTTGTTGGGCAGTGCACAGGGATGACTGCCGAGTTCTAGGATAGTACCCCTCTGTGACACTCGTGGGTCAGGAGCCAAGAGCACCAATGTGTGGCCAGCCACCAGAGCATGTACTGAAGGGAAGGAAGCACTCAGTGTCTTAGCGGCAGCGAGCGCCTTCCTATCCCTGTGGTAGCCATGCTTCCCAGTCGTTAGTATTTCCTCTTCCTTCCTACCTTTGACATTTAAAGCTACCTACCACTTACCCACTTTCTAAATAATGGCAAAAAGGCAGACCTCCAGAGTTAGTTTCTGTCCTGGAAATAATAAAGAATTCCTAAATAATAAAAAAGATTTATATCTTCTCCTAAGTTTGTTTTCAGTTTCTATCTGTTGGCCTAGTCTTCACCCAGGCTTTTCTAACAAATAAGGAAGTGCAGACAGAAAGGCTCTAGGTCTGTCCCCGGGCACAGGAGCTTGAGTGACAGCTAGAGCAGGGCCCCCTGTCTTTCTTCTACACTGGTCAGATTTGGTTTCAAAGCATGGAAGCTCTGTCCATCCAAGCAAATCTTGGGCAGAGTCCAACATCGACTGCTGGGACAGCAGAGGCTGTGATGGAGGCAAGAGGCTCTTCTGCGTGCGCACACGCCCCAGCCGGCTGGCATGGAGTGGTTGCCACACACTTTTGAAAAATGTTAGAATTAATGTGACTGCCCTATGTGTTAGCCAACATTCCATGTGGCTTGTTCTACATGGCATGGAGTAGCGAATTAGAAACATAGGAAATACTGGGAAATTTTTGATAGAAAGAGACCTCTCCTCTCACTGGAATTAGGTTGTTTTGTTGTTATTGTTGTTGTTGTTGTTATTTTTAATCTCCTTTTAAAACTCGGATTTCTCTCTCCTAGAACCCCGCTGATGCTTGCAGTAGCATATGGACACATTGATGCCGTTTCATTGTTACTTGAAAAGGAAGCAAACGTAGATGCAGTTGACATAGTGGGATGCACGGCTTTACATAGAGGGGTACGTACATCTCCCTCTGCTTCAGTCAGGTACCTCCTCAATGAGCTTGCTTTAGTGTTCCCTGTGTGAGGCTTTAGGGGAAAAGATGTTTCATAATATATCCAATTAGCTTCACAGTCAAAACAAAATTACAGAATTTTATACAATGACACAAATGAAAGCTACAGTTTGGTCCTGGTCTTAGGAGTTTGTGTTGGACTGTGATAATAGATACATGGATAGCTACTGTTGGAGGGACCCACTCTCCTCTCTGATTACAAAATGCAGAGTGTAGAAAATTTGCAAAGTGAATTTTTTACATATAGAGAAAGAAAATCAAAATCACCAGCAATCATACTTCCTGGAGATGATCACATTTAATACACACATGCACGAGCATGCTTAGACACACACTATGGCCTCTCTTTCTCTTAGTATATATAAAGGACCGTTCTCCATGGCATTAAGTCTTCTTCTGTATAATTTTGTATACAGAATGTATAATACTCCATGTGTGCAGCTGCCAGAATGAGTTCAGTGGTGTTGAGCAGTCACACTATTTCTGTTGCTCGGTGCAGCAAATGATGGCAATCTATGTGTCCTGTGGCCAAGTCTTTTTACACATCTGCTGATTTAATTTTTGAAGGACAAAAAAATAGGCTAACGAGACAAAGGTAAAAAAAATCATAAAGTTGCTATGTAGAAGTGATGTAAGCACCCTAGCTGGCGACTAAAAGTATTTTCCATGATTATCAACATAATCACAGTTCTTGTGTCTTTGCACTTCTTTTGGGCCATGCAGCAGTCTAGGGGACATCACATATATATGTCTGTCAGTGATAGCCCGTGCATACAGCAGTGATCTCGTATGGTTAGAATGGAGCTGAGGAAGATTCCTTTCATGTGTAACTTTTACTGCACCTTTGCTGTTTAGATACACAAACCCTTGTGACCCCATGATGTCCATTAGGGTAATGTGCTGTGCACGTTAGCTTAGGCTAACAGCTCTCTTGGGCAGCCTAAGTGTGGAATAGGCTGTGCTTTCTAGCTTTGTGTACAGACTCTGTGAGATATTTCCAGACTGCACCCCCGTGCCCGCTGCACCATGTGATTGTGCTGTCTCTTTAGTACTGGGCAACCTATGAGGTCATTGTTTCTCTGCCTTTCTCATAGTGAGTATACTGAGTCAGAGAAAGGCAGACTCAACTTGCGTCTGACAGGGGTGGACAACCAGGATTTAGCATATTCCTCCTTGATTCCGAAGCTAGTATTTTCTAAGGTATCATGATGCCACCCGTAGTTATGTTTGGAGAGATAGCTCCAAAATGCTTCTCCTGGGCTTTTCTGGTAAGGATTTTGCTAGGGTTGTTCTGCCTCCTACCTCTTAGGCCAGGCGGGGGAAACCTTCCACTCTTGACAGTTCTATCCCCAGCCAAATGAGCTTTGTCTTGCATTTTAATTGCAACACGCCAGATTATGACAGGACATGAGGAATGTGTGCAAATGCTGCTGGAACAAGAAGCATCAATCCTCTGTAAAGATTCCAGGGGAAGGACGCCCTTGCACTATGCGGCTGCCCGGGGCCATGCCACGTGGCTGAATGAGTTGCTCCAGATTGTGCTTTCTGAAGAGGACTGCTGTCTCAAAGACAACCAGGGATACACGCCACTGCACTGGGCGTGTTACAATGGTGAGTCGAATGTCATCTGAGTCGAATGTCATCCGCTTGACTTTCTGGCCTCGCACCTCTGTGACCTCAGTGGAGGTGAGAACATTGCCCGTATGCGGTGGTTACCGGTGTCTGCACCCCAGACATGGCTTTTGTCCGTCTTATGTTGTTTTAAACATCCCTCATCCCCACCCCTGTGGCTGTCATGATGCTGAGTAAAGTTTAGTTTGCTTCCCTCTTCCTGTGTCACCTCATCAGAGTCACCAATGGACTTAAGCAACTGTAATCCGAGTTCCTGATCTATACCAGATAACCAGGAATCACATGAAGTATTAAAACAGTGAAGGTAGAAATAAAACAGCATACAGTAGAGTTCACATTCAGTAGAGTCACTCGTAAACGCTAGTAGACGTGTAGTTTAGATTTTGGCATTTCTCTTTTAATATCCACATTCCACATTTGCTTTGTTGTGTGTGCTACTTGGAATATTCAAGTTTATTTATCTCAGTTATTTGGAACAAAAGAGAAATGAGTGCTAACTGTATCAATTCACAAATATTGAAGCGGGCTGAGGGTATGGCTTTGTTTGTAGAGTGCTTGTCAAACATGCGTGAAGCCCCAGTTCAGTCCCCAGCATTGCATTAGAACAGTTAGGTATGGTGGCAATGCTGGAATCCCAGCACCCAGCAGGTAGAGGCAGAGGGAGCAGAAATCCAAAGTGCCATCAACCATATAACAACTTCAAGGTCAGCCTGAGCTACCTGAAACCCTGTCACAAAATTAAAGAAGGGAAAACTAAGCTAACAGTTTCTCTTACCAAACCCGCTTTCTGATATAACTTTGTATGCATGTCTCATAATTTTTCCTCTGAGATTATAAATAAAAAAATATGCATATACTTTAAGTGGAATTATACCACAAGTCTCATCCCATAGCTTCCTTCCTTTTTTATTAGTACTTCCTTAAAATCCCACTGCAGGCTATCCTTAGATACTATATGCACCAATAAATAGTTTTAATAGTAATATACTAGTAGCTATACACATGCACATCTACATACACACTCGCACACATACATTCATGCATACGCACGTTCCTTAGAACTTGCTTTTTATTCAACCAGATCCCCCTCTGATGGACTTTTAGATTAATTTTAGGATTTCTTTCCTACCATAAACAAAGTAGCAGTGTGTATTCATATTATATCATGAAAATCTCATTAAATATCTAGAAGTGAATTTTTTAAATAAAAGGCATGTTTTTAAATGGTAAGGAATAATATTTTGCACAAAAAGTTGCCCTAATGTGATAAACGTATTTTTGCTACAACTTTGCCAGCCCAGTGTGATTGTATATCTTTATTTTTGGTAACTTTTTCTTGGTTGGTTAAGTTTGCATCTCATAATGTAATGCCGTATTTATTTGGCTCTTGTTCCCTTTCTGAAGGTGGCCTTTCACCCATCCCTGCTTTCTCTTGGTGAACAGCTTCCCTCTTCCCTTGCATCTGTAAGAGCAGGGTGTCTTGGCTGTGTGAACCTTCTGTGTTGTGTGTTGGGGGGTGTTTCTGTTACTTGTTTTGAATGCCTTTTTCCATGCAAGTGTTTTGAAGTTTTGTGTGGTTGAATCGTATTTTGTGGTACCCCCATAATCAGCCTTAAGAAGATCTCTTAGCCCCTGGGAGAATGGGTATCGCCTATGAATATTCCCAACTCTGCTTCTGCAGCTTTATATTTGCATTTCAGTTCCACTAGGAGTTTTAATTTGGAAATTGTGATTATACTTTTTGGGAAGAGTTTCTGTGCTCAATTACATTGAGTTAAAACTACCTGCATTTTCATTAGTCTTCTCATTCATTGGTTCTGCCTTAATAAAAACTTATTTTTGCTCTTATTCTACCTTTGGCCAACTATAAATTTTTTACCTAAAATAATATTTTAACATGCAGCTTGGCAAGGGAGAATCCACAACAGGAAAAGAAAGGGTGCAGAAGGGTGCTGAATCTGAGGGCAGACACAGGCTGGTCACAGACCACATCCCCTCCCTGGGGTTCGACACTCTGCAGCTGAGCCTTTCCAGATGCAAGCAAAGCAGAGCAGACTTTTTCCCAAGCATCCTCTCTTCCAGGATTCTAGAGCAGCCTCCCTCTCAGTCTGAGGTCCAAGCTGCCCAGCTCCCCTCCACGGGGCAATGTGAAGTGTTGAGAGTGGCATGTCACTCTCCAGTGTCAGCTGTGCAGACTCGGTCTCCCACTGAGGAATGGAATGTGCACATGTTGTCCTAAGTTGGTCCTTTGGGGGTTCATAATATGTCTATGATATGAGGGTGATGTTTGGAGGCAAATAGAAAGCTGGACAATGCCACTTACTTGCTAGAGGTTTCATATGCTTCCTAGTCCTTCCAAAGCACTATCTTGTCTCGTTAGTTACAAGAAAGGCTTTGTTCATACTTTCACATTTCAAACCGCCCACATGGGAACTTTAACCAAATTCGCCCTGAGGTCAGTCAAGAAGAGGTTCTGGGATGGTGATCTGTGTTAAAGCCAACTGGCCAGCCATGCCCTCCTGCCCCAGAATTGCACTACACCTTCCAAAGTTATGCTCAGGTCCTTTATAAAGTCACATCATCTGTGACATGGGTGGATATGTACAGGAAACTACGGCCCCAAAGAGACACAAATAAATTCTCAGGTCATATACAAACAAAATGGGCTGTGCTGCGTAGTTTTAGGTCAACTTAACACAAAGTAGAGTCATTTGGGGAGAGAGAACCTCAATTGAGAAAATGCCTCCACCCAGTTGGCCTGTGGACAAGCCTATGGTAGATTTTCTTGATTAATAGTTGATGTGAGAGGGCCCTACTCACTCTGGGCAGTGACACCCTGGTCTGGTGATCCTGGGTGCTATAAAGAGCAGGCTGAGCAAGCCATGAAGAGGGAGCCAGGATCACCTTTCTTCCACAGTCTCTCCTATTGTTCCTGCCCTGACACCAACCATTCCTTCCCACGAAGCTTTTGGTCATGGTGCTTTATCACAGCACTGGAAACCTTAGTTGTTAAGAGTCTCCCATCATTGCTGTTCACCACAGTGCCTCACATTTTCACGCGTACTTGTTACTCACTTTAAAACGCTCATTGGGTACCTACAGTGGTCAGGCTCTGCCGCAAACACAGCCATGGTGCTTTACACTTAGAGCTCTTTGTTGTTGTTTTCTACGAGGCACGTGCCCCTTCACTTGAGTACATAACAGTAAGTTAAACTATTCGTGTAGGTGAAAGGAAATTCCCCTATTATATCCACGGGAAAATTGAGGCCTGCTGATGGTAGGGTTCTATAAAGAGCTGAGGGTGACTAGAATGCATTCTGTCTGCAAATGACGCGGCTTCTTTATCTCTCTACCAGGCCATATGGCCATCACTGTTTGATTTGTTCATTGTATCTCAGAACACCTGTGAGCATAGTTAATAATATTTTAGCATTTTGTTAGTTTTATTCTAGAGAGAACAAGCATTCAACTCAACTCTTACTAGGGAATTAAAACCAAACCAAATCAAACAAGACAGCAACAACAAACAAACCACCATGACCAAAGTTTCTTTCCTTCTTGTGAGCTCTCTAAACGTGTTTATTCCTTGCAGGTAATGAAAACTGCATAGAGGTACTTTTGGAGCAAAAATGTTTTCGAAAATTTATTGGTAATCCCTTCACTCCACTGCACTGTGCAATGTAAGTAGAAACTCTCTCAAGGCAACGCAGCCACTTCTGCTCCTTTAACTTCATGTAGAAAAAGTGCCTTTTTTTAACAGGCGGAGAAAGCATTTAGATTACAGATAAGACGAATATATTCTATTCTGCTGCTAAGGACAAAGAGGCCTGCTAGCCAAACATTCAACTCGGGTCAATGATTTTCCAGAGGCTACATTTCCAAGGTGACTCGTGTACCACCTGAGGAAACTGAAGAGGCATGGTTTATAGATGTAAAGAGATCTTCAGCGGTAGCCCCTATCACCCCGCAAATTGAAAAATAAGTCAAGGTTGATACTAATATATCTGTAGCTAGGAAATTTTCTACCAGGAAAACTTTCCTATAACTCTTCATCTTCATCCTCACCATTCTTTCTTCTCCCCCATCCTCCTCCTCCTCTCCTCCTCCTTTTCCTTCTCCTCCTCTTTTTTAAATTTAATTGTTATTGCAAGTTCATAGAGAGAAATGTTGTTCAGAGAATGCAGTGACCTTAAGTCGGAGTTCTGAGAGTCAGCCTGGGGTGCAAGGCTCGAAAGTGCCTTGTCTTTGCATTGTCTGTGGGCTCAGCATGAAGCTGGGTCATTTGAGTGGAAATACACTAGAGGCATGAAATCAAATCATGGAATCAGAAAGAGTAGGTAAGAGAGAATCCGAGTGGCTTTAGGGGCTGGAGAGATAGATCAGCGATTAAGAGCACTTGCTGCTCTTGCAGAAGACCCAGATTTGGTTCCCAGCACCCACATAGTGGCTAACAGCCATCCATACCAGTTTCATGGGATCTAGTGCCCTCCTCTGGCATCCTCCGGCACTAGGTACACATGCAGTGCCCATGTATACATGCAGGAAAAGCACTGAAACACATAAAATCGAAATGAACAAACCTTTAAAGTACTAACCAGGATGGTTTCATGTGTGAAGGATCTATGACTTTTCCACTTAGGTGGCTGGGTGTCATCTACTTGGGACCTCACATGAGTGGTGTTCCAGAGTCTCTTCAGACACAGAGGCCCTTAATGGAAGCAGTGGAGGGGGTCAGTGTACAGTATTGTAGCTTGTCCCAAAGGTTGGCATCAGATTTCTAAAAATAGATCAAATTGATGAGTATGCAATGCTTGTAAAGATGAGGTGTGAAGGACTATATAATTTTAATGAGGTTTTTTATACTGAAATCTATTTTCATTTTAGAATAAACGGTCATGAGAGCTGTGCATCATTGCTCCTGGGGGCCATAGACCCCAGCATTGTCAGCTGCAGGGATGACAAAGGCAGGTAAGCGATGCAAGCTGTCATACTCTTGGTCCTGAGTCTCGGCCTTTGTTTTTGAATTTTGAATAGTAGACCATTTGCTTTTAATTTTATATAAACTTACTTTTGGTAGTGCTGAGGATTGAATTCAGGGCCTTAGACAAGGCAAAAAGGACCACTGAGCTACATCCCCAGCCCTTAGTGTTTAGAGTCTTGCTGTGTAGCTCAGGCTGGCCTTGAACTAGCTATGACGCCCAGGCTAGTCTCAAGCTCACAATCTTCCTGACTGAGTACATGCACAATCCTTGGCCAAAAGAAAATATTTTTTAATTAAGAAAGTAAGGCATAGTATGTTTTTAAATCAAGTATTATAAAGGGGTTAGACTTAGAGATTGTCCTTCTTGGTCTAGAGTCTCAAGCCTCTGAGTCACAGAGAAGCAGGCACACATCAATCCTCCGTTTGTATTCTCTTAACAACCTGCATACATACCTACAAAATAGACATTGAATATATATATATATACACACACACACACACACACACACACATGGGTCATTTCTATGCAAATGGAATTTATATTGCCAAGTTCTACTTTTAGTGTATGTGTGTATATCTTTCCATACCAAATATAAAGATTTACCTTGCTTTGTAAAGCAAGCACATTATTTCATTGAATGAATACATAGCATGTTGCATACCTGACTTCTTTAGAAGAATATTCATATTGCTTTCGGTATTCTGCTATTTCTATTAAGTGGCACAGTTTATACTCATATGTGAACCTGTTTGCACGGGCAGGTGTGTATGGGAGATGGAATCCTAGCAGTGGAGTTATTTCATCAAGGCTAACGCTTTTCCCTGCTTGATGAGAAATGCCCATCTGCCCTCCCCAGAAACCCACCATCTGCATTAGATGATGCATGCTTTCAACACTTTTCGCTAACCAACCAATTAGCTACAAGTTAACCTTTAATGTTAAAAGTATCTCTCTGCTAGAAGAGTGGGAACTCACCAGAACTCGAGATTAAAAGGTCAGAAAGAGGGCTGGAGAGATGGCTCAGAGGTTTCTGGGTAGTTTCTGCAGACAAAGTTGAAAGGCCATAAATTCATAATGTGTCTGAAACCTTCAGGACAACCCTCCACGCGGCGGCCTTCGGAGATCATTCTGAGTGCTTGCAGCTGCTTCTGAGACATGATGCTCAAGTGAATGCCGTAGATAATTCAGGGAAAACAGCGCTGATGATGGCCGCTGAGAACGGGCAGGCAGGTGCTGTGGGTACGTACTTATGCTGTGAACAAGAGCCAGCACTGTTCTAGCATGAACATCTGAAAGGGACCAGTTTACTGAAGTTGCCCATGAACTCAGTCATCTCCAGCTCTTTGTAACTGTATCACTGGAGGACTACATCCAAGTAAGCTAACACTTGAGTGAAATTGCCCAACATTTAGAAACAAAATATGATAGCAGAATCATCTTGTGTGGAGATCCCGACTGTATTTGGGTTCAGCCTAGAGGCTGAGGACTGGTAGAAGAGCAAAACTCGGCAGGGAATCCACACTAGCCCACCCAGCGCCCCTTTGAATGGAACAAATCTGGCGGGGAAACTACTCCTTAAATACAAATGTTAAATATTATTGTAATATGTATTCACTCATGTTGTTTTGTAGCCACATTGAACTATGTGATTGGCATTCAGTCTAAGTAACTTTCTCTTGGCTTTGTCTATAGATATTTTGGTGAACAGTGCCCAGGCTGACCTGGCTGTGAAGGATAAGGACTTGAATACTCCCTTACACCTGGCTATCAGTAAAGTATGTAATGGGTTTAAATCCCGGTTGCTTACTGTTATAATCGGAACAACAGTACCTGAGACCTCTGTCCACCTGGGACCTACATAGCATGGACTTTACTTAGATGGCCATTTCTCAGGATGCTGTCAACTGTAGATGAAAATGAAGGGAGAGAAGAAAGGGTCAATGCGATAAAAAATATTGAAAAAAAAAATCCCTGTTGCAGGGTTTCTTCCTACCTTAGACCATTTATGTTCTTGAATTAAAGACACACACAGCCTTTATATTTTAATATACCTTAGGCAGCACAATGCTGTTAGACTCTACCTTTCTATCAATAACCCCATTATTACTTACTATGTTTCATCTGGGCTGCTCTTAGCTCCAATGAGGCAGCCCTCTGGGCCACGTTCTCTTGACCCTCAGCCCATGGAGTCAGTCTCTCTCTCTCTCTCTCTCTCTCTCTCTCTCTCTCTCTCTCTCTCTCTCTCTCTGTCTCTGTGTGTGTGTGTGTGTGTGTGTGTGTGTATGTGTGTGTATCCTCATGCATCTGCTGATCCATCTGTCGATCCCAGAGATCGTCAACATCTCTAACATCTCTGACACCTAGGCAATACTATCAATACACCTAGGCAATACTATCAATGGTCGTCTATGCCCTTCATTAGCAAAGGCTTAGTAACCATAACCCTAGACCCAATCATTGATATTTTAATTATCAAGCATCAATTGCCATATTATGATCCAGAGATGCCTGCATTGGGGGGGGGGGAGGTTAAAGAAATAGCACACACCAGAAACAGGTTTTCTTCAGAGCATCAGAAGAAATGAAGATATGTGATACAGATGTCCAGTGTCATGGTAACTCCAGGAGAAGTGGATCACTGGAGTAGTAACTGAAGACTTGAAGGAGGAGGAAAATGTTGTATGTTTAGCAGGCAGTGCTGAAAGTTTCCAAGGATGCTGCTGACTCTGCCCTCCATCACTCTCTGACCTACTGGGCTTGCATTTGCTTTCACTCTCTGGACATTAATTTTAAAAATTACCTTGAAAATATTCATATTAAGTATGAACTTTTTAGAAAGGAATTACTCAGAAAATAGTCTCGCATGTTTTCAGGCAGAGGAAGCTGGTACTCAGCTGAAAGTTCAGTCAAGTCAGCCTTCAGGAGCCTTTTCTATATCTCTGTCTCATGTTTCTTGCTCTTCTTTTTTAAATCAGGGCCATGAGAAATGTGCCTTGTTAATACTTGACAAGATACAAGACGAGAGCCTTATCAATGCGAAGAACAGTGCGCTGCAGACGTGAGTGTGACAATTGTAGCTCGACTTGGGCCCACAGTCACAGGATTTTATTTGTATTTATTCTTTGTGAGCTTCTTACATGTATGTATACAGTGAAATATAGCCATATCCACCACCATTTTCCTCCTCCAACTCCTCCCAGATCCCCTTAGCAAATCCCTGTCCCAATTAACCATTTTTTTTTCAATTAACCCTTTACATCCAGTCTGTATGCATGCGTGTAGACCATCCACTGGAGCATGGGAAACCTGCTAGTGGCTACATCCGCCAACAATGACTCTCTCCCTGCCCCACTGCCACCCCCTCGGTAAGGGGCAGGACCTAGTCGAGTGATTATTTATCCCATCAATGTTGGGATTTTTGCCTGGATTGATCTTGTACAAGTCATATGCAGTTAAACACGGCTTCTATAAGTTCTCGAATGCAGTGGTTGGGTCACGTCCCAAAGACAGCATGCCACAGCTCTCCTCCCCATCTTCTTCCCTGAGGTGTTCCCTGAGCCTTGGCCTGTAGGGAAGGGGTTGGTAAAGATGTCTCACTTGGAGCGGGGCCAGAGTCATCCTATTTTATACAAGACCCATTAAGAGCCTGACACATGCAAGTCTATCTCTGAGAAGGAGTGCGGTGATAGGTGGCACTCTAGCTTCACCTTCATGAACCTGCATTGTTGACTAGAGTTGTGTGATTTCAGGTAGAACTCTTATTTTGATATGACTCATATTATTTGTAAGATCTTTGTTCTCCTCACCAGTGTTGCTGTACTTCATGATAAATTTAGTGAGCTTTTAGAAAAAGCTTCTGGGCTTATGGACTGACACATCTGGGAAAAGTGTTTGTTTTATGTATTAGTGTTTTGTCGTCTGACTGGAAAATGTCAGGTTTATAAATCAGGTTCCCAGAATACATTCCAACTGTTTCTAAGCTTATTTGTTGTAATTATATTTTAATATAATTCAGTGTAACCCTCAGTGTGAAGGATCTAAAAGCTGTTTCATTTTCTATTTTGGGAGATTGCTTGTGCATTTGTTTTAAAGGCAAAGAATATTGGAGGGGTTTTTTTTTTTTTTCCTTTAAGATTGTTAAAGGACATGGCACATTACACTGAGTGCAGGACTCTTTTACAAGGTATTATAATCTAGTGAGACATCTATGAGCATGTAATAATAAAAAGATTGAAGAGTATATATTAATACCACTCATTCCAATGAACTGTGTAAAGTTCTCGAAAGCAGTAGTTGGGTCATGTCCCAAAGACAGCACGTCAGAGCTCTCCTCCCCAATGTGAGTGACTCAGTTAGCCAGTGAAGGGCCTTTTACAGAATACAGCAGAGCTTGTCTGCTTCTTCCGGTCCCCTCTGTCCTTTCACCAAGACTTTTTAAGATGTAGGCTATTTATAACACTGCAGAGAGATCGGGGCCAAACAGAAGAATAACTGAATCAATGATACCCGGAAAAGATACGGTCAACACGTCTCATCTCAAAAGCAAAAATAGCCATGTGCTATTTGTAGATTCTTAAGTGTAGTTTCCTTTTAGTGATATAAGTTAAACAAATGTCACTTTTTTTTTTAAACTAAGAATTGGCCTTCCTTTATATCAGATACCCCAAGGAATCATGAAGAGAAAAGGCTTGTTGGGCTCATAGTTTTGTGTTTCAGTTCATGATTGGTTGGCCCCTTTGCTTTGGATGAGGCAGCACATTTTGACAGGAACCTGTAGCTGTTCACAAAACAAAACAAAAAACAAAACAAAACAAAAGAGTGGGAAGGACTAGGGTCTTACAGTGCCTTCAAAGACATGCTCCAGTGATCTGAAAATTCTCACTGTGCTCCACAGAATCTTGCAGGATCTGCCACCTCCCTCCTCCACCAAGCCTAGGAACCAAGCCTTTAGCATGCAGGCTTTTGAAAGGTCCCAGCTATACCACTCACAGAAACATTATCAAAGCTGATATTCAGTGTTGTCTTTCAGACCCCTCCATGTCGCTGCACGCAATGGCTTGAAGGTGGTAGTTGAGGAGTTGCTGGCCAAAGGAGCCTGCGTACTTGCTGTAGATGAAAATGGTGAGTAAGAAAAATTAAAGGTTGATATAGATTGTGTTGGTTGAAGCCAGAGGACAGTGAGAGAGATGGGGGTTGCTTAAAAGCCTGTAAGGGGTTTCCTTTCCCTTGGAAATGCCTTGTGTATAAGAAATCAAGCTGGGTAGTGTGTTCCGTCTGTTTTTCTGTACAACACAGTCTCCCTGTAGCCCACCATTGCTCTCCATGCTGCACGTAACATCTGAGCATAGTTCAGTCAAAAACCTTTCAAATTGACCTTGGGAAGCTGCATACACTAAGGAGTAAAAGAAGCATACATCATTAGTGCACACTCCATGGCTCTACAGAGACAGAGCCTCACATAGCAGTTCATTCCAAGATCAACTGTCTTTTGTAAAATATGTATCACAACTTACATTCTTCATGGAGAAGGCTGAGGAACATGAATGAAATGTTTTAACTAAGGTCTAGGCTGGACGTTTCTCCTGTCATTTATGACTTGCCTTCCCTAAATGAGCTAATTCTTATCATAAGCCTTCCTCTCTCCTACATTATAAAAACTAATGAATACTAGAGATCCAACTAAAAGACCTTTGCACGCACAATGCCTCTTAACCGTGGGAAGCAAAAAAGGAACTCACGGCGGATATTTACGAATTGAGTAATTTTCGCAGTGCGACATCTAATTAAATTATTCTGATATGTTAACACGACTCAATTAACTGCTCAATACAGGTACTGGAATTAGCATCTCACGCCTGTTTCTCAGAAGTAAACAGCCACAGTATCATCTTAGCCGCACCACGTATCCTAGCCTGTACCCTGCTTTCTCCCCATCATGGCTCACCTAGGAAGTCCAGAGAATTCTTTTAACCTTTGTTCTCCTTGGTTCTCCATCTTTTCTTCTTTAACCTTGATCAGCGCTATATACCTTAAGCTTAGAATGAAGGCATCTACTTGTTTTTCTCCAAAATGGAGATGCTAGAATAAATTGGTGTCATCATGCTCTTAACTCTATCCAGTCTGTATCTATGGATACGGGAGCTGTGTCACTAGAGCCTGCCTTTCTCAGAGTTTTCTCTGTGCCCAGTGGCTGGAAACATTTGGAGACCATTTTGTATTACACTGCACTAATAATCCCTTCACTCATCCCCTCCAGCCCAGGAATGAAGGGTTGAAACACTGACCCCTTTCGTTTGTTTTCACTCTGTAATGATGGATAGTCTCTTTGGGGCTGAGAGTGCACAGGGCTTTCATGTCCAGTGACAGGAGACAACAACCAGCTTTTATCAGAACAGATCCTCCGATTGACTGAGAACGCTCACTGCTCAATAGCAAGTACATCTCAAGGGCAGCTCAATCTTTAGATTGTGTGTTGGGGTCCAGCTTTCTTATGAGTTTCTGAAGCCTCAAGTCTGAATGGTAGTGTCATGTAACTATGGCAAACAGCCATTTGTCCCGCATTTATGATCGTTCAGGTTTGTGGCTTTAGTTGATGACATGATTTTTTTTTAAGATCTGTTGAAATTCCCTTAAATGGTCATTACTGACAGCCAGCCTCCTATGTCTGATCTCTTTAGATGGTTTCCAGGTTTAGAGTAATAAATTGGTGTGTGCTTTCTATGACATGTATATAAAGTGACACCAGTTACTGGTTTTACCCTTTCTGCTTGACACATGTACTTGCCATAGAGAATGGCTACTGTCAGAATGAGGCTCCTCAGCCAGGTTGACGGTTTATGGTGTGCTCTTCGCAGAAACTCCCTCTTGGATGTCCTATTGCTAGTTTTTTGTGGCTTTTGTGTCCCCTATGTCCCTTCCTTGCCATGTGTTTCTGTCCTCCAGATGAAGGCTAGAATCTGCCTTACTTAGGATAATATTGTGCTTTCTGTAGACATATGAGGCAAAACTAAACCCAGAACTTCCATGAAATTCACGTGCTCCCTGTCCCACTCAAGTCTCACCCCCCCCCCCCGCATGACTTGTGAGAAGTAACTCCTCTTACCTGGCATGAATTCTAACTCAACATACATCTCCACTCTCGAGGTTGTAGGAGATGTACTGTGGAATGCCGTGCAGCTCTGGACCCCCAGGACTAACCAGTGCCTTGTCTGCATTTATGCCCAGGTCATACCCCGGCCCTGGCTTGTGCTCCTAACAAAGACGTGGCTGACTGCCTGGCCCTCATTCTGGCTACCATGATGACTTTTTCTCCTTCCAGTACAATGACGGCTGTCAACTTCGTTTGTTTTAGAAAAGACAATTTGAGCAGAATGACCCACTCCAATCTGGGTAGTAGGGTTAGTCTTTGCAGTAACAATGTGGGCTCTGAGGATGGGTACAATGAAAATGACTCTGATTCGGAAACATTCTAACTTTGGACTATAGCGGTGTTTCCCCCCCAATACCTGTGTTTCAGGAAGGGATGGAGGCTTGAATTCCAGGTTATATTGTATTCAGACATTTGAGGCCAAGCTTCCAGAAGCCAGCAGAAAAGGAGGCAGTCTAACCGAAAGAGGGCAACTAGGCGGTAGGCTGAAACACACGCAGATGGCCTGGGTTTTGTTTTGCTTCGTGTTCTCTTTAGGTCTAAGGTACTTCTGTGAAAGTCTACCTCTCATTTTAAGTAAGGACAAAAAAATAAGTATTCTTCATCTTTGGGGATAATGCTACAGAGAGACAAATATTCAGTCTAATGAGTTATTTTTTTCCCACGTCCTCACCAATGAGTTCTGTGAGGTGGGTCAAGGTAACATTCATGTCCCCTGGGAGGGGCATGAAGAGGAGATGGGAAATGCTTGGATGCTCTTCTCACTCTGATGTTTACTTCTTCACTAGAAGTCAAAGGTCAAGGTTCATCTTTAGACATAATTGTCCTCTTAAGGGTGTCTACCCTGCCTCCTCCGTAGGAAGCGTGTAAATGCCTAGAATGTCTTCCTAGGATCTCAGTTAAAGCTGCGAGATGAACGTGAGCATTGTTCATGCTCTTTTGTTAAACACAAACAAAATAGCGCCCGAAGAAATGTGTGAGTCTGTTTTCAATGGAGTAATGGATCCCAAATTTATCCAATAACATTTCAGGTGAAATTATATTGTGCCAAAACTTGAAACAATATGCAAGTCAAATAAGAAGTTACCATTCATTTGAATTTGCTCTAAGATGAAAATACTAACTTTGTAAGGGCATCAGAATGGCTGGTACTGTCCTTCAATAGTAGGGTAGCAAATTAGCTGCTCAGCCGAGGTCATGCCACAAGTGACAGTGTGCCTGAAAAGGAGCCAAGGAAATGACGGCAGGAAGCAGAAATGGTTGGTGTGGAAGTGCAAGCCAATTGCCAGTTGTTTGGTAATGAAATCAGCATTGTGAATACTGTGTCTGCTCCCTCTGCCAAAGCTTCTAGGTTGAATGGACCCCGTTCTCCACCTGGAATGGCTGTACGAAAAGAAGAATGAGACTTTAAGAATTATGCACATACACATGCACACATGTGTGTATATTTATGTATGTACTTCATCAACCAGCTCTCCATGAGGACCAAAATGCTTCTGCCTAAACTGGGATATTTTAAACGTTTTTCTTTCTACATGCAAGTGAGAACTGTAGTAACTTTTCTATGGGGTTAAAATGTAATCTTTTTTGCATACCAGTCTTTATTGTATTTTATATTTCTAATGATGCAGATTTCTAGTTGATGGCTTGACAATTTGTAACTGATGATGTGTTGACCATAGGTTTTTGTTTTTAAACTAGAGAATATGTCTGTATACTTTGATGTAAATGTGTTTATATTTATTTGAAATGAAAGAGATGCCAAGAAATACCCTTAGGTATTGCTCTCTGTCTTCGTCTCTGTCTCTCTCTCTTACCTCTCTCTGTGTCTCTCATCTCTCATATCTCTCTGTCTCTGTCTCTGTCTCTGTCTCTCTCTGTCTCATTGTCCCTCTCTCTCTCTCTATCTCTCTGTTATGTACCTTATTTAGAATAACGAAGTACATGGGAAAATACCCTTGCCTCTGGGCTAACCATTAGCTCTGGGGTTAAACGCAGCATTTCCCATGACTACCAGCTGACCCTTGGGTTTGTCCATTGCTTGACCCCATTCTATAGCCAATCAGAGCCTTTCTGTGTGATGAAAACTGATGTAGCAGATCATATACACAAAGGTAGCCCAAAGAAAGACCCAGAGACTACAGAAACCACACCAAAAATGACACACAGTCCTGACACTTAACAGGAAATGATGCCAAGTATGGGCACTATGCCAAGAAAGGGAATTAAAAAGCAAACACGAGTGAGCCGGAGTGCTCTATTCCGCTAGCTGAAGACTCAGGGGAGACGTCTGCAGCTGCAGGGCATGCGTTTGCAATGTTTTACTGTAGGCTTTCTCTTCTCCTTTGACGTTTATATTTTATAGCATTTTGAGAGTTTTAAAAATAATCCTATCATATCTGGACCAGACTCAGATAATGTGTCCTATCATTTTCATCAAGCTATAAGAGACTTTGCCCTTACTATTTTGATATCCTGGATTTAATTAAAACTCTTGTTGGTTCTTCACAAATGAAAACTTGTTTGGTAGTTTTATAAAATTGAAACTGATGTCATCGAAAAAATTTTATACCAGCAACATTTTGGGTTTTTTTTGCATTTTTGGTGTAATCTATCCTTCCCTCTGGTCCTTTCGTTTAGAGCAGGTACATTTGAAACAAGTAGACAGACCTACTAAGGAGCAGCAATGACCTTATCTTTAGGGAATCCTGAGGATTGAGTGAGTGCTCACATTGAAGTGTGATGTGCTGTCCTGTCTTTTTCTAGAAGTGAGTAGTGGAAGTCTTACTGGGTTGGCATTTAAAGCAGGAAATAAAATGCCTGTATTACTAGTGATGCAGCCCATGTGGAAGGGGGTCACTTCCACAAAGCAGTGACCTAGCAGGAGACACTGTGTCCACGGAGCTATGCTGGCCTTCCCTGGCTCATTCTGATAGAGGATGTGTACAAACACAAGGAAATTAAGCTTACAAAGAGCCATTCTTCTGAGTTGCTCTGTCTGTCTGTCTCCCCATCTCCCCTTCTCTTGCTCTGTTTCCTCCCCCTGCCCAACAAGACCAAAATTTTTTTAAAAGAAATAACTTTTGAAAACTGAAAATTCTATGTATCTAGTTATCTCATAAATGTTTGCAGCATTGCTTTCTGAGGGGAAAATGTTTTTAGTAGTCTTAGTTGCTCAGTGCTTTTACCTAAATGCATTGTTTTCAGATTGTATGTCAACCACAGCCACAAGGACCATGTTTGATCGCCCCTCCCTAGTCCCTGGTGTCTGCCCATCTTTGGTAAATTCATTACTTTCTCCAAATTGCCTAAAGTCCTAGTAAACAATAGCTCAGGGGATTTCTATCCATCACTACTAACAGGGCACCGTGGTAGGTCTTGGTACTTTGGGCAGCAAGCAGCCGCTTGACTTGTCATTGCTTTGGGACAAGAGCACCAGGTGGATTTGCTGCACTAGTTCCGCTTCACACTATTCAGCAGCTTGGGTTGTGCATCCGTTGCACTTGTTGATGAACTTATCCCTTTGTGGTCTTGTAACCTGACGTTAGAGTGCCTTTTTATATTTGTATATCCTGGAAATGCTCTGTGAAACATTTTGTATTTTTTCATTTGTGTGTTATTGGAGCAATATGATCCTAGTGAGTTTCCCTTTCTTTGAATGTACCAAGTGTCTCCTTTCCTAGTCCTCTCCTCCTTTGCTTTGAAATGAAAATGCTTGCGTTTTCTAGAGGAATTATGTTTGACTTTGCAGTACTAAAATGCTTTCTTCTTACAGAACTGTAAACCATAGGTCAGTATTATAGGGGAACAGCGTTTTAAGATAGTGACAATCTGAGCGTGTTTGTAGAATGTCATTCCGTGTGTTTCCTACATGGTGATCTGAAGACTCAATGCAAGTACCCTTTGTTCAGTAGCTTTGTCTACAGACGATGCTTCAGCATGTGCAATATATCCTTGCAAAGCACGGTGATACACATCTTGTGCCAGTGTTACATTTTGTAAAACATATGTGTAACAGCATAAACTATTATGTGATGATTTCAGTGGGAGTTTTGTCTGTACTTTTAAGATGTAGACATTGGAGTTGAATGACTTTGATAAATGTTCTGAGTGTAAAAATGAGGAAAAATGGCTTTCGGTTCAGTGAAGGACTTTGGACCGGTATGAATCGTCGCAAGCACAGGTTAATACTTTCCCAACTACTGAATGCTCAATAATGCAATGGAGTACTTACCTGTAACTTACAATGAACGTGCATTCAGATGGTTATTTTTTACAAATAAAAACGGTACAAATATTGTTGCAATGTGTGGTTTTTTTTTTTAATTTTTCAAATGTGTGCTTTTTCCAAGTTATTTTAATTTAAACCTTTGCCCTACCTCAACACCAAACCAAATTAATTCTGAAAATAATCAAGAAAGCAACCTCTAGGTTTGTTAATTATGCTTAAATTGTCACACTGGAGTGGGAAAGATTCATTTTCTATGCCTCCAACAGTTTTCATAAAGAAGTTAAACTGAGTTAAAATAAAATTCATGTCATAAGCCAGAAGCAGAAAGTCCATGCAATCCTAAGGACCATCAAGCTTTACACAGTAGCTGTGATTGAACTTGATGTTGCTCTAAACTTCCTTGTGGTGAGAGGGCTGTGTAATAAGTCACATCTATTAAACAGGAGGGGATCATATACATCCTCTAACTTGTGAAACCTATTGTCTGCACTGTTGTCACCACTACTATGTGTGGTTTGACGACAGCTAAAGACTTGGCCTCCACACCATCCTTAAGGGTAGAGTAGGATGTGCTTCTCTATATATCCTAAATTCCTCCCCTGGTTTATTAGCTTCAAGAACAGTGCCTGGAAAAGCTAACGAACAACCCTAAAGATAGCATCTCTAGCTAATGAGAAAGAGACTTGGGGCAAATGACTTTCCCAAGTACCTCAAGTCACAGTGTCACAGAATATGTGTCATCTTAGTTCTTAAAGACCAGCCCTGTCGCCAGCTTTTTCATAAAGAAACTGAATTCAGAGAAGTTCTACATATGCTCAGATTCACAGAATTAATGGTATGAAAACGGGATTAAGCTTCTGGGTGCTCTGTCCTCTTCTGAGCTAATAAAGTGTTTATTTTT
Organism: Mus pahari; assembly: GCF_900095145.1. Lineage (NCBI taxonomy): Eukaryota > Metazoa > Chordata > Mammalia > Rodentia > Muridae > Mus > Mus pahari. Next base: position 34,105,093 of record NC_034594.1, on the reverse strand, counting down.
TTCTAACAAATATGTTCTGGAAAGTTGTATTTTTCTTTATTTAAATATATAAATCTGGATTTTTTTTTTCCTTAAGGACTGTAAGTCATGAACCATACCATCAGTGAGTGAGTCCTGTCCATTGAGAGTAAAATGAGCATATTAGTTATATGTAAACATGTAACAAATGCCCCCAACCTCAGTGGCTTAGCAACAAATATTTATTCTCCTGTTTTCCCTGAATCCGTCATGCTTTTCTTAGGTCTTCTGCTACAGCGTTTCTCAGATAACCCAGGGTTGACCCATGTCTAGGCTGTGTGCATGGCTATTGGCAGGATTCTTCATGGTTTGTTGGGATGGAGGTGTTTCTTTATGCCACCCGGTAGCTTTTGCTGAGTGGACCTTTCCAAAGTGAAGTTCACGACCTAACATCTTCCCTCAGGAGAACAGGCAAACTGAGAAAATCTGGAGCGAGAAGGAACAAAATGTAACTCTGGTCTTTCTGAGTCTTAGAAATGAATGATATCACACCATTTCCCTCATATTCCTTAAAAATAGGTTACTAGATCCCGCCTATAGTCTTAGGTATAGTATTGCTACAGGGGAGGACCAGGAGGCAGACACCATTGGCAGCTCCTGCTCACGCTGTCCTATTACAGTGTCCTTGGGACTTCTTTCCTTAACTCCATAAGTCCCTTTGAAGAGCAATGTGAAGATCCTAATTTTACTTATGCTGTCATAAGCAAGGAAGGGGAACAATGGCTTTCCTGAAGTATAATTGTACAATTATCATGTCGATGTGGCTCTTTCTCTACAAATTGCTTATCAAAAGGTCCTTCTCTGATTCCATTCAGTAAGGGTTGGATCCTCACATATCCATCCTTTAGTTAACATGCTTAACATGTTCCAGAATTAGCTTAAAACGCTCAAAAGCTTTCAGTTTAGAAGGCCATTAACACAATGTAAAGACTTGTGGATAAACACACCTATGGATTGCCTCATTAGTGCATTTCACTCTGAAGGCACATTGGCTGTGAAATAAGGAGCGGGAGATGGCTGTGCTGATGGTTCATCCCCAAACTCCCAGGAAGTAGTTGGAAGTTTGTGGTTGGCCCAGTGGCTGGGGGTAAAGATTAGAGGGGCTATGAACAGCATTTACTGTTTGGAGACTCTGGGAGACCCAATGTGCCATGGAGTTCGGTAAACTGTTGTTCAACATCTCACCCAAATGCCAGAGGTTCCTTACTCCTTGGCTCAGCCTCATACTCTCCTCTTGTTTCTCGGTGACTCCATCACCTTAGAGTCTGTGAAATCAGTCATATTTCCTTATCTCCCCCAAGGAATAAAGAGGCTCTGATATATGTTCCATCATAAGGAGAGTTTACATGAGAAGGTAATCTAAGGTCATGTACCCTGGTGGTTTCCCAGGCAAGATTATAAGCAGGTGAGTGAACAAGAGGAAAACATCGTGGATTTGAGGTGAGTATCCAATATTAAGAGTGAGCACACTCATATGTGCACACATCCATATTCCTTGTCTTAAGCAAGGGTCGTTGTATCTACTTTTTAGGTAGGAAAACTTCTTACAAAGATGGGAGAGTACATGGCCCAGTGCCAGTGAGGAAGGACGGGAAAGCCAACACTGTGTGTTCTACATACTGGTGGATACAGTCTCTTATCTTTAAGTGACAACTGGAGTATATTTAAATGGAAGAAAGTTAAGATTTTCAAAAGTAAAAATATGCAAGTATTTAAAACACAAAAAGTATACCTGCATCCATTCACTTGAAACAGTGTTACCAATGGCATTTGTCTAGAGGGTATTTCCAGGTCTTGCTATTTTGTTCAAAGAACTAAGGTACACACAGATTTCAAAACAGCAACATTCAAAAAATGCAAGCACAGAATAGATGCATTTCAAATCAACAAGAGGCTGTGCGTGAGATTTACTCAAGAGCACTGGGTTACTGTCTGGGTGATAACTTGCATAGTACAACAGGGAGAGGAGTTGGCTGCATAAGGGTAAGACATGGGTGATCTCATTGCCAGGCTTACATAAGTCTTTGGATACTGTGCATGCCCTTTCCCATGATGCACCTGATTTTAATTTTACACACACGGTATACCCATAGGAATAAGTAAATAAGGGGGAAAAATAAATCTCTAAAAGCTTATCCAAAGAACCAATTTGACTTTCTGCACATGTACCCCCAACCAGTTCAGGTTGGGTTGCCCTAGTTGCCTTACTTACGGGCTATGTTTCCGATGTGTTTGGAGAAGATCCGCATTGTTTAGAGCTGGGTAAATGTGCAACTTGATGTAGGTAGTGGGTCTCAGGTTGTTGAAGGTCGGTTTGTCAAGCCAAGTGGCATCCCATTTACTAAATTATCCCATGCTGGCCTGCCTCTGAAATCTCTGCAACTTTGAGAAGCTTCAGTTACTCCTAGTTCTTTTTTTTTTTTCTTATTCTTTCCTTTCCTTCTTTTTTAAAAGTCAGATTCTCACTATGCAGCCCAGGCTGCTTGGTCTCGCACTCCCCATCTTCCTGCCTCAGCCTCCCTAGTGTTGACATTGCAGGTGGCACCACCATGCCTGGCATAAATGCCAGTCTTTCTTATTGTTTGGTTTCCTAAGAATGGCAAGCACTGAATCTGTGCTCTTAACCACAAGAAGTTGCCAGCTATGGAAATCCCAGCCAGGGAAGACTGTCATCAAAGAAATGCAGGTTGTCTACCTGTGAGATACTTGAAGGTCAGTGTAGATGGGGCAGGGGTTCATCTCTTGTTCGGCAACACGGAATCATCAGGAACTATTGAAAGAACACATGTGATAGAGTGATGTCATCAGCCATCCAAAAACCATGGACTGAGGAGAGAGAAAAGATGGAAGAAAGCAAAACAGGGAAAGTCCCTAGGAAGGGTTTGTAGAGGCTGTAAAGAATATTTTTATATAGGAAATATAGCATGATGGTGACAGAGAGATCTACATGAGAGCAGGAAGGAATTTTGGACAGGACAGAAGGTTTAGGCTTGGAAATAACTTGGGAGTACCTAAGACTTAGAGCATGAACTTTAAATACACGACTATCCTTACAGACCTTTTTACCAGATGCCAGGATGCAGGCACAAAGTAATCTGAATGTGGAGTTTGAGCAGAGATAGAGCTTTGCCAGATGAGCAGGCGTAGAGGAAGACTGGTGGACTACAGCATGACTAAAGGCCATGGATATTCCAACCCAGGTCAGTAGGCAAGCTAAAACATGAGGAGGTGATGCAAAGTTTTCAAAAAGGTGCAATCAGTGGGTTGGAGGTGAAGAGCCGGAAGAGTTGTTGAGTTGTAGCACTAATTGGTGAGCTGGCTTTGGGACACTGGCCACGGGAGTGTGTGGTTGAGGGTGATTAAAGGAAATGCATTGGAGGGGGAGAACCAAATCCTGGAGGACTCAAGGGAGGTGACAAGATGGCTCAGGTGGTGCATGCTACCCAAGCATGAGAAACCTGAGCTTGGATCCCTAGCACCCACATAAAAGATAGGTGTGATAGTATACATCTATAGCTCTAGAGGTGGGTAGATAGAGACAGGAGGATTCCCCAGACCTTCCTGGGAAGCCAGTCGAGTCAGTTGGTGAGCTCTGCACTCTGAGCTCAAGAAGAGATCCTGCCTCAAAGAATAAGGTAGAGACCTATTAAAAAAAAAAAAAAGAAAAGACACCTGATGTTGATCTCTGTTCTCTAAATGAACACAAATACATGTGCACATGCACCTGTACATATATGACACACATACACACTATACACATGTAGACACAGAATTCTAATTATTAAAAATAATTTTTAAAAATCCCAAAGAGGAACAATATGACAAACGGCTCTTTGAGCACACACAATTTGAGCACAATCGATGAGAAAGTCAGGCTACACTGAAGCATGCAAGGTTCAGGTGCTTTACTATAAGTACACACACTCAAATCTGACATTGTCAGGCTGGAGACTGCTTTTAGGATTAAGCTGAAGCTTTTAAAGGGAAAGGGGTCATATTTCTGCTAAGAAGAAAGAGAAATAGCCCTTGTCTATGACGCAATGGCAGGTTTTAAGATCATATGGTTTAACCTAAATGTGTTTTTCAGGCTCCTCAGAAAAACGTGACAGATGGCTAAGAACTGTGGAAGGAACAAAAGAGCATGCAGATCTGACAACACGCTAGAGATAATAGTGAAAGATGGAGCCCTTCTCCGGGGCCCGCCTAGGGAACAAAGGACTCACAGCACTGGAGCACAGTGAAGCTCTTGAATTGAAAACTAAACAGGCTTTAAAATAATATGTTTTTCTTTAAACATTAACTAATAACAAAAAATATTTTGGGTTCTAATTCCTTTGGATTTTTTTTTCTTCAGAAATTGTTTTACTGCCAATTCTGTGTTTTTATGTTACATGTATTTCAGGTCTGAGGTTTATCCCTGGCTTACTGTGTTATGATTTAAAAACCTGTAAAGATTCTGTCACGGGACCATTACCTGTTAATTCATTGACTCTGCTGAAATTCATTCACAAGAGGCTACTCCTCTGCATGTAAATTTTGATCAGGCTGCCAGGCACATTTTGTTTTGGCATTGAGGCTAAAGTCACTGATAAAGAGCCCAGTTGGTGCCATCTGGGAGCTTGCTTTGTGATGTCACAGCTGACACTAGAAATTAGATTGAGAAAACCAATTAATTTCCCACAATGTATTTCAGGTATTGAAAAAGAAAAGCCTTTGAAGAGTGCTAACAATAGGTCCTAGAGATAAAAGCATTTATCCTAGTATGTATTAGTGACCTACCCTCACCACCCCTGCCACCGCCTCACAGTCTGAGCGTGAGGTAGATGCAGTTCAGGAGACATGCTCGCTAAATGTCACTTGTGATTAGAACTTTTGTGCCACAAATGAAAAAATCAACTTACTAAACGGCGGCCTGCTTTTCAGTTGGAACAAATACTAAACAGTCAACACACTCTGGGCTCCTACAATGTTGAATACCTTAGCTACAAGAGCTTATTGTCTCCAAGAAGATATGGCTGCCTAGTGACAAATTTGGCTTCAAACATTGTCAAATGGATTTTAAAACATCTATACCCTTGGGTCTTCTATATGTGGAGAACAAACTGCTTGATCCCGCTCCTTTCTGTAGCCTTTTTGTTTTAAAATGAACACTATCGTATGACTTAGCCTCTGGGTCAGTATGTAGGTTGGATCAGGAATGCCTCCCCAAAGCTGATGTGCATAAAGGCTTGGCCACATCCTGTGGCACTAGTAGGAGGTTGTCTACCACAGAGGAGGTGGGGCATAGCGGTACTCATTGAGGGTATGCCCTTAAAGGGGATAATGGGGGCCCTAGGCCTTCTCATTTTTCTTTTCCAATCCTGGCCATGTGTGAGCATGAACTCTGTCATATAGACCCATCATGATGTAACACCCACCCAAAGCAAAGGGACCAATTAATCTTGGACTGAATTCTCTAAAATGCTGAATCAGAAGGAGCAGCTTTGAGAAACACCTGAAAATATGGTCAACATCCTTAATCATCAGGAAAATGCAAATCAAAACAACCCTGAGAATCCACCTCACACCAGTCAGAATGGCTAAGATCAAAAACTCAGGTGACATCAGATGCGGGCAAGGATGTGGAGAAAGAGGAACACTTCTCCATTGTTGTTGGGATTGCAAGCTGGTACAACCACTCTGGAAATCAGTCTGGTGGTTCCTTAGAAAATTGGACATAGTACTACTGGAAGATCCAGCAATACCTCTCCTGGGCATATATCCAGAAGATGTTCCAACTGGTAATAAGGACACATGCTCCACTATGTTCATAGCAGCCTTATCTATAATAGCCAGAAGCTGGAAAGAACTGCGATGTCCCTCAACAGAGGAATGGATACAGAAAATGTGGTACATTTACACAATGGAGTTTTACTCAGCTATTAAAAACAATGAATTTATGAAATTCTTAGGCAAATGGATGGATCTGGAGGGTATCATCCTGAGTGAGGTAACCCCATCACAAAAGAACACACATGATATGTACTCACTGATAAGGGGATACTAGCCCAGAAATTTATAATACCCAAGATACAATTTGCAAAACACATGAAACTCAAGAAGAAGGAAGACCAAAGTGTAGATACTTCATTCTGTCTTAGAATGGGGAACAAAATACCCATGAAAGGAGTTACAGAGACAAAGTTCGGAGCTGAGATGGAGGAAAGGACCATCCAGAGACTGCCGACCCGGGGAGCCATTCCATATACAACCACCAAACCCAGACACTATTGCATATGCCAGCAAGATTTTGCTGACAGGACCCAGATATAGCTGTTTCTTGTGAGGCTATGCTAGTGCCTGGCAAACACAGAAGTGGATGCTCACAGTCATCTATTGGATGGAACACAGGTCCCCTAAACAAGGAGCTAGAGAAAACACCCAAGGAGCTAAAGGGGTCTGCAAATCTATAGAGGAACAACACTATGAACTAACCAGTACCCCCAGAGCTCGTGTCTCTAGCTGCATATATAGGAGAAGATGGCCTACTCGGCCATCATTGGGAGGAGAAGCGCTTGGTCTTCCAAAGATTATATGCCCCAATACAGAGGAATACCGGGGAAGTGGGAGTGGGTGGGTTGGAGAGCAGGGCAGGGGCAGGGTATAGGGGACTTTCGGGATAGCATTTGAAATGTAAATGAAGAAAAATATCTAATAAAAATATGAAATGTTAAAAAAAGAAAAGAAAAGAAACATTTAGGGGAACAGTATAGAGTGCCTCTTGTCTTCTATATGAAGAAAGAGTCTTTAAACCAGAAACAAAGGGTACTGACGTTGGAGGAAAGCTGTTAACTCTTCTAAGTCACTTGAATAAGGGGGGAAAGTCTCCTAGTAGATATGAGATGAATTCTAACATACTATATGAACAAAATGCAGTCCCCTTCATTTTATGCAAACGAGTCAGAAAAAGGCAGCAGCATAGAAAAAGAGAGTGACACACACAGACATGAGAAGAATGAGAAATGCATTGGAGAGAAGGCGCTTGTCTCAATGTCAAGGAAAACTCAGGACCATAATCATATATGATGCTGTAACTGTTAGGTTGATAAGCAAGCCATGCCTCTCTGCATGAAGCTACCCAAAAACCTGGTCACTGTAGGTGGGATAGTAAAGGATGCAGTAACTGAATAGAACATTCTGTTCATTACATGAAAACAAACAAACAAACAAACAAACAGCTTTTCTTTGTAAGTTGATCATCTCAATTGTTGCAGTAATGGAAAGCTCACACACAAATGGGCTACAATAGTGAGTTTGGAAACTATGACCTGTAAGCCCAAACTAGTATCTAAAAAAGAACACCAGCATTAGGGCTAGCAAAGATGGCTCCGTGCAGAAAGGCACTTGGCCACCAAGCCTGATGACCTGACTTCTGTCCCTGAAACACATGTGGTAGAAGACAACCAATTCCAAAAAGCATTCCTCTGATCTTCACACGTGTGCCAAGCATATGGATACACACACACACACACACACACACACACACACACACACATCTATTTTTTAAATAAAACCAGCTTTTTTGAGATATGATTGACATGCTACAAAACCCTTTAGAATATACAATTCATTGGTCTTTAGTAATTTTTAAAAGTTACATAATCACTACCACTAGTTTCAGAAAGGTTCTGTTATCTTAAAAATAAGCCCTATGGAAAATGCTTGAATCTCCCTAAGAAGGGGAAATAAAATAGACATTTGAGGTAGATGGAGGGAGGGAGGGGAGTAGGGCTGAGGATCAGGTGTGGAAGAGGGCTGGGAGAGAGAATGAAAATCAGTGAGGGGATCATCAGCCACCAAACCCAGATACTAATGCACATGCCAGCAAGATTCTGCTGAAGGGACCCTGATATAGCGGCCTCTTGTGAGGCTATGCCAGTGCCTGGCAAACACAGAAGTGGATGCTCACAGTCAGCTATTGGATGGAACACAGGGCCCCCAATGGAGGAGTTAGAGAAAGTACCCAAGGACCTGAAGGGGGTGCAACACTGTAAGTGGAAGAACGATATGAACTAACCAGTACCCCCTGAGCTTGTGTCTCTAGCTGCATATGTAGCAGAAGATGGCCTAATCGGCCATCATTGGGAAGAGAGGCCCCTTGGCCTTGCAAACTTTATATGACCCAGCACAGGGGAAGGCCAGGGCCAAGTAGTGGGAGTGGGTGGGTAGGGGAGTGGGGATGGAGGGGGAGGGGTAGAGGGAACTTTTGGGATAGCATTTGAAATGTAAATAAAGAAAATAATAGTAATAATAATAAAATCCAAAAGAAAGGAAAGAAAAAGAAAAAGAAAATCAGTGCGGGGGAAGCACTTCTGGGACAATCTAAGACCTGGGATGGGGGAGGCTCCTGGGAATTATGGAGGTGACCCTAGAGGAGACTCCTAGCAGAGGGGAATGTGAAGCCTGAAGTGGCCACCTCCTATAGCCAGGCAAGACTTCCAGTGGAGGGAAGGGAACACCAACCCACCCTCAAAATCTTCAACCTAAAACTTGTCCTACCTACAAGATGTGCAGGAATAAAGATGGACCGGAGATTGAGGAAATGGCTAATCAATAGTTTGCCCAACTTGAGACTTATCCCGTAGGAAAGAGCCAATCCCTGACACTATTAATTATACTCTGTTATGCTTGCAGACAGAAGCCTAGCATAACTGTCTTCTGAGAGCCTTCATCCAGCAGCGGGTAGAAACAGATGCAAAGACCCACAGCCAAACATTAGGCAGAGCTCAGGGAGTATTGTGGAGGAGTGGAGGAAAGAATTGGGGGATGTGGGGGGTGGGCAAGGACACCACAAGACCTACAGAATCAAGTATCCTGGGCCCATGGGGGTTCACAGAGACTGAACCACCAACCAAAGAGCATTCTACATAGGCCCCCTACACATAGTAGCAGATAAGCAGTCTGGCCTTCATGCGGGTCCCCCAACAGTTGGAGCCAGAGGCTGTCTCTGACTCTGCTGCCTGCCTGAGGATACCTTTCCCCTAGCTGGGCTGCCTTGCCTGGCCTCAGTGGGAGAGGAGGTGCTTAGTCCTGCTGTGGCAAGTGCCAGAGTGGGTTGGTATCTGCAGGGCCCTCCCCTTCTCTGTGGAGACAAGGCAGCGGGTTGTGAGGGTAGGACCTGGAGGGGGCGTGACCAGGATATAAAGTGAATAAAAATAATAAACCCTATGCCTATTTCCAGTTTTTCTCTGGCTTTTCTCTTTTTATTCTCTGGTACCTACTAGTTACATTCTGTCTCTATGAGTTTACCTCTACGGGTATTCATATAACTGAAATAATAGAGTGTGTAACTTTATGTGGTTGGTTCTTTCGTGTTTTAGCACATGTCAGTACTTGATTTCCTTTTAAGGCCAAACAATATTCAATTGTATAGACACACCTAACATTGTGTTCTTCCCATTCTTCAGTTGGTAGACATTTGAGTTGCTTCTGGTTTTGTGTTGTGAATAATGGCAGGTATTTGTGTGGAGATAAGCTTCAATTTCCTTGGGGGGGGTTGTAGCTGTATTCACAAGAAATATTAGCTTGTATTTCTCTTATGAAGTCTGTTTCTATCTCTGGTATAAGATAATACTGGTTTTATAGTAAGTTTAGAAGTTTCTAGATTGCATAGGAATATAGCTTCTGTCTTCAAGTTGTAACCCATGAAAAACTGCATATTCTCCTTAATGAACATTAGCTTTCACTGAGTATCTTGCATGCAGGTTCCTTTCTGCCCCCAACCATGCTCTACTCCCAAGCACCACTGGGATATCCCTCTGGGATGTTTACAGTAGTAGCACAGGCTGGCCTGACCAGGATGAGCCTGGGCTGCAGGGAGAATCCTGCTTGTGGACGTTGTACATCGTGGTGCGCACTAGGCTCCGCACCACGATGTACAACGTCCACAAGCAGTGTTTTGTGACCAATTATATAATCAGTTTTGGAGAATGTACAGTGAGGTGCTGAGAAGAAGGTATATTCTTTTGTTTTAGAATGAAATGTTCTATAGATATCTGTTAAATCCATTTGGTCCATAACTTCTGTTAGTTTCACTGCGTCTCTGTGTAGTTTCTGTTTCCATGATCTGTCCATTGTTGAGATGGTGTGTTGAAGTCTCCCACTGTTATTGTGTGGTGTATGATGTGTGCTTTGAGCTTTAGTAAAGTTTATTTTATGAATGTGGGTGGTCTTGCATTTGGAGCATAGATGTTCAGAATTGAGAGTTCTTGCTAGATTTTTCTTTTGATGAGTATGAAGTGTCTTTACTTATCCTTCATGATAACTTTTGGTTGAAAGTTGATTTTATTAGATATTAGAATGGCTACTCCAGCTTGTTTGTCGGGAACCCTTTGCTTGGAAAATTGTTTTCCAGACCTTTACTCTGCGGTAGTGTTTGACACTGAGGTGAGTTTCCTGTACTGCTTGTGGACGTTGTACATCGTGGTGCGGAGCCTAGTGCGCACCACGATGTACAACGTCCACAAGCAGTATTTGGAGTTCGGTAGGCTTCTTGTATGTTTATGAACATTTCTTTCTTTAGGTTGGGGAAGTTTTCTTCTATGATTTTGTTGAAGATATTACTGGACCTTTAAGTTGGGAATCTTCATTCTCTTCTATACCTATTATCCTTAGGTTTGGTCTTCACATTGCGTCCTGGATTTCCTGGATGTTTTGGGTTAGGACCTTTTTGCATTTTGCATTTTCTTTGACTGTTGTGTCAATGTTGTTTCTATGGTATCTTCTACACCTGAGATCCTCTCTTCTATCTTTTGTATTGTGTAGGTGATTCTTGCATCTATGACTCCTGTTCTCTTTCCTAGGTTTTCTATCTCCAGGGTTGTCTCTCTTTGTGATTTCTTTATTGTTTCTATTACCATTTTTAGGTCCTGAATGGTTTTGTTAAATTCTTTCACCTGTTTGGTTGTGTTTTCTGTAATTCTTTAAGGGATTTTTGTGTTTCCTCTTTAAGGACTTCTAGCTGTTTACCTGTGTTTTCCTGTATTTCTTTAAGGGAGTTATTTATGTCCTCTGAACATTCTCTATAATCATCATGAGATGTGATTTTACTTCAGAGTCTTGCTTTTCTGGTGTGTTGCTATCCAGGGCTTGCTGTGGTGAGAGAACTTTGTTCTCATGATGCCAATTAGCCTTGGTTTCTGTTGCTTATGTTCTTGCTATTGCCTCTTGCCATCTGGTTATCTCTGGTGTTAGCTTGTCTTGCTGTCTCTAACTCTGGCTTGTCCCTCCAGTAAACTTGTGTGTCAGCACTCCTGGGAGACCAGTTCTTTCCCAGCAGGATTTGGGTATGGAAAGCTGTTTCACAGGGTCAGCTCCAGGCCCAGTTGGAAACTGGAAGGATCCTGTCCCAGGCCACTCTTCAGTTCCTATGTCCTGAGGGCTCTGGGTGGGTCCCTCTTGGGCCAGAAATTTGAGCAGAAGTGGTGGCCTTACCTGTGCTCACAGGCATGTCAGCACTCCTGGGAGACCAGCTCTTTCCTGGCAGGATTTGGGTATGGAGAACTGTGGCACAGGGAACTCTAGCTACTTGGATGTCAAAGTTATTCAAAGGGTCTTGAGGTAACTGAGCACCTCCTCTTTGGCCCATAGTCTAGTTGTCCTATGGGAAATATTATGAATAGAGGGTCCAAGGCAATTGTTTTCTGCAATGGGGCTATGTGTGTTACTACAGCTAAGCTGTACATTCTTCTGCAATATACAGATTCACTATTAATCCCTCAAGAAATGAGATGTACACGCCAAAATGTGTGTAACTTTTTTGTAGCAGTAAAAGTTAAAGAAAAATGTATTGTAATTCTAGTATATTCCCACTATGAAAAACATACAACTGTTAATTTAAATGTGGGTAAGTATGAAGGATGTCTATAGAAAACAAATTTCAGTTAAGCATTGTGGTTACAAACTTAAAAATATTAAAAAAAAACAATCTGCAATTGAAGAGGGGGGAATAATTTTCTATGGTATAATCACTGTTAAGTTTCCCATGTTTTAATAAATATCTCTTTCATGAAAGCAAGCATAATTAAACTCAGTGGATCACAAAAAAGACAAACAAGAATACCATGAAAATAGGAAGAAGGCTTAGTAGGAAGAAGAAATGGTTCACTGAACATAGGAGGGGCATGAGAGAGAGAGAGAGAGAGAGAGAGAGAGAGAGAGAGAGAGAGAGAGAGAGAGCAGTGCAGGTGAAAATGACCAAAACAACTACATTCATGTCTGATGTTATTTAATAATAACAATTTTTAAAACTTCAAAAAACCTAAAACTCAAAAAAATAAAAAATATCAGGATCCAGCTCAAGGGGAGGCTCCAAAGCCTAACACTATTACTGATGCTACGGTATGTTTATGACAGGAGCCTAGCATGTCTGCCCTCCAAGAAGCCCAATAAACAGCTGAATGAGTCAGAGTAGATACTTACACTCAACCAATGGACAGAAGCTGGAGACCACTGTGGTTGAATTAGGGAAAAGCTGGAAGAAGCTGAGGAAGAAGGTGACCCCATAGGAAGACCAGCAGTCTTAACTAACCTAGACCCCTGAAAGATCTCTCAGACACTGAGCCACCAACTAGGCAGCAGACATTACCTGATAGGAGGCTCCCAACACGTACACAGCAGAGGACTGCCTGATCTGGCCTCAGTGAGAGAAGATGCACCTAACTCTCAAGAGACTTGAGGCCCCAGGGAGTGGGGAGGTCTGGTGGGGTAGGGTTGGGGGGACATCCTCTTGGAGATAGGGGTTGGGTGGAGGAATGGTATGAGGAACTGTTGGAGGACAGATGGTGAGGGGGATAACACCTGGACCGAAAAAAAAAAAAAAAGATTAAAGATAATGTTTAAAAATTAAATAAATAATAAATTTTAAAGGAACAATAAATTAAAATCCTCCTATATATTCATAGATATTTGTCAGATGATCATAGAGAGATATGATGGAATTCATAGTATTTAAGGAGGAAGGTGTATGGCAAAGTGGTAATTAAGTGGGAAAATGACATAATGCTAAGTGAGAATATAAAATGTAAAACATGAATTTGTTTTCTATCACAAAATAAGTTTAAAAAAATGACTATGCCTAAGGACAAAGACAAAAATGTAACAGAGTAACTAAAATGTTGGTTTAATCAAGTGACAGCATTGTGGGAAATTTTTCTATGAAATTTTGGTCTTAATTGTTTTTCCAATAATCTTTTTTTTTTTTTTAAAGAAAAGAGATTGGAATGCATAACTGGGAACTGGGAGGTGAATCAGTTATTCTTCCTGCTGGGAAACTAGTCTGTGCTCTGTGGTCAAAGACAAATGAAGAACACTTGGAGATGCTCCAGTGGAAGCCACAGGGATACTAAGCATTGAAGAACATTTCCTTTTATGAGAAACAAGTGAACTTAAATATCTTAAGGTCTCTTTCAAATGTCAAAGACAGATGGAGCAGTAGTTTCTCATACCCTGTTCTTTTTGGGATTTTTCTAGATCCCACAGTCAGCAGGATAACTATTCCCAACCCACAGCCCTAATGCTGCAGTGTAAGCACATGAAGATGCCCAGGAGCCACCATGTTAAAGGCTAACAACATCATCAGCTTTCTGCCATAAGAAGACAGACGAAGGAGAGGTGCCCTTCTTCCTCTAAGGTAGCAAACAGAATTTATTCTGAAATTACAAATTTAGGAGATAGGAACTTGTCTGAACAATATGTACTAAATACAAACGGACTCTAAAGTTCCCATGAGTGGAGACTTTTAAAATGAAGTGGGCTCATCACTCTGGGATTGGGTTAGAGAATTGCCAGATGTGAACCAATGCTCTGCACACATGGTTATCTTCATCATTCTGTCATTGTGCAAAATACATTTCCCCAGTTTTATGAATGGCCTGTTGTCTCTATCATATTTGCTATTACCAAATGTACTCTGTGTCTCTAACCTGTAAAGAAGATTGCCTTCATTGCTCAATGTCTTTGTTAACTGTATCCAATCAGCTTTAAGACCAGTCTCAGCTGTCCATCCTAGGTACCCTTTGAATTCATTACCTAACTCCCTTATCTACTTCTCTTCCAGCCTTCATCATAGGCTTTCTATATCACTGTAAGTGCATCCTTTTGCCTGCCAGCTTGCTTGTTTTGATCCTTTTTCCAAATTGTTGCCGCAGTGTTTTTTTTAAAAAATTCAAGTGCTTCGATTTGATGAAGCGTCTACCAATCCTCCATCTTTATTTTGTATCACCTGTGTCAGTCATCCATCCACCTGCACAATGACATCATGGAAGAACTGAAGCCCTCATTGTTGATGTATTCATGCCTTTCGAAGTGTCCATCGTTTTGGGATTCTGCCCCTAACATGATGGTTGAGCTCAGTTTTTCAAATGTAGCCTGTTCAAGTCACCTCATCTTGAACTATTACTCAGAAGTGTAAGAGAAAAGTGAGTGTATCTTCACTTACATGTTCAGAGTGTGCCTCACATCCCCCACTAGCAGGTTTGAGTCTGTCTTTGTGATTACATGATTCTGAGTGACAAAATTGACGGTATTTACATATATTTACATAACCCCCCCATCATACTGAAGGGCAGTTTCAACTTGTCTACTTCTGAATCTTTTCTAGGATGAAATAATAAAGAATGGTTTCAAGCCAGAACAGAAAGGGTGAAGAAAAAGATAAGTGCCCAGTGAAGAGAGCGAAACACATTGACAAAGGAGGAGACAGAGTGTGGCCAGCAAGGTCAGGGAGAGCTTGAGAAGATTAGCACAGGGGGGCCTGTGGGAGACCAGAGTCTCTGAACACAGTGAGTTAAATTGAGATTCTCTTAACATAGTTTGGAAAGCACAAATACTGGAACATAATTTAAATTACCATTTGGAAATTATATTGTTTTCCACATGAGACTAAGTTGTAAAAAGTCAAGCTTTGCCTAGAATACACGTGCTTCTTGGTTCCTTCTCCCCTCAATGCTTATTTTGCCAGTACGACCATAGTTTAAATATGGATTATGGACTCAAAGGGCCTTTATAGTAGAAGCTTTGTTCCCAGGACAGCACTGTTGGAAGGTTCTGTGAACCTGAAAGACCATGTTTATGGGAAGACCTTGGGCCACGAAGAACAGGACCTCCATTGATTGTGGAACTCTAGCCAGTCATCTTTCTGTTTCCCAGCTCATGATTCTAGCAGATTCTTTAGCCACATCCTTCTGCTATAATGTGCTACCCTAACCAGAAACCCAAAGGAATGGTGTTGACTAATCTTGGACTATAACTCCAAAAGCATGAGCCAAAATATCCTTTTAATAAGTTAATTAATTGCCTATGGGGTAGTTCATTATCATAGCACAGAGATGACTAGTACAAATATCCAATGTAGTTCATGATGACTTGACAAGTTAATGTGTGAGTGGCATACATATATGTTGTGTGTAATTTTAGAGTGCAAGCTAGCTCCTAGCCTGGTCTCCTTGTCCAGCACCGCAGCCCCTCACAACTTAGCTCTCAAATCAGGCTGCCGCTGGCTCCACTTCCATCCCGCCTGCCCGTTCCTCTGGCTGGCACTGTTAAGCTGCCCAACAACCTTCCCTCCTGAGAACTCGTGGAGCTACTGCTCCTGTTCCACCGACCAATCGTCCCAGCAGCCTGATTTCTCCTGCTCACCTGAGTCGCTGTGGATAGAAAACACCAGACAGCCTTGATATTTTAAAACCAGCCAGATAACACAGTGTCTACCTGCTGTCCTAAACTCATCAGTTATCTTAATATCAGAATTCTTCCAGTGGCAGCCTCCACCACGTTCTAATAGCTCCCAGGCCTACATGATGTCAGTCTTCTTCTCTCCCAAGCCTGACCCAAAAAGCCCCATCTCTATCTTGTTTCCTCTTCCTCCTGGGACCCAGAAATTCAGCCTCCTTATCTTTGTCCAGCGATTAGCTTCTACCTTCTTTATTGACATAAAGCTCCTCCCCCTAACATATAGACATGTTGTGTCTGATCCCTTCCAGAAGCATGACCCAGGTTCCAAAATCAACGTCAACAAGCATTTCTACATGCTGGTACATTGCCAAGCACTAGGAGCCCTTGAGGCCATGCAAGCAGACAAGAAGACGGTCCACAGGTTGAGTAGAAGCAGAGGGGCTCCCATCTCTTAGTGATCAAACGGATGAAATAGTGATGATAGCCAAGAAGATAACTACTACAGGGCTGCCAAGAGCCAGATAGGCAAAGGCTTAGGAGTCAAACGAAGCCAGAGGGTCCAGATGATGTCCATGTCCAGACTGCCAGGCAAGTGAGGCATTTAGGGGAAAGCCCTCACATTGTGTCTTTTGCTGGGTCAGAGGCAGCTGCTGAAAATATTAGGTACTACTCCCACCAGGGAAACAGGCAGGCTAACTATAGATCTTCATCTCTCCAAATCCAATCCCCTAGTCTCATCCCCACCTGTGCAGCAGAACACTTGCAGCAGTCCCCTTTCCCCACTACCCCCCACTCATCTCCAGTGGACAGTATACAGTGATCACACAGATCCTTCCCCCCAATCATTGCTCTTTCCCAGCCCCCAGTTTCAGCAGATACTCCCCGGGAACCCACAGGCCACTCTAACAAGGGAAGCAAAAAGCTAACTGCAGATCTTCATCTCTTCCTCCATTACTCTCCCCCGTTAGTCCCCAGGCGAGTAACTAAGCAGATCCTGGTAGAACACCCTGCTTTCCTCCCTCTTGTGAAGTCCCTCTAACATCCCCAGCCCTTACACTTTCCTAAGTCTCTGTTTCTAAAACCCTGAAACACATTTTGGCTGGAACCCTCAGTGCCCACACATATCAGAACCCTAGAAGATTTTCCTATAGGCAACAGACAACCACAACACTATTTTAAGAACCAAAGAGGAAACAGAAACTATGGAGCAAAACACCTACCCAGCAAAGATAAGATCGGATATCAGCATCTAGACTTACAATCTTCCAAATCCCAGATGCATAGACACCAATGTAAAATCACAATTACAGCCAGAATAATATGTCTCCGCTAGAGCCCAGCAACCCACCTACATCAGGCCCTGATGTTCCCACACAGCTGAAGCACAAATAAGATACCTTAAAACAGCTTCTATGAAGATGGTAAGAGATCCTTAAAGAGGAAACAAATAAATCCTTTAAAGAAATCTATAAAAACACAGAAGAAGGAAATGAATAAAATATTTGAAGACCTGAAAGTGGATGTAGAATCAATAAAGAAAACCCAAACTGAAGGAAAATTGGAAATGAAAGATTTAGGAACTCAAACAGGAGTCACTGAGACAAGCGTCACTAAGAATACACGAAATGGAGGAGAGAATGCTCAGGCACTGAAGACATGATAGATAGAAGAAATAGATACTTCAGACAAAGAAATGCTAAATCTAAAAGACTCCAGGCATAAATCATCCAGAAAATATAGGACACTATAAAAAGACTAGGAATAGAGAAAAGAGAAGAAATCTAGATCAAAGTCACAGAAAACATTTTCAACAAAACCATAAGAGAAAATGTCCCAAATACAAAGAAGACCTATCAAAGTGCAAGAAGGACACCGAACACCAAATAGCCTGGACCAGAAAAGAAAGTGCCCTAGGCACATATTAATCAAAACACTAAAAATATAGAACATAGAATATTAAAGTAGCCATGAAAAAAAGACCAAGTAACATACAAAGGTGGGCCTATTAGAATTACAGCTGTCTTCTCAATGGAGACTCTAAAAGCCACAAGGGCCTGGACAGATGTGCTATAGACTCTAAGAGAATAATGATGCCATCACAGACTACTATACCAAGCAAAACTTTTTAATCACTGTAGATGGAGAAAACAAGATATTCCACAATAAAGCCAAATTAAAACAATATCTACAAATCCAGTCATATAGAAGATGCTAGAAGAAAAACTTCAACCTAAGGAGGTTAACAACGTTCAGTCAAACACAGATAATAAATAATCTCACACAAGCAAAGTTAAAAGAAGACACACAAACACGCAGACAATAACAACAACAAAATAACAGGAATCAACAGTCATTGGTCATTATATCTCTACATCAACAGTCTCAATTACTCAATTAAAAAAAAAAAAAAGACACAGACTAACAGTCAATGTAAAAACAGGATCAGTCTTTCTGCTGAATCCAAGAAACGTGCAGCATCAGAGACAGACATCACCTCAAGGTAAAAGGGTTGGAAAAACATACTCCGAGCAAACAGACCTCAGAAGCTAACTGGTATAGTGACTTTAATATATGACAAAAGAGACTTCAAACCAAACTATTCAGAAGAGATGGGGAAGGACACTCAAAGGAAAAGTCCACCAAGAAAATATTTCAACCTTAACGTCTGTGCCCCAAACACAAGGGTAGCCATGTTTGTAAAAGAAGCACTACTACAATTTAAGTCACACATTGACCTCACATACTGATAGCGAGAGGCTTCAATATCCCACTCTCACCAATGGGCTGGTTATCTAGACAAAAACTAAACAGAGAAACACGAGAGCTAACTGCCATTATAAACCAAATGGACTTAACAGGTATGTACACAATATTTCACCCAAACACAAAGAAATATAACTTCTCAGGACCTCATGGAACTTTCTTCAAAACTGAGCACATAAACAGAAACAAAACAAGTCTCAACAGATACATGGAAATTGAAATGACTCCCTGCATCCTATCAGACCAACACAGATTAAAGCTGTCAACAATACCTCATGCAAACTTAACTCACTACTGAGTGAAAAATGGCTCAAGACAGAAATAAAGAAAGTAAAGACTTTTTAGAATTCAAATTCAATGTATATAAAATTTACATTGAAAATATACAATGGGGCTGGTGAGATGGCTCAGCGGTTAAGAGCACCTGACTGCTCTTCCGAAGATCCGGAGTTCAAATCCCAGCAACCACATGGTGGCTCATAACCATCTGTAACAAGATCTGACGCCCTCTTCTGGTGTGTCTGAAGACAGCTACAGAGTACTTACATATAATAAATAAATAAATCTTTAAAAAAAAAGAAAAGAAAATATACAATGAAAAATATACAACATAGGCAAACTTATGGGACATAATAAAAGTGGTTCTAAGAGGCAAGATCATAGCACTAAGTGCCTACATAAATAAACTGGAGAGACCTCATAGATACTTAATAGAACACCTGAAAGTTCTAGAACAAAAAGAAGAAATCACACCCAAGAAGGAATAGACAACAAGAAATAATCAAACTCAGGGCTGAAATCAATAAAATAGAAACAAAGAATCAATTAAACAAATAATTGGATTTTTTGAGAAAATCAATAAGGTTGACAAATCCTTATCCAAATTAACGAAAAGTCAGAGACATGAAACCCAAATAGACAAAATCAGAAAAGGGGGACATAACAATAGATACCAAGGAAATCCAGAAGATCATAAGACATAGTTTAAAAATGTCTACTGCACCAAACTGAAAAATCTAAACAAAAATCAAGATCAGGTAAGCATTTAAACAGACCTATAACCCTTAGTGAAATAGAAGCAGTCATTAAAAGTCTCCCCCCACATCTCCCCCAAAAAAGTCTAGGGTCAGATGGTTTTAACACAGAATTCTACCAGAATTTAAAAGAAGAGTTAATGCCATTATTCCTCAAATTATTCCACAAAAGAGAAACAGAAGGAACATTGCCCAATTCATTTTATGAGGCCACAGTTACCTGCATACCCAAACTACCCAAAGATCCAACAAAGAAAGAGAATTACAGATCAATTTCTCCATTATGAACATAGATGCAAAAATACTCAGTAAAATACTTGCAGATTGAATTGAAGAACACGTCAAAAAGATCATCTACCATGATCAACTAGGCTTCATCCCAGAGATGCAGGCATTGATCAACATACAAATGCAATCCACTGTATAATGAAACGAAAAGAAAAAAAATATGGTCATCTCCTTTGACAAAACCCAACACTACTTTGTGATAAAAGTCTTGGAAAAATTAGGGATACAAGGAACATACCTCAGCATAGCAAAGGCAGTTGACAGCAAGCCAAAGCCAACATCAACTTAAACAGAGAGAAACTCAAAGGAATCCCACTAAAATCAGGAACAAGACAAGGCTGTCTACTCTCTCTCTATCTATCCAATATAGTACTTGAAATCGTAGCTAGAGCAATAAGGCAACTGAAGGGAAACCAAGGGATACACATTGGAAAGGAAGAAGAAGTTAAAGTTTCTTTATTCAGGGAGTAGCCTTGTTCTCAATATTTCTGTGTGGTTGGGAACTCTGTCCCTCAGCCTCGGGCCTGCAGTCTTGAGAACAAGCACCATGCCTACGATAAAGAGTTCTGTTGGAGAGGTATTTGAAGCTTATGTAGAAATTGCCAAACAATCTGTGACTATCAAGACCATGCCGGAAGATTTGGGAATGGATGATGAAGGAGATGATGATCCTGTTCCTTTACCAAATGTTAATGCAACAATTCTAAAAAAGCTCATTCAGTGGTGCACCCACCACAAAGGTGACCCTCCTCCTCCTGAGGATGATGAAAACAAAGAAAAGCAGACAGATGATATTCCTGTTTGGGACCAAGAATTCCTGAAAGTTTACCAAGGAACACTTTTTGAACTTATTCTGTTTGCAAACTACTTAGACATCAAAAGTTTGCTTGATGTCACATGCAAGACTGTGGCCAATATGATTAAGGGGAAAACTCCTGAGGAGATTCGTAAAACCTTCAATATCAAAAATGACTTTACTGCAGAGAAGGAGGCCCAGGTACGCAAAGAGAGCCAATGGTGTAAAGAGAAGTGAACTGCTGTGCCTGTCACTGTAACACTAGAAGGATTGTTCCAAATGCTAGTTGCACTGCTCTGTTTATAATTGTTAATATTAGAGATCAGTAGACCAAAAAAAAAAGTATCTTTATTCAGATGATATGATAGTATACATAATTGACCCTAAAAATTCCACCAGGAAACTCCTACAGCTGATAAACATCTTCAGCAAATTGGATAGATACAAAAATTCATTCTAGAAATCAATTTTCCTCCTATATTCAAGTGACAGACTCAAAAAGAAATCAGGGAAATAGCTTTCACAATAACCAAACAAGTATAAGACTTGTATGATAAGAATCTTAAGTCTCTGAAGAAGACACCAGAAAATGGGAGATCTTCCATATTCATGGATTGGTAGCATAAACATAGTTTTTTGTTTGTTTGTTTGTTTGTTTTTTAAAGGCCATCTGTCTTAGTTAGGGTTTCCATTGCTGTGAAGAGACACCATGACCAAAGCAACTCTTATAAGGATAATAACACTTAACTGGGGCTGGTTTACAAGGCGGGAGAATGGCAGCTTTTAGGCAGGCATGATGCAGGAAGAGCTGAGAGTTCTGCATATTGTTCTGAAGACAAACAGGAGAAGACTACTCCCACATGGCTCGGAGGAGATTCTCAAAGCCCACCCTCACAGTGACACACTTCCTCCAATAAGGCCACACCCACTCCAACAAGGCCACACCTCCTAAAAGTGCCACTCTCTGGTCCAAGCATCTTCAAAACACCACACAGTCCTACCAAAAGCAACTTACAAATTCAATGTAATTCCCATCAAAATCCCCAACACAATTCTTTACAGACATTGAAAGGACAATTTTCTACTTCATTTGCAAAACCAAAAAACCTAGGATAGCTAAAACAATCCCAAACAATAAAAGAACTGCAGAAGGTCTTGCCATTCCTAATCTCAAGTTATACTACAAAGCTATAATAATAAAAACAACATTATATTGGCATAAAAACAGATAATGAAATCAAATTGAAGACCAGACATAAGCCCATGTACATCTATACACCCAATATTTGATAAAGAAGCCAGAAATAGACACTGGCAAAAAAAAAAAAATACTACCTTCAACAAATGGTATTGGCCAAACTGGATGGTAACATGTAGAAGAATGCAAATAGATCCATACTCAATACTCAATAGACCTCAACATAAAACCAAGTACACTGAACCTGGTAGTAGAGAAAGTAGGGGACAGCCTTGACCAGATAGATACAGGAAAAGACTTTCTGAACAGAGTACCAATACTACATGCACTAAGATCAATATTAATTCATGGGACCTCATGAAACTGAAAGCTTCTGTAAGGCTAAGGACACTCTTAGACAAAGTGGCAGCCTACAGAATGAGAGAAAATTTTTTTTTACTAACTTCACATTCAATAGAGGGTTAGTATTCAAAATACATTAAAAAAAAAACCTTGATTAAAAAACCAAATAATCCAATTTAAAATGTGGATCCAATTAAAAAAGAGCTAAACATTTTCAATAGAAGAATCTTGAATGGCTGAAAGACATTTAAAGAAATGCTCAACACCCTTAGCCATCAGGGAAATGCAAATCAAACCTACTTTTTGATTTCATTTTGCACCCATCAGAATGGCTAAGATCAATAATACAAATGAAAGCTCATGCTGGTGAGGATGTGGAGCAAGGTTGGGAATGGACCCATTGGTACATTGTTCAGCCTTCATCAGAGAAGCTTCCTCTTGCAACAGATGGAAACAAATATAGAGACCCAGAGCCAGATATCATGCAGAATCTTACCTTGGGATACTTGGCCCTAAATGGGATGTTTTCATCAAACTTCTCGCCTCAGAGCTCTGGGAGCCCCGTGAAAGAAGAGGTAGAAAGAGTGTAAGCCAGCAGAGATGAAGGACACCAAGAAATCAAGTGATGTAAATTAACATGATCAAACTCATATGAGCTCACAGAGACTGAAGCGGCAAGGACAGGGTCTGCATGGGTCTGTCTGCACCAGGTCCTCTTACCTATATAGTAGTATAACTTCCAGTTCAGTGTTTTTTATGAGATTCCTGAGTGTGTGAACAATTGAGCCTGATTCTTGTGACTTCTCTTGGGCTCTTCTCCATCTTTTGGGTTGTCTTGTCCAACTTTGATCCAATAGTTTTTGTTTTAACTTCTTATGTTTTTCTTTATGATACTTTTTGAAATGAATGAATGGATGAAAGAACGAAAGCTTAGCCACTAAGGTAAAAGTTAACAGTGGAGCTGTCAAGCTGGGTGTAACAAATATTCCAGAGCAGGCCTCATGCTCAGAGAAGCTGACTGACATAATGGACCCCAGCTTTTTTGGATATGTGTTCTTTTCCTTGGTTAAAGTTTGGTGGGTTTGGGCGGGAAGGTTATTTTATTTCGTGTTTTTGTTTGGTTGGTTGGTTGGTTTTTGTTATCTTTGTGTTTTTCAGGGGTGTTTGTTGTTGAATTGGGTTTTTATCTTTTGAGAAAGAACTCAAAGTTGTATGGGTAGGGAGCGGGAGAGGGTCTGGAAGGACTTAGGGGAGGAATATGGTCAAAATATATTTAAATTTAAATTTTGTTTTAAATAATACAAAATATAATTTTTTAAGTGCCCCTTCTACCACATGGCAGGGCAGTTCAGAGTATCCAAGGCAAGTTTTATCAGGTAAAACTGCTGGTGGCTTAGCAGGAATCACGCCCTCTAACCGGTTCCACACTGGCAATCGTTGTATTCTACTTCATCATACACTTGTGCTAAAAGAGAAAAAAAAAATAAGGTTCAGGGAAAACTATCTCAGAGCCAGTACTATGGCTTGTGCTTGTAATATCAACACCAAGGAGGGGAAAGGCAGGAGGATTGCTGCAAGAAGCCAGGCTGGGTGATGGGGTAAGATTCTGGCTCAAAACCAAAACAAAACAGCAAAATGCCCACAACCAAACAAACCTGTCTCAGAAGACACAATCCCAAACTCTGTTATAGCTTTATCTACAGAATGTGGCAATCAGTTCTTGGAACCTATTTCTGTGGAGTCCTTAAGGAAATCCAACATTCTTCAACAACTGACATAAGTTTCTACAGTTGGACCTTTCTGATCTTTAAATGCTTTTTCTTATAGAATAGATCATTTGAGCCACTGTTGCATTAACATATAACACTATAAAAATCAAATTCTTGATTTTAGTACTACTATTTATTGAAAATAATTTATTTTCTAATACAGATAATTCAAAATCAGCTTTTGTTGCTAATGTGTAGAAGGAAGTCCTATAATGTTCACTGCATAAAATTCTTTGTGGACTATTTTTTAAAATGTATTCATCCACAGTTTCATATTATCCTCTAATCCTAACTGTAACCTTTCTTCCTCCCATCAAACCATTTACTTTTTCCAAATCCTCTTCCCACTTTCATGTGGGTCTACATTTTGCC
Organism: Mus pahari; assembly: GCF_900095145.1. Taxonomy (NCBI): domain Eukaryota; kingdom Metazoa; phylum Chordata; class Mammalia; order Rodentia; family Muridae; genus Mus; species Mus pahari. The sequence goes on along the minus strand of NC_034594.1, from coordinate 34,080,802 downwards.
TCGCCACTGGGGTGTCAGAACACTGCTCTGGTAGGTGAAATACAGAGGCCCTAGGATACATTCCATTTTCCATGTTGGGGTACCAAGCCAGCAGGACCATCAACACTGGCTCAGGAGCGAAAAAAGGTAGCCTAAGATAAGGATTCCAGCTCGTGTTTCTCTGGGTGAAAAATGATGTGGACTGGGCCCAAGGCTGTGGTTCTCAAACTCCTGGGCACCCAGACACCACTGGGAACTGTGAAGAGTTGGGAATGGGAGCCCTTGGCTCATGAGCCTGGGACACAGGCAATCTGGTTTAGCTCAGAGCCAATGCCAGGAATATGGAGGGGCCTTTTGTGGGAGATTTAGACATCGCTGTCTGACAAAGGCTTCCCTCTACAGTGGTCCTTGAGGAAGGAGACAGTCCTTGCTTGGCCAAACTGTTTATTCATGGTGGAAAAGGATGCATACAACTTAGGGTAGACCAGAGATTGAACACCTTTTGCAGGAAGGAATGTCCAGGAAGGGAAGTTCGTTGACTAGGCATTTGGGGCCTATCTAGATACCTTATTAGCATGGAGAACTCTAGGTTTCTATGCTAGGTGACCAGTTCCATGGTCCTCTTAGTGGGGTGTCATGGTCATATGCTTCAGGACAGGAACCAGGTTGGGAGCAGATTCAAATGCCTACCATTCTCAGTTATGAAAATTGACAGGGTTCCTTAATCTGCTCTACCCTACTAGTTTTTCTGTCTGATGACAAGGTTCCACTTGCCCTACATTTTCACATATTTTATTTATTTTGCTTAATTTTTGATGCACACTGTATTTAATTGGGGATACCTAAATGAGCATGGATGGGGGAATTATACTTGAAGGACAGCAATGTAGCGGTGGCTACCACTGAGAAATATGACACCTCTTCCCTTAGCAACCATTAACTGCCTAGACACCCTCCCAACCTGTGTGTGATGGAATGTTGCTGTGGGTTCATGAGTACAAGAGTTCTGTCATTACAGAAGATGCATCTGCATACTACCTCCCAGTTTCTAGTTCTTATGTTTTCCCACCTGATGGTTTGTATATGTTCGGCCCTGGGAGTGGCATTATTAGGAGGTGTAGCCTTGTTGGAATAGGTGTGTCACTGTGGGTTTGGGCATTAATACCCTCATCCTAGCTGCCTGGAAGCCAGTATTCTGCTAGCAGCCTTCAGTTCAAGATGTAGAACTCTCAGTTTCTCCTGTACCATGCCTTCCTGGATGCTGCCATGTTCCCACCTTGATGATAATGGACTGAACCTCTGAACCTGTAAGCCAGCCCCAATTAAATGTTGTCCTTATAAGAGTTGTCTTGGAGCTAGGCAGTGGTGGCACATGCCTTTAATTCCAGCACTGTGGGAGGCAGAGGAAGGCAGATTTCTGAGTTTGAGACCAGACTGGTCTACAGAGTGAGTTCCAGGACAGCCAGTTGTCTTGGTCATGATCTCTGCTCACAGCAGCAAAACCCTAAGACACAGCCCTTCTTCTCCCTGTACCCTGAGCCTTGGAGGGGGTGGTACAGGATGTTTGGTGTGGAGCTGAGCCCTCAACAGTCCTGCCTCAGCTTGTTGAGTATCACACAGTGAACTTTTTGAAGCTCTTGTTTGAACTTTTAAAATGGGGCACTGATGTTCTAATACTTTTCTTACTTGAACACACCCTATCTTGAGACACAAACATAGTTGCACACGTTCTTTTTTCTAGCCATTCAGGAACTAAGAACAGGAGGCATCTGCCTAGCAGTGTCCCATGGAGACTGTTAGAAATCCAAGCACTATCCCAGCTCAGAGCAGGAAGGGTTACCGTCTGCAGGAGCTGCAGTGGCAGAGGGGGTGAGCCGCTGCGTATTCCTGGCCTGGCAGGGTTTAGTAGTACTTGTCCTTTGTCTTCCTACTGGGAACAAGGTACAAGAAGGTCCCCTTCCACTTAGAAAATAGAGCAGAGTATTTGCTAATCTAATCAGAGAGAAGTGATCAATAGTCTTGCAATACTCTCACATTCTTTCCATATTGTTAAAGACTCCCTAGGCAAAGCTTTAAATTATCATCATCGTTGTCATCATCATCGTTGTCGTCGTCGTTGTCATTGTTGTCGTCGTCATCGTCATCGTCATCATCACTACCACTACTACAAGATGTTGGATGTCGGGATAGCATTTGAAATGTAAATAAAGAAAATAATAATAATAAAAAAAAAAAAGATGTTGGATGTTGTAAGCCATAAGTAACTAGAAAAGTTTGTCATGGGATGAGGGAGGAACCACTGTCTGCAGAAACAGCCTCTGGCTCAATGGTTTTTGTCCCCCGTTCTTCGTTCTACATGATAGGGTCCTTTCCATTGGATGAAAGTGAAAAAGAGGAAGGTGAATGATAAGTAGGAAAATCATTGCAAATGGGAGCCCATTTGCCCAGTGTGGAGAGAGGCAACCAAATAGCATGTGGAAAACAAGACTCGTGCCGGATAAATAATGTCCATTTAAGTGGGAAGGAAAAATAAAACCTGCCCTGGATTATTAACCTGAGATCAAGTCAGGGATTGACAACATGGAAAGGAATTTGATGGTATTTTGAAGTTAGCTTTGATCTATACAGAATTAAAGTACCACACTTTTCAAGGGAATCCTACAAAATTAACAATTTATAAAGTTTAATTTTAAGAAAAAGATTGGTTTTCTTTTGGTTCTGAGATAGAGTTTCACTATGGACCCCAAGCTGACCTGGAACTCACAGTGTAGTCCAGGATGGGTTTGAATTTATGACCCCCCGACTCAACTTCCTGAATATTAGGATTCCCAATGCGTGCCATCATATCTAACAGTAATCTTTCTTACTTTGTATTTCAGTTTCTTTTGCTAGTAGTAGCAATGCAAGGGGCTAGAGAGATGGTTCAGTGGTTGAGAGCACGTGCTGCTTTTACAGAGGGCCCAAACCCACATGGCACCTCACACTACCTGGAACTCCAGTTCAGGGAGTCTGACTGCCTCTCCACTTTCCTTTGTCATTAAGTATGTATGTGGTACACAGACATACATGCAGGCACTCATAAATACACATAAAAATAAAAAATATACCCTTAAAAGAAGAAATAGCTTTCATAATGTCATATCGATCATTTACACCATTCAGTTGCTCTTAGGTGAATAATAACAGTTGCATTTCAAAATATGTTTTTGTTCCTCCCAACCCCCACACTTTACATATAGCAGCTTTTCCATGGTGTCAACCATAGACCTCTGATATCCCACAGACCCTTAAAATGAGCTCGCGAAGCGGGGAACCTTTTTCATGATAATTCTAAGACTAGCACCTCCCTCACTGAAGGTGCCAAACCCAGTGTTTATAGCATATAAACTGCCAGTGCCTTAGCTCAAGGTCAGTGTAGCTACTGGAACTGTACTGGCTGTTATAATCTATACTGTCAGGCTTGCAGTTAACAAAAAAAAAAAAAAAAAAAAAACTGGAATAAAAATCACTGTCTTCATGAAATGTCAGTCCTTGAGGAAATCAAAGCCCACAGAGAGTGCTTAGGCCATGGCCAGCCGGAGTACGGGTGTTTGGGCTCCGATTCCAGGAGCTGCTAACTGAATTGGCTGCATTTTCACAGAACAACACACCATTTTCACAGGAAAACACAACCAAGGGATGAATGATACTTACTCAAACAGGGGTATCTGCCAAGCATTTTCCTAGAAAGGAACAAAGGATTCTCACTAGGTGGAAAGCAACCAACATTATTTCTATCTTTTTAAAATGTTTATGTGCTGATTGTAGTTTGTTTGTTTGTTGGTTAGCTCGACAGGAGCCAGAGTTATCGGAGAAGAGAGACACAAGGAGAAAACGCCTCCTTAAGATTGGTTTGTAGGTAACACTGTAGGGCATTTCCTTAATTACTGATTGATATGGGAGGGCCCAGCCCATTATGGGTGGTGCCAACCCTAGGCAAGTGGCCCTAGGGTGTACAAGAAGGCTAGGTGAATAAGATGTGGGGAGCATGCCAGGGAGCAGAACTTTCTTTCCAGTGGTCTCTGCTTCAGATCCTGCTTCCGGGGCCCTGCCTTAAGTTCCTGCCCTGGCTTCCTTTCATGATGGATTGTGACCAGGCCATGTAAGCTGTTTTTGGTCACAGTCTTTATTACAGCAGTAGAAGCTTAATGGAGACCATGTGTATACATTCTCGTGTGTGAGTGTGAGTATGTGTGTGAGTATAAGCACCCATTTGACACAATGTGTGTGGAGGTCAGAGGACGAGCTCAGGCATTAGTCCTTGCCTTCCACCTTGTATGAGGTTGGAGGCTCTTGTTGTTCATGTCTGCAGACGCCAGGCTAGTTGGCCCCCACACTTCTGAAATTCTTCTGTCTTCATCTCCTCTCTTGCTGTAGGCAATCTGGGCTTGCACGTGTGTACCCGCACCCACCTGCATTGAGTGTATATAGGTTCTGAGAGTCTGTGTCCATCTCTCACACTTACTTACCCATTAATCCATCTCTCCAGCCTGACAATATTATTAAAGGAATTAGTTAAGTACTTTTTTAAATCTCTCATCTAATATAATAAATATCAATAGTTATAGCTCATGAACAAATACTCTTTAGGGTCCTTGATGATTTTTTTACATAAATGTCAGGCAATTATGAGACCAAAATGTTTGGGACTGAGTTCTGTATGTATAAATGTTCACTAAAGTGTGTTCTTTTTATGGTTGGCCCTTGAGATATTCTAATTCTGCCTTATTTTGTGGAATAATCAGTTGCCACATTTATTTAGTTTTTTTCATACCTAACTCTGGTCGCTGAGATATACTCACAGGTACTTGTGTGGGTGCACATTTGAAGTGCGCAGCAGCCAGGGTTCTGTGAGTGGTGCAGCACACACCTTCCCGTTCCCATTCACTTACCGTGTTCTTTCAGAAGCCAAAGATTCTGCCAGTGTCTGCAAGGAAGTGGTGCTTTGATTCGTTCAGGTGTTTCCCAAACTTTATTTGAACGCAAGACTTGATCACCTGAAACCAAATCCCATGCTATGAAACATACTTTGAAAAGTGTCATTCTGCCTTTCTGTCATTCTGCTAGCTCCCAGAAGGAATGTCCACCTATTGCTTGTATTCTTGTTGTGTTTTATAAAAAAAGAAAAGGAAGCCAGGGATATGTTCAAGTATAGGTGCAGTATGGTGCTGGAGAAGGGGGTGCCTCTGCAGGCCCATGCTGAGGTACTAGTCATATGACAGATATAGTATGGAATATAGTTCATTTAGGGCATGGGGAGGGGAACTGAGAGAATAGTAGAGACAGAAAGGCAGAGAGAGAGAGAGAGAGAGAGAGAGAGAGAGAGAGAGAGAGAGAGAAAGAGAGAAGAGGCCGGCTATGAACATGTGGAGGGAGAGTGGGGATGGGGAGAGAAGGGACAGAGAGGGAAGAGAGCAAGAAAGCAAGAGAGCAAGAGAGAGAGGAGGGGGCAAGCTGCCCCTTTTATAGTGAGTCAGGCATACCTGTTGCCAGGTAACCATGGGGTGGGACCTAGAAGGAATGCTAACATTCAAATCAATCGCTCTTCTGGTTATGTCTGCTCTTTCTGTCTATGTGTTTACCAGAGGGTTAGATATTTGAATTTCCTATGTAGAGTCTTGAGACTCCACCTTTGATGGGGGGGAAATGTAATTTTGAATAAATGACAAGATATTATAAGCATTGCTTTTAAACGTTCTTTTCAGAATAGTTGGAGATCCTGAAACAAACCACTACGGTCACAGGGAGCCCCATACAAACCACATCCAGTTTCTCCTGTTGGCAATCAAGATTCTGATTTGTCCACACACTCTGCTTATAAACTTCTAGTGTGAAATAAGCAGGTTCCTTTATTACTTTCTAATCAAGATAGTAATATTGTCCCGCTCTGTAAACCATATAGACACCTACAGACCACCACAAGAATTATTATTCCAGGCTTCTCTCAGTAATGATCTTAGACCTCACAACCTTAGCCTGAAGTCAGTCCACACTTATACACACCTCTCCCAGAGGCTGAGCTGCTGGGCAGGTGCCTTAAACACCTGGAATGTGAAGAGGGGCAGCAGGTTGAAACTCCTCAAGAAAGTGAAGGTCTCGTGGCCCTTGCTCCCAGACAGGGCCAATATGACCGTTAATATTTATTGCCAACTTAACAGGATTTACAATTACCAAGGAGCCAAATGTCTGTGAGTTCATTGAGATGAGTAGGCCCACCCTAAATCTGGGTGTTGCCATACCATGGGGTTCTGAATAAATAAAAATCAGCATCGGCATTTGTCACTCCATTCATGGCTGTATGTGATGTGACCAGCTGCCTTAGCGCCTGCATCATGGCTTACCCATAATAATGGGCTGTACCTACAAATTGTGAGCCGAAAACAGGTCCTTGCTTACATATCTTTTGCCACATATTTTGACACTGCAAGGAGAAAAGTAGCTAATGTAGTTAGGGCCCGGAGTCATGAACACATGATGCGCAGCTGTGAAGTGAAAGGTCAATGACTAAGCCCAGCAGAAGCCGGAAAAACTTGAAAGACAGGAAAAAGAACAGTGTGAATGAGTTAGAGGAACACTGCTAACATAGTGAGCTGTTATGGATGAATTATGCATTCTTTATGAGAAATTACTTTATTAAAATCATATGTATATTGATTAATTTATATGCTGCTTTTTCTTTTTCTCTCTTAAGAGTTTATGAATATTCATGAATATGTTGATGGCTGCATACATAAAAATAATTCTGAAAGACTGCAGCAAACTTTACTCAGTGGCTGCTTCTGGGGTAGGAACAGGAACTGGGAGTAGAAAGGGGGAATGTGAGGAGCAGCTTCAGTCACTACAGTCCTACAGTGCTTCAAGAATTACACACTACTTTAAAGAGTTATTTTAAAAGTTAAACAAAAAAGACATAAGCAAAATAAAATTGAGAACTACTGAAAAGCCAATGTAAACAATATTATAATCTTGTCACCCCACCACTAGAAGAGTGGCATGAATTATTTTTCCCATGACTCTCTCTCTTCTATTAAAGATTTACTTGCTTTTATTCATATATATATATATATATATATATATATATATATATATATGTGTGTGTGTGTGTGTGTGTGTGTGTGTGTGTTTTGCCTGCATGTACATTATCTGCATAGGCCAGAAAAGAGTGTCACAGCCCCTGACACTAGAGTTATAGTCAGTTGTCAGCCACCATATGGGAATCAAGCCTGGGTCTCCTGGAAGACCAGCCACTGCTCTTAACCACTGAGACATCTAACCACGTTCTCCCGCTCTTGTGAACAGTTTTAGATATACGAAGAGGGTGTGCAGTAGTGGTTTTTGCTTGGTGGCCTTGCACATCCTTCTGAACCGAATCAGAGAAATCTCAGAGGTCCTCATGTTCTTTATCCGCTTCTACAAGCATGGAATCTTGCCTTAAGATGGAGTCCAGGGTATCTACATAGGTCCTGGAGTAGCCATGAGACCTGCAGGAATTTGCTGGCTAGGGATTAACAGGCCAGATGATGGTGAAACAAATTCGGTGGTTGTAAGCAGCAGAGAATTTCGGAGCATAGCATAGTTCAGAGTGTCTTGACTGACAGGAAAGATAGATATTTGTGAGCATGTGTGTGTAAATGTAACGATATGTGGAGATATGTGTGTGTGTGTGTGTGTGTGTGTGTGTGTGTGTGTGTGTGTGTAGCATTACTATGAATGTGGGTTTATTTTGTGTCATCATCTTGAGGCTTACTATTTTTTTTCTTTTTTTTCCCAACTTTTTATTAGGTATTTTCTTCATTTACACTTCAAATGCTATCCCAAAAGTCCCCTATAGCCTCCCCCCAACCCCGCTCCCCTACCCACCCACTCCCACTTCTTGGCCCTGGTGTTCCCCTGTACTGGGGTATATAAAATTTGCAAGACCAAGGGGAGGCTTACTATTTTAATTTTAAAAATTCCCTGTCTTGCAGGGCATAATGGTATACATCCTTAGTCCCAGCACTCAGGAAGCAGAGGCAGGTAGATATCTGTGAGTTTGAGGTCTACAGAGTGAGTTCCAGGACATCAAGGGCTATACAGTGAAACCCTGTTTTGAAGAACAAAAACAAAAAATCCAAGGTGGTGAGGAAGCTTGGCAGATAAAGGCTTGCCCCAGAAGCCTGATGGCCTAGTCAGTCTCTGGAACTATATAAGGGAGAGAACACATTTACTCCTCAGACTCTCTACCCCCCTCTCGTACACACACACACACACACACACACACACACACACACACACACACATGAACATACACACACACACACACACACACACACACACACACACACACACACATGATCATGCATGCACACACTCACACATACTCACACATACACACACAAATGCATACACATGCACATGCACACTTCTATGCACATAAATGCACACATACACATACATATGCACATGCACACATGTACACATACATGCTTAAAGACAAGGTAGATGGCTCCTGAGGGATACCATCTGGGGTTGACCTGTAGCCTCCATACACGTGTGTACACACATGTACCTGGATGTGTAGTCATTGTGTACCCATGTGTGCACACGTGTGTACATTTTTCCCATCTTGACACATAGTATATGGATTCGTTTTTATTCCTTGTTTTTTTTCTGTTTGTTTGTTTGTTTTTGGTTTTTGAGACAGGGTTTCCCTGTGTAGCCCTGGCTGTCCTGGAACTTACTTTGTAGACCAGGCTGACCTCGAACTCAGAAATCTGCCTGCCTCTGCCTCCCGAGTGCTGGGATTAAAGGCGTGCGCCACCACGCCTAGCTTCTCCTTGTTTTTTGAGACAGGGTCTTTCTAACTGAACTCATGATCCTCCTGCCTCAGTCTTAAAAGACCTTGGAATACAGTCATGTGCTAATGTTTTTTTTTTGAAATTAATATTTTAATGGCTATGTGTCATTCTATTTCATAGTCTTAATTAAACCTAATATATTTATCTCCCATGGGCAGACATTTAAGTTGGTTCCACATTCGACTCATAAATAATCAGTAAAGTATTCATCCATATCTCTCTTCCTTAGGATACATTTCATCTTTAAGATAATACTAAGACAGCGAATGATGGCTAAGTTGCCGAGTTGCTTCATGTCTGCAGTGTTCCCTAGAATCAATAAGTTAGAACAGTTCCGCTGATAACCCACAGGCACACAGAAGCATTAAACTTCCTGCCAGTTTTAGTAGGTAGGATTTAAAAAAAAAAAAAAACTAATTTCTTCCATTTCTCTTTGCTTCAACAAATACAGGTTTGAGGCTTTTTTTTCCCCTTTTTTATACTTACGAATTTTCATTAAGAAACCAAGAATAAGCCAGGCGTGGTGGTGCACGCCTTTAATCCCAGTACTCGGGAGGCAGAGGCAGATGGATTTCTGAGTTCCAGGCCAGCCTGGTCTACAAAGTGAGTTCCAGATTAGCCAAGGCTATACAGAGAAACCCTGTCTGGAAAAAAAAAAAAAAAAGAAAGAAAGAAAGAAAGAAAGAAAGAAAGAAAGAAAGAAAGAAAGAAAAAAGCCAAGAATAAAACAAACAGTATTGATAAAACACAACTTTCTGCTTCTACCCAAAGACTATGCTTTAGGCTATCCTGAGTTCTTGTATTAGATGTGATGTCTGCCAGGGTCTCCTAGCCTTCTCCGCAGAGCTTCCCCTTGGGCGCGCTTTCCGTAGCTCCCACTTTCGCTCTCCATTGAAGCTATTGATCCGCCTCTCAGGACACACTCTGGGCTACACAGATCACAAGGGCAGAGCTGCTTTTCATCTCCATAGCCAGAGTGATTAGCATAGAGACCAAGACCTCATTGACTTGACTATTGCATGGCTGCATGAATGCAAGCATGAATGCAGATTCATACATAAGCTAATGAATGAGTCAACAAATAATAGCAAGGAGACAGGAGCATGTATTATATTTCCCATCTCGGAGATTTGAAAGGGAGTACCTTCCTGCCTCCTGGTAATTAAACTTCACATCTACATAAGTAGTTTATTTCCAAATTGTGAGTGCTATTAAATAGATATTCATAACTTGGAGTAAGCGGTTTGGGAATAGTTTCTGTCCTATAAGGGATTCTCATCTCAAAGGTACTTTCCAACCTGAGTTGTTAAGAGGATGAAGATGTAATTCACTGTGGATTTTAAAGATAGAGCCTTTGCAATGTAATCAAATTAGGTAGAGGTTTCCTGATTTGAATATTTGTGGCCTTAAAAAAAAATGAAAAGGGATTAATGCATCTTGTTAAGCTGTGTTCAGTTGATAGCACTAGGATGCCTGTTTTTTTTCTGAAGGGAAACAGGAATAAATAGTAAATTGGGGGAAGAGGAGAGGTGTGTGGTGGGGGACTGGGAGGAATGATGGAAGGAGAGGCTGCAGTTGGGATGTATTATAGGAGAAAAGAAAAAGAAAATGGTGGCGGGGAAACCAGTTCAAGGTCAACCTAGGCACATAGTGAGTTCAAGGCCAGTGTCTTAGCCTTCTATTGCTGTGATAAAACACCAGGGCCAAGGCAACTTATGAAAGAAAGTATTTCATGTGAAGCTTATGATTTCAGAGGGTTAGAGTCCACGACTATCATAGCGGGAAGCATGACAGCAGGCATGGTACTGTAGGAGCAGCTGTGAGCTCATAACTTGAGACAGAGCTGAGAGGCAAAGGGAGCTAACTGAAATGTCGTGGGCGTTTGAAACCTCTAAGTCCACCCCGAGCAACGTACCTCCTCCAGTGAAGCCCCACCTCCCCCAACAGTTCCACTATCTAGGGACCAGGTATTCAAATATATGAGGCTCATTCAAACCACTGCATTCTTCTCCCTAGCCCCATAGGCTTGTAGCCATATTGAAGGGAAATAAAATTTAAAATGAAATTTAAGGCCTGGGATTCATGCAACCTATGTCCAGAGAAATAGTTGTTTGTAAGCTCAGAAGCCTGAGGTGGAGAGCACAGTGAGACAAGCCTGGGCACGCCCAGGCAGGCCATTGTTGGAACATTCCTAGGACTGAACAGAAAGTTCTGCTGACCCGCCCCTCAGGTCTCCTAGCATTCCTGCCTTTGCATGTACCATCCTGCAAATGTGTACGTTTAAATGAGCCAATCACGGGTAACCGCGCCAATTCTTGCTAGCTCCTCTCCCCCCATAAAAACCCCTAGATTTCAGGCCAGGAGGTCTGCACCTCTGCCTCCTGCGTGAGGTACATGCTGGCCTGGAGCTCCGCCATTAAACTACCACATGTTTTTACATCAAGATGGTTTATTCATGGTTTTTGGACGTCGCCTTCTCGAGACTAAAGTGGGGAGGGCTCCCCACGAAAGTCTTACAATAGCATAATGGAAAATACATTTAATCCAACTTCAAAGGTCTCTGTAGTCTTTTCCGGTTTCAACACTGTTTCAGAATTCAAAGTCTCTTCTGAGACTCAAGATGATCTCTTAACTGTAACCTCTGTAAAATAAAAAAATACAAATACAAATAACATACAGTGGCACAGAATATCCATTACCATCCTAAACTAAGGCACACCAAGGAAATACTGGACAAAAACTAAACCAAAACCCAGCAAGGCAAACTCTACATCCTGTAGCTCCATGTCTGATGTCAGTGGGCTTAGAAGCCTCTGCCCTTCCAACTCTGTTGACAGCAACACACTTTCCTTTCTCGGATGGGTTTCATCCCCTGCCTGCAGCTCTCCTTGGAAGATGTTTTCCTGGCTGACATTTCTAACGCAGTGCAGACTTGCTTCTTTCTCACAGCTTTATGCAATGGTTTCTCTGGCCCCTTATGCAGGGACTCCCCTGTCACATGCCTGGCCTCAGTGGCTCTCATTAACCAGAGAGGAAGACCATGTGGACTCAAAAGCCAGAACCACATTGAACATACTTTAAAGTTAACTGCTAACTTGGGATAGAGCTCCCCCAACCCCCAACCACTTGAATCACATTTACATAAGCTTTTCATTGTTGTTGCTTTTTAGGGGCTGAAAATTCCTCGGGCCTTTCCTTTTTCCTGGGTGGGGTCTTGCTCTGAGGGTTCCCTTCCTGTACTCCTTTCCAAAGCAGGTCTTTCATTGTTAATTTTTTCCTCTCTTTCAGCACAGGCCAGGGCTCAGACATTAAACTTCCTGGTGCATTTCTTTTTATCTTCAAATTGTACTCCTCACTTTTGCTTTTTTTGTTGTTGTAGACTTGCATAAGGATGATATAATATATACATTAATTATTATATATATATATATATATATATATATATATATATATATATATATATATATATATATATATATATATATATATATATATATATATATATATATATATATATATATATATATGAGTCAATATTAAGCTGTCTTGAAATCTCCACCAAAGAAATTTGTTCATTTGTTTTCAATTTAGCCTCAGGTGGATTTTTAGGCTAAGAGCAGAAAACAGACACATTCTTTACCAGAATTCTCAAGAATGTTCTCTAGCTCACAGCTTGGTTGCTAATATTCACTGCTGGCATACCTTACACTGTTCTATCTCTCTGGCCCAAATCTGAGGTCCACTATAAATACTTTAGATCCTTTAACTGCTTGGACAAGCTTTTTATCCCCTAAATGAGTCTATCTCTGCATTTGGCCTAGTAAGTCTTTTGCTTGTTTTCTGGGGAGCATAGTTTGTCTTTCTTGTGTGCGCCATTGCCCTTCCTTATCTAGGTAACAGTTGGTAGGGTGGCTAGCAATCTGAGTCCTTTCTTCTTCTGTATATTTTAAGTGAGGCCATCCCTTAGTCCAGTCTCATTTTCCCCAATGGGTGTCTCTTGCAGGCCCATAACCGAGTAGCCACTTCTCTGCCTGTTTATTGCCCCAGGCCACTGAGTCTCTTCCCTTCTGATGTCCTGGGCAGTGAATAATACTCGCAGTTGCCAGCATCATCAGGGCATCCAAGAGATCCAAGATTTTCTGCTTCTTCTTTATTTCTTTTCCCTCTCGTGAGCAGTAGTCCCTTCTTGGTATATAGCCCTGTGGATGTGGGCTGTGGCAGAGGCATACCTACTATCCGTGTAGATGTTAATTCTCTTGCCAGCCCCAAGTTCCAAGGCTTGGGTGAGGGCAATTTGCTCCGCTTTCTGCGCCGAAGTGCAATGGGGTAGGGGTGGGGTAGGGTGGGGTGGGGTGGGGTAGAAGTTCATCCAAGATGTCATTTGCGCTGTCCACCACAGCAGCGCCCACTGGTCTCTGACCTTCATGGGGAAAACTACTCCCATCTGTAAATCAGGTAGCCAAGGCCCCTGGCAGGAGTTGGTCAGAGAGGTCTTTCCATTAAAAAGTAAAGTATTCTTGAGTGACAAGGACAGGCAGAAGAAAGCATCTTTCAAGACAGTGTAGCAAATTCTGGAAGGTGGCAAAGAACTCAGCCAAGTGTAGGGGTTAGGCACAGTAGGGTGGATGTCTGCCGCTCGGCTGTTTACCTCTCGTAAGTCCTGGACTGGGCAGAAATCGTTAGTGCCTGGCTTCTTAACTGGCAGGAGTGGTGTATTCCAGGCCGAACATCACTTATGCAACCTCAAGCTGGAGGAGCCTTGAGATGTGTGGCTTAACTCTTTCTCCTGCCTCTCGAGACATAGGGTATTATTGTCTGAGAGACACTGAGGTAACCTATGCCTTGAGTTCTACCACCACAGGGGGATGACATTTTGCTTTGCCCATCCCTGCCGCTTCTGCCCAGGCTGATGGGAATGTTTCCAACCACCAAGTCAAGTCCTGGTGCTGAGTAAAGGTGGTTTCAAATAATTTATACTCATCATCTAGTCTGGTAGTCAGGCTCTCCTTTAGGGTCAATTAGTTGTGGTCCATTGGGCAGGGAGTATATCTGAGGCTCCATCGTGGAGAGTAGGTCTCTCCCCAGCAGAGGGTACGGACAGTGTGGGGATGAGCATAAATGAATGGGATACCCCACCCATCCCTAGGTCTACTGTTCTTCAGTTAGTCCATGAATACATTTTAGTGCCAGTGGCTCCTTGGACCCAAGATTTTTTTTCTTGGAAACGGGGCCATGGGCTTAGAGGAGGACTGAGTGTTGAGCTCCCGTGTCCACCAAGAACTGAGTGTGTTTCCCCTCCACTCTCAGAGTTACCCTGGGTCTGGGGAAGGGGTCTGAACCCGGTCTACCCTAATCACTGTCTTCATCCAGGGCTACCACCTTCATCGTTTTGAGGTGCTTTTCCCAAGGCCTGGGATTTCCTACTCCGGCTTCTGTTTGTTGGGGCACTCTCGGACCCAGTGGCTCCTCTCCTTGTATATGCACACTGGTCCTTTTCAAGGGGTTTTCTGTCTCTCTTTGGTTGGACTCTCTCTTCTCTGCTTTCCCTAACTTCTGTGGCCAAGATTCTCTGTAAATTCCTTTCCCGTCGCTTTTCTTTTCCTCATCTCCCTTTAGTCCTCTTCCGTTCTCTTTCTTTACTCCTCCTTCTCTGTCTCCCTGTTATGGTAGACTTTCTCAGCAACCTACACTAAATCCCTCAACAACTTACTCTATAGCCCCTCTAGCCCCTGAAGCTTTTTCCTGATATCTCTACTAGCCCGGTCTATAAGCCATAGTCACAGTAGTGTTGTGATCTTCAATGCTAGGGTCATAGAGTGCTTACTAACAGAATGCCTCCATGAGTCACTCTAGAAAGACTGTGGGTGACTAGTTAGGTTCCTGCTTAATGTCACATACCTTGGTCAAATTTGTGAGCTGTTGTGCGGCCCCCTTGAGACCTGCTAACAGAGCCTGGTGGTAGACCTTCAGGCGCTACTTACCTTCTGCCATATTAAAGTCCCAGTCAGGTCTAGTCAGGGGAAACCGCTATTGGCGACAGCCTGGTCAATTGATGGTGCCGGGTATCTGAGGGAACATTCTTTCTGGCTTCCTGCATTATCTTCTCTCTTCTTCGGTCATGAAGAACACTCTCATTAGTTGTTGGATATCATCCGAGGTGGGCTGATGAGTAAATAAATGTCCCAACCCACAGGACCCAGTTACTCGGGGGGGGGGGGTCTGAGGGGGACCATGCCTGAAAGAGGATGGGNGGGACAAAATGGAGGAGACCCTACAATTTCTGTCAAGGTCTGTTTATCGGGGAAAAAGGTTACAGAATATAAACTGTGAGAAGGAGGAAGTAAAGAGNGAGAAACTTGCTCCTGCCTCTGCCCAGGGGCGGGGGTGGCTCTGCATACCTGCCCAGGATCTACTCTTATCTCAGGGGACATTCTGTGGTTTTTCCTGAAAGGTTTGCAGTTACTATTATCTGATCTTGGTGTTCTGTCCACTGTCATTGCAAAAGGTCAGAAGTTTCTCAAAAAGGAGGGGTGGGGGAACTTTGGCTTATGGCTCAGTGTCAGTCTCCAACAAATAAAACATTCTCAAAGAGATTAATAGGCCCCTTGGGGTTATCTGAAAAGGGAGGTGTGTGGGGGCCTTCCAGTTGTACAAGTCAACCAAAGAGAAGAGCCTATTGCATAGCCTAATTCCCTTACCATCTAGAGGTCCATATGCCCTCAGTGGGAGAGCCACCATAGTATCAGGGGAGGTGGCTCTCAGACTTTGGGTCCCTATGGTGGGACTGGGAAGTTGGGGGTGTCCTCCCACTCCCCCTCCAGTAAAGGGGGGTACAGTGGCCCTAGTCCTGTAAGGGCTGAGGATTGTAGAGCTGGTGCTGGCACTGGCTGGACTGACTGGCAGCACACGTGGGAAATAAAGGGGGGGTGGGAGAAACCTGTGGCCCACCAGAGTTTGGGTGCTCTGGGCAGGCAGACTCAGGGGACTGCGGCACACTCTCCACATGGTCCCAGGTGGGTATCTGGCTGTGGGAAGCCATGGAACCCCAGTTCATGGGAGGTGCAGAGGGAGGTCTCTGCGCCTCGTGGAGGCCAGAGATTACAGGTTCTAGCTCTTGGGCATTGCAAGATGTCACTGGGCACTGCAGAAGAGTTGAGAACAAAGTGGGGGTCTTGGGGGCAGCTTGGTCAGCCCCAGGGCCAAAGAGAGAAGAGGGCAGAGGGAGGGGGTGCTGGGTGGTTCCCACGTGGGTGAGAGCCCTTGGTCCGGTCTATGGCTGGAGTACAGGAAGGCCTTCCAGCAGGAGATTAGACATGGCTCTTTAGAGGAAAGTCTGCTCTGTTGCGCCAACATATAGAGTCTCGATGAGCAGAGATGGTCCATGGTTTTAGAGCTTTATTGTAGAAGGGTAGAGAGAAAGAGAGAAGGTAGAAAAAGAGAGGCCGGCCATGGCCACATAGAAAGAGGGGGGAAGGGAAGGGGAGAAAGAGAGCTAGAGATGACAATGAGAAGTAAGAGCTTAAGAGAGAGAGGAGGGGCCAAGCAGCTCCTTTTATAGTGGGCTGGGTTACCTTGTTGTTGCTAGGTAACTGGGGAGGAACATACCTGGTTATAGCCAGATACTGTGGGGGTGGAGTCTAGCCAGAATACCAAGAGTTTGGGGATGTGAATGATAGTCGCAGGATTATAGAGCTGGGGGCTCCGTGGTATCAGGCGCCTGTGTCTGACGGGGAGCATGGCTCCCTGTTCTGTCCCTTGTAGAGTTTCTACTGGGTCTCTGGAGTAAGTCTTGCTTGAACAGAAAACAGGCTGCCTTTCACAGTCTTGCACTGGGCCATGGGGGCAAGGGTAGGGGGTATAAGGGTAGGAGGAAGGTCTTAGAGAAACAGGTCGGCCGTTGAAGGGTCTTGGAGGATGGACTTCTTCTCACGTCTGGATCCTTCTCCCATGGTTCCTTTTTCCTGATGGCCAGAACCTGTGAGGGCGATCTTGGGTCTTTTATCCAAGGGGTGGTAGTGTGGGGGGGGATGTTCACTAAATTCTTCCAGGAAACTATATCGGGCACTTGGTCTAAACCCTGAGGCAAAGAGAGTTATCTGGGAATGATGTGGACTTTTGAACCCTCACAGTCCCAGTAACATGCCTCTTCCAACAAGGCTGCACTTCCTAATTAATTCCAAACAGCTTCACAGACTGGAGAGCAAATATTTAAATGTATTGAACCCATGGAGCTCATTCTCATACTGGGGAAATAAAGGAGGATAAAGCCAAAGTCATTGTCACCATGTCCCTTTGGAGCAAGAGACAAATTCCTCAGGGTCTTGGTACAGTCTGGGAAGCCTACAGGGAGTATGAAAGTCCTCGTCAGTACTGCGGGGAATGGTCATTGTTGCAAACATTTCCAAAACTATCCAAAGCAGTGGTTCTCAAACTTCATGATGCTGTGACCCTTTAATACAGCTACTCATGTCTGGGTGACTCCAACCATGAAATTACTCTTGTAATCTCACTGCTCTTATGAATCGTAATGTAAATATCTGATATGCAGGATATCTCATATGAAACCCTTGTGAAAAGGTTGTTCAGTCCCCAAAGGAGTCACCACCCACAGACTGAGAAGCACTGATCTATAGAGTGGCAAGAAGCCTTTCAAAATTTAAGGACCCAGACTATACTCTGCAGCAGCCTTGCTTTTAGTTCATTCTGAGGGTAGCAGACTTAGCCCGCCATAACTGGAGAAAGGTGCATATGAAGGATGGATGCTGGGGAAGCAAGCCCGGGTTTAGTGGAAACACCTAGGAGAACAGTGAACACAAACTCTTTTCTTTGTGTGGTTTTGAGATGATCTCAGCCTGCGGTTTTCTGGCTGGCCTGGAACTCACTGCATAGATCACTGGCTGGCCTAGAACTTACTCCATACATCACTGGCTGGCCTAGAACTCACTGCATAGATCACTGGCTGGCCTAGAACTCACTGCATAGATCACTGGCTGGCCTAGAACTCACTCCATAGATCACTGGCTGGCCTAGAACTCACTCCATAGATCACTGGCTGGCCTTGAACAGATATGCAACTTCGCTGCCTTCCCAGTGCTGGAATTGAAGGGTTGTAACACCACCCCTGATAAACAAAGATTATTATTGTTTTAAAATTTAATTTCATGTATATGGATATTTTGTCTGGCTTGGATGTCTGTGCACTATGCGGGTGCCTGGTACCTGTGGAGTCCAGAAGAGGGCATTGGATCTCCTGGGACTAGAGTGGCACACTGTTGTCTTCATCTGCCATGCAGGTGGTGGTAGTTAAACCCCAGTCCTGTAGAAGAGTCAGGTGAGCTTAACTTCTGAGCCATCTCTCCAGCCGCAACAAAGACTCTCTTTAAGCAGTGCTTATTTAAAGCATTTCATCACCAGTGAATCAATGTTCAATATGCTATTTTATTTTTTAAACTAAAATGCACTGTAGAGAAATAATTTAAAGTAAGAGATACCATATGATAGTACATTGCAACAACAGCTATAATTGTCTCATTCTTTAAAACTATGTTCAGTGCCAAGTATTCTGAAAATTAACATTCTTATTTATTTATTTACATCCCAAGCACTGGCTCCCTTCTAGATTCCCCTCACCAACTGACACCCTTTTCCCATCCCTCCTCCCTTTCTCCTCTGAGAGGGTGGGACCCCACTGGGTATCACCCAACCATGCTGCATCAAGTCTCTTTCAGATTATGTACATCTTTTCCTACTGAGGCCGGAAAAGGCAGTCCTGTTGGGTAACAGATACCATAGTCAGGCTACAGTTTTAGGGAGAGCCTCTGTTCTAGTTTTTGGGGGACCTACATGGAGACTAAACTGTACATCTCCTACATATGTGCCCAGGGCCTTATTCCAGCCTGTGTACATTCTTTGGCTGGTGGCTCAATTCTCTGAGAGCTCCCAGAGGTCCAGGTTAGTTGATTTTGTTGGTCCTCCTGTGGGGTTCCTATCCCTCTCAGGGCCTTCAATCCTTTCCCCAAGTCTTCCCTAAGAGTCCCCAACCTACATCCACTGTTTGGCTGTTGGTGTTGGCATGCTCCCAACCCCCTACCAGAAGTTGGAGGACTTGCTAGTTCTCATCTGGATTCTCGACTGGCTATGGGTCTATGGGCCTCCCATACACAGGGAGGAAGACCATCTGAGACAGCCTTTTGCTTTTGTTTCCCCAGGAATGTCCTTGTGTGTCTGTCTGTGTATATTCTGTCTGTGCTTTCTCTACTCTCATACAAAGTTTTCTTTGATTCCTAGTTTGCAACAAGCACAAAGCACCCACTGGGCTTGTCCTGAACCATTTTAAGGATTTTTGCCAAGTTTCAGAAGACCTGGGTCTGGTTGTTCATCCCAGCGAACAAACCATCTTTTGCAGGAATGAATGGCCCACCTATAGAGTTGGATGGCCTGAGGAGGGGATTTTCCATTTCCCCATCATTTATAGGGTAAAGGTTTAGTTTATGAGGCCTGGGGCCACCCAGACCAAGTACCATTTATAACCATGTGGCAGTGCCTGGTCAAGAAGCCCCTGTTTTGATGAGACCTTTTTTTTTGTTACAGGCCTTGCCACTCCCCACCCTCTTCCTCTAAAGAGGGGTCAGCCTCAACCCCCCTGTCTTGCTCCCCCTTTCTGCTCCCCAAGAGGATCCCTGTTTCCCTCTTTATGTCCCTGCTCCTGCTGCCACTGTCCCTGCCCAGCCAGCACGGGCAGAGGGAGCAGCCTTACCCCCCTGACTTTCCTGACCTCACACTCAGGTTTTTACCGCTCAGGGGGCCAACTCTACTATGGCCTTACCCGTTGGACTATGAGACCCCCAGATGATCAGGGGAGGTGGTTCATGAGATATATGTCATTTGGATCCTCAGGCAGTACTGCAGACTTAGGGTTGGTCACACTGATTTCAAATTGTCCGTAGCTTCTCTGGAATAACCTGTTGATCAAGTTTTTATTTGAGTAAGTGATTACTTTTGTTTTGTTTCTTTGCTCTTGGAAGCCACTCTATGTTTCCCTAACAATGCAATCTTTCAGTCTTCCAGGGTTATACATAGGGATGATTCCTTCTCCTGCCCTGCATTTTATGCTGTGCCTAGAATCCTCTGGAGGTAACCATATCAAACTTTTTCAACTTCACTAAGGA
This sequence comes from Mus pahari, assembly GCF_900095145.1. Classification (NCBI taxonomy): domain Eukaryota; kingdom Metazoa; phylum Chordata; class Mammalia; order Rodentia; family Muridae; genus Mus; species Mus pahari. The sequence goes on along the minus strand of NC_034594.1, from coordinate 34,060,779 downwards.
TTAAAACGCCACTTATGACTCAGCTCCTCATCCCCACGTTACACACCTTCAAGGTCCTTTTGCTTGCTCATTTGTATTTATCTTTAAATAGTTAAACCAATTTAAACCAGTACCTGACCACATCCTCCTACTGAATAGAGGCAAAGTTCACTGAGTTCTTTGCAGTGTGTGCTTTATTGCTGTGGCTCTGTGCAGAGTCATCAGGTTGTAAAAGTACCTTGGATTGCTGTCTGGAGGCTTACTGCCTCCATCTGCTAACCTTATCTTGGGAGCTTCTAGCCTCTGTACAATCTAATCTAGGCCTAGAACGTTTTCAGCCTCTAAGACTGACTGTTGAATAAGTTGACCCCTTCCTAGTTCCTTTTGATCTGGCTAGTTGATTCAACTCAGCTGCTCTGTTTCATACTCCTCTTCAAGCTGACTGATTCGATCTGGCTTTTCTCAGCTTTTCCTGAATTGCCCTGGTTGGGCTCACACTAACTTTGGCAATATGTTCTAATCTGGCTCCTTCTCTGGCTTGTTCTATCTTCACCCGTGTCTAGTTTGTTCTTTTTCTCTCCCTCTCTGTGTCTCTGTCTCTGTCACACTCTTTCTCTAATCTATTTCTATCACTTTCACTAATTAGAAAATTTTAATATAACCTTTAACTTCTCCTAATTAGAAAAATTTAAAGTACCTAGTTCCCCCTAGGATGCCAATTTACTAGAGAAATCTGCTTTCAGCTACCATGTGGGGAGTCAGTTTGAAGGCTTAGCCAACAAAAGAACAAAAACTTCCATTTCTGAAGCAAGCTATCCTACATTGTTGTCCGCTTTCAACACTAATGTTCTAGCCTGACTTCAATTTAAATGTGTTTATTTTTATTAATATGCACTTTATACAATTACCCCTCCCCCAATTCTCTTTCAAATAAGTCCAACTCTCATCAACCCCAGGGGACAGAAGGCAGGCTAGAGGAGAGAGAGGTTTTTCTTTCCCTGATCTGTTACTTTTTTGTTGCTGAGGGAGACACCTGCCATGAACAATTTAACAAGGAGATATTTATTTTTAGCTCTTGGTTTCAGAGGTGTCAGCTCCCGAGTAACTGGTTCAGTTGCCATTATGTTTGTGACAAAGCAAAAATATCATGAAGTACATGGCCAAGGAATGTTGCTCAACTCATGGCAGCCAGGAAACAAAGAGAAGTAAAAAAGGAGTCAGAGCCGAGACACCTTCTACAGCAGCAGCCCCAAGGGTCTGCTTCCTCAATACAGACTCCCACTTCTAGCCCCACTACCTCCCAATAGTCTATCTATCTATTCACATTCTAAATCCATCAGTGGCCTGAAACAGTGATGGAGTCAGAGTCCTCACAATCCAATCATTTGTGGAAATGTCAGTCCTCACATGTACAGGTTGAGGTGTGGTTTACAAACCTTCTGGTTAGCTCTAAATTCCTGTAAGTTGGCAAGATAACCCATCACACAGGAGCTAACTCATTAGCATATGTTTTCAGATAAATGGTTTTTAAAAAATGTCTTAACCTTATAATTATTTTAACATCTAATAATGACAAGATAAAATAAACATTCTATTGAATTGGGGTCATGATAAACTAACTGAACATCTTCATCTCTAAATGGTCCTATTTGGCTATATTCCATTGATAATACATTTACAAAACTAGCTTAGAAATGGAGATGTCTATCAACCATTATTTCTTCCTTCTGATTTTATTCATATGAAGCTATTGACTTTTATATTAATTTTATATCCTATTTTGTTACTGAATTCTTTTTAGTAATATGTCCAGCTTTTGTTTTCCAATTATATCATCATATTTTTTATTTTTTTATTGTATTTATTTATTTTTTGGTTTTTCTTTTTTTTTTAAAAAAAGATTTATTTATTTTATGTATATGAGTACACTGTAGCTGTCTTCAGACACACCAGAAGAGGGGATTGGATCCCATTACAGGTGGTTGTGAGCCACCATGTGGTTGCTGGGAATTGAACTCAGGACCTCTGGAAGAGCAGTCAGTGCTCTTAACCGCTGAGCCATCTCTCCAGCCCCTACTTTTTGGTTTTTCGAGACAGGGTTTCTCTGTATAGCCCTGGCTGTCCTGGAACTCACTTGGTATACCAGGCTGGCCTTGAACTCAGAAATCCGCCTGCCTCTGCCTCCCGAGTGCTGGGATCAAAGGCGTGCGCCACCACACCCGGCCATATTTTTTAAAGAGATAGATTTTGGGCTGGTGAGATGGCTCAGCAGGTAAGAGCACAGACTGCTCTTCCGTAGGTATTGAGTTCAAATCCCAGCAACCACATGGTGGCTCACAACCATCTGTAATGAGATCTGATGCCCTCTTCTGGCAAGTCTGAAGACAGCTACAATGTACTTATGTATAATAATAAATAAGTCTTTAAAAAAAAAAAAGATAGATTTTTTTTTCCTTCTTTCAGCTCTTATAAGGTTTTTAGATGCAATTGCACTAGCTCCAACTCTGATACATAGTGATTGGCATATAGTCATCTTTCCCTACTGTTGGTAATGTTTTCCCATTATATAAGAAGTTGACATTTGGACTGAAGTATCCTTTAATTTTTTTTTCTTTTACATGAAAGGGTGTTGAGTTTTATCAAATGCCCTTTTTAGCATTTATAAAGCACTTACCTAGTTTTACTCTTTGGTTTTATACACAGTGAATTTCTTTGGCTGATACATCTGTAGAGCCCCTCATGCTCTTGGGTTACACCTGTGGTACTGTCCTGTTAGTTCTCTTTGGTGATGTTGAGAATTTATTGGTCTGTGGACTTTTAATTACAATTATTTGTTAGTGTGTATACAAGTTCCTTTGTGCCACTGAGAATATTCTTCATCCCCATGGCAGCGTCTCCTCAGAAGACTGTCTGACCCCTCTCAGAGAATATATCTTGACCTAACATATTTGCTCAATTAATTACGTGATAGAGAAGAAACTATTTGGCTTAATTATGTGTTAGTTGCTATTTTGGGGGTAAATTGATTTAAAACAAAGTATAAAAGAATTATGCTTCTTTGAAGTAAAGAAAGAATTAATCATGAAAAAACACTTTCCTTTCTATTAATATTAATTAAAACTATGAGATAGGTTGGGCATGGTGGCGCACGCCTTTAATCCCAGCATTCGGGAGGCAGAGGCAGGTGGATTTCTGAGTTCGAGGCCAGCCTGGTCTACTAAGTGGGTTCCAGGACAGCCAGGGCTACACAGAGAAACCCTGTCTCAAAACAAAAACAAAAACAAAAACAAACAACAACAACAACAAAAAACTATCAAGTGCCATTGCATATCTTTAAATAGATTATGGGCCTTTTCAATTTTCCATAAGTTAAAGACTTATAATTGCCATTCCTGATAGCAAACTCCAAGCCCTATTGAGTGATGTTAAAGTACCACTGTGGCTCAGGTGCTCACTCCCGGTCGGTGGGTGGTTTGCACAGTACACGGAGTTGCTCTCCCCAAGTCCCATCACCAAACCATCAACCTACACTTTATCCCTTCGATCCCAGGGATTGGAAATTCTAGTGGAAAGAGTAGGGAAATAGAGGGATGGGATCTGTAGGAATTTTGGAGTAGAGCAAAGTGGGAGAAAATCAGGCTCGGTTAGAATTTGGAACACAAGCTATCCCAGCAGCAGTGTGGTGACTTGTGTTGGGTTTCATAGTCCCACATGTGCTGCATTTGATGCATAATTAAAAGCTGAGGAGTTACCTTAAACTAGAAACAAATTCGCCATGCAGTCTGACTTGCAGGCAGATTGTGCTCCAAATGTTCATTTGGAAATAGAGATCTTCATTCTCATCAAATCAGGAAGAAAGGGCATGTGAAATGAAAAAAAAAAACCGTTCTGATTATATATAATTACAAAAATAGCACTTGAAAGTAACTGCCAGGGTAGGAGAGGCTTTCGTGGCATGAGACTGTGACTTTTGAATTTTTGCCAAGTACATGTGATATTTATTCTCCCTGGAAGGTTTGTTTTATTTTAAAATGTTAACAGTAACTACTAAATATATATATTTGGAACATCTTTCTAGTGTGAAACTGAATATATATTGTTTCTTTAAGTTCTGGCCTCTTTCCCTCTTCTGCTGTTGAACTTAAATGTCTGGCTATGTTAACAAACTTGAAATGGTATCTTTCACTGTAGAAGACTTGCACTCATTGGTTCTCTCCCAGTAAAAACAAGTGTGCCATCGTGAGGTAGCCTGTTTGCCTTAACTATAGAATGGACTCCTTTCTCGGGGGCATTTCTTCTTTACCCTCTGGTGGGCTCTATTTTCCCAAGTAAAGGGATATCAGGTAGTATAACTATCTTCACTTTTCTAGCTAGCTACTAACTAGGTCTAATGCTGCCAAGCTTCCAATATTAGACTTGATCAGACACATTCAGGGTGGCTTTGCCATAGACTCTCTTGGCTTCTCTGGAAAGACTTGCCTGACTATGTGTGTAGGGTCAGAAATGAGATCCCCCATCTCGTTCCCTGCCTTTTCTTGGAATCTGGTTGATTATAAGAAGCATTAATCTCTACAGTCCTGGATACCCAGGTAGATAGTCAGCCTGACTGGGAATGTCAATGTAATTTTGAAGGTCAATATTGATAGAACTAGGCAGTGGGTACCAACAAAATCACACCGTGCAGCAGGTCTCACATGGGAGGTTTATTGGGTGGGAAAATAGAGGGAGCCTCTGGGAGAGGAAGGAAAGAAGAGAGAAGGGACAGGGAGACCATGGCTTTTATTGAGCAAAGAGACACACACAGCAGTGACACTGTCACTGTCTCATCACTGGGTCTCTAGAGAGCTGACTGTAAAGATGCCTGATTGTCATGAAGTCACTTCTAGCTGTCCATGGGTGTGCCTGATTTGCCAACAAATATTGCTCACAGACATAAACCATACTTCCAACTAGCTGCTCTAACAGCAACCAAAATATGTCCACCCAAATCTCTGCAGATTATTTCAAGACTCAACAGGAAAAAAAAAAAAACAGATAGTATATATCAACAAGTACATGCTACTTGCTAGAGCTTCAGTGATGTCTTTAAAAATTAGGGAGAAGATGACTCAGTCATTAAAGGGCTCACCACACTAACCTGAGTTCAGATTCTCAATACCCACATAAAAAGCCAGGCATGGCAGCAGGTACCTTTAATTCCAATACTGAGGAGGTAGGGACTAAAGGACCCGCTTTCTGGCCAACCAGTGAGCTCCTGGTTCAGTGCGTGACCCTGTCTCAAAAACCAAGTGGAAAGCAATGAGAAAGGCAGCCAACATCAATCTTGGGTCTCCACTCACGTGCACACATGGCCTGCACATGCAGACACACACTAGGGAAGACCAAGACTGACTATGTAGCTAATGCACATCGGTAATTTGAAAAACTGCTAAAATGAGGCAAGTCTAGTAACATCCTGTGGATCACTCATTTATCCTTCTCTGGTTTTGTCTCTTTTACTATTGCCTGGCTCCAGCTACAACCTTATTTCCATATTTACTTTGTTCCTCCCTACTCCATTCAAGCATTTGATTAATTTCCACATGCCAAACTAAGACTGTAGCACTCCAAGATGACTAACACAAAGTAGGGTGGGAGTGACAGTAGCACACATTGCTAATGCGTTGTATGGATAAGTACAGTTCCAGAGAAGCAGGCAGGAAATTTTGGAAGAATCTGTGCTGGATATATATTTTTTAATTCTCTCATATATTAATCCCGACTGTTGTTTCCCCTCCCTTCTCTGCCCTCCCTCCTTCCCTCTCACCTCCTCTCTTCCCCAGCTCCACCCACCTCTGCCTCCCCTCAGAAAAAAGAGGAGGCCTTCCAGGGACACCAACTAAATATGGCAAAACAAGCTACAATAAGACCAGGCATATCCCATCACATCAAGGCTTGGTGATGGAAACCCAATAGGAGAGACGGGGTCCCATAAGCAGGCAAAAGAATACCGTAATCATCACCAGAGAGACCAGACAGACTCCGTCCAGCAACTGGTAGGAGCAGATGCGAAGTATCACAGCCCAACACTAGGCAGTGAGGCGGGCTAGGCTGACTCCATGACAGGCTTTAAATTGGCAGTTCCAGAGACTAGGTCTAAATCTTCATTTCCAAGAACTGAACAAGTCCTGGCAAGTCCAGGCACTGCCACCTGGCCTGAGGGAAGGACAATGGGTCAGCAGCAGTTTCCAGACTTCCTCAGATTCAGTTTCTAGTCCCCCTCTCCCAACCCCCATGCCCCAGCAATGGTTCTGGACTGTCACTAGAGATAGAGCCAACAGATTAAGATAGAGGTCACCTACCCCTCCCTGGAATTCCCCTAATGTGCTTTAAATTGGGCCTATGTCTTAGGGTTTCTATTCCTACACAACATCATGACCAAGAAGCAAGTTGGGGAGGAAAGGGTTTATTCAGCTTACATTTCCATACTGCTGTTGATCACCAAAGGATGCAGGACTGGAACTCAAGCAGGTCATGTTGGGGCCTCCCAGCCCTCTGCAGCCACTAAGAATCACCTGCGGTGGTAATCTTCAGATCTGCCAAGCCTGCTCTACTGTTTACATTGGTCGCTGTCCTTCAAAGCTGCGTGCTGAGAAGTCTTTTAGATGTTCCAGAGTCAACATCCTTTGGGTCAGCCTACAAACTCTCACCTGTGCTCTCAAAGACCGGGGCTGGGGGCAGGGGTTTTTCCCATGCTATAAAAACTGAGTTTCTCATTAAACCCAGGGCTTTGATCAGAATGTTGTCCTAGCCTTGTTCCTTTTCGCAGTATTTTCTCATTTCAGCCCCAGTCCGCCCTCCAGGATGAAACCTGTTCGAGTGTGGCCGCAGGCGGTCCCACTCAAGGTCAGAAAGCAGGAGCTGATGCAGAAGCCATGGAGGAATGTTCTCTACTGGCTTGCTTCCCCTGGCTTGCTCAGCCTGCTCTCTTATAGAACCAAGACTACCAGTCCAGAGATGGCACCACCCACAGGGACCTCCCCCCTTGATCACTAATTGAGAAAATGCCTTACAGCTGGATCTCATGGAGGCATTTCCCCAACTGAAGCTCCCTTCTCTGTGATAACTCCAACTGTGTCAAGTTGACACACAACTAACCAGTACAGCACCAGCACCTCCATCTTGGAAGATGGTAGACTCCAGCATGCTGGACTTCTGCAGAATAAAACACGCTTTGCTTTTGCAGACTATTTGAGTCCGGAGTATCATTCTTCAGTGAATCGTGGAACCTTACAGCAGAGCTCTGGGAATTCTGCAGAGGAGGAGGAAGGATTAGAGGAACCAGAGTCGTCAGGGACACTACAAGAATAAGGCCCACAGAATCAGTTGTCTGGGAGCTGACAGACATTGGGGAACCTGTTGAGGTCTGACCTGGGTCTTTTGCATATATGTGCTGTATAGTTTATGTCAACCTGACACATGCTAAGGTCATCTGAGAAGAAGGAACTCGGATTAAAAAAATTCGTCCTTAAGGTTGGGTTGTAGGCAAGCCTATTAGGTATTTCCTTCATTGGTGTGTGTGGGGGTGGAGGGGCAGCCCATTGTGGGTGGGGCCACTCCTAGGCTGGTAGTGGAGTGGTCTTCTCCGTATGCTCTATGCCCAAGAAAGTCCAAACAAGTCAGGCAGTGGTGGCACATGCCTTTAATCCCAGCACTTGGGAGGCAGAGGCAGGTGGATTTCTGAATTTGAGGCCAGCATGGTCTACAGAGTGAGTTCCAGGACAGCCAGGGCTACAGAGAGAAACCCTGTTTTGAAAAAAAGAAAAAGAAAAAAAGAAAAAGAAAGAAAGAAAGAAAGAAAGAAAGAAAGAAAGAAAGAAAGAAAGAAAGAAAGAAAGAAAGAATTAAAGAAAAAGGTCCAAACAAAAACACTAGTCTTTCAAATAAAAAGGAATGGGTCCTCTGAACGGGACATGGCTTCTATTACAAAAGTGAGCCCTTCTATCAATCATACCAGCTGGAAGTGTCTCAATAATTCACAATCTCTGTTGGCTTTCTAACTTTGAAAAGATCTTTTGTTGTGAAATGCTTCTTCTCTACAGAAGAGAGAAATATATGATTTAAAGAATGAAGTGGGCACCCTTGGACCAATTCACCCAAGCTTAAGAAACTGATAAAAACCACTACTTTAAAAACTCCTTATGTGTCCACCCCTTCCATCTCATATGTATATTTTGTGTCGCTTGTTTCATTATAACAAAACACTATATAATATTATCTGAGTTAGGGTTTTAATTCTGTGAACAGACACCATGACCAAGGCAACTCTTGTGAGAACATTTAATTGGGATTGGCTTACAGGTTCAGAGGTTCAGTCCATTATCATCAAGGAGGTGACATGGCAGTGCCCAGGCAGACACTCAGTACACTCAGGAGGAGGTGAGATTCAACATCTTCCAAAGGCAAACAGGAAAAGACTGGCTTCCAGGCAGCTAAGATGATGGTGTTAAAAGCCCATGCCCATAGTGACACACTTCCTCCAACAAGGCCACATCTCCAAATAGTGCCACTCCCTGGGCCAAGAATATTCAAACCATCATAAATATTAATGTAAGTATGCCTCTCTAAATATTATATAGTTTTGTCCATTCTGTTTTTCTTCTTGGTTCTCTTCATGTCATAGGTAATTTTAGTTGTCAACTTGACATATCTGAGAAGAGGAAACCTCAAAGGAGGAAGAGCCACCATTTGTTTGGTCTGTGTTCATATCTGTAGGGCATTTTCTTGTTTTCTAGTTGATGTAGGTAGAGAGTCTCAGTCCAGGTTGGGTGGTGCTATCCTTTGGCAGGCGGGCCTGGGGCTAGGAACAAGCCAGTAAGCAGTGTTTCCACCATGGTTTCTGCTTCAGGCTCCTACCTTGAATTCCTGCCTTGGTGTCCAGTGATAACATGTTATCTGCAAGTTGAAATAAGGCCTTTTCCACTCCAAGTTGGTTTGGGTCAGTGTTTTATCACAGTCACAAAAAGCAAACTTGAGCACCAGTCTTCTGACTTCTCTATGCTAGTTTCACTGTAGCCTGGTACAGAAACATAAGACACTATCCATTGTATTGTTGATGGACGTACAGGTTGTTCGTGTCTGTTATTTTGCAATAATGGAAATGCTATGAGCATCTTTGCACATCTTCTAGAGTGTGTGCACAAACGCTGCACAGTATGGAAAAACTGGGTTATAAATGTGCATGATCAACTTTGACATGTGATACCAAGCTGTAGCATTGATTACCATGCTGGCAGAAACTGTGTGACCACTCCCATTTTGCTACATTATCTCTAACATTTGGTGGTGTCTGATTTCTTTTGCTAATATGGGAGGGGGTTGATTGTATTCCATTGATTGGTTCCCCTTTTCTATGATTACTGAACAAATTTACCTAAAATTTTATTCTATTTGTGGTGGTTTCTGCGACATTGATGGGTTTTTGTTATCCATGCACATAACCTCCATTTTATTTAGATTTTTGTTCATTTATTTCAACAGAGTTGCTTTTCCCATACAGAGCTTGTGTATCTGTTGCCAATATTTTTTGCTACGTACTTTCTATTTTTGGAAATGCAAGTCAACTTTAAAATGTTAGATTTGGGAATTGGCAATTTTATAAAATTGTAAGTCCAAAAGTTTGTCTAGAGATCTCCTAAATTCTCCACACAGAAAATTGTATTGTGTGCACACTGCCCTTTTTTCTTATTCCTTTTGTTTCTGTTTATCTTCCTTTTTAAAATCTTTTCACCATGGCTAGTATCTCTGGTCAGCATGGTAAGCTTCTATATCATAAAATAGAGAATGGAATAAAAGCCATGAGAGTGTTTTTGTCTTATTTCTGACCTTCAAGAGAACTTACCAGTAAATATGTGGTTTGCTAAAAATATTTTGTAGAGAAGTATGTTGGAGCAAGTCCCACAGTCTTATTTACAAAGAATTTCAAGACTAGGAAATTGGATTTTATTAAAATGTTCTTCATCTACACAACTCTATATGTCCCGCTAATCTGTTAAAATAACACATATATTTATAATTTTAAAGTATTAATCATATAGATCTTTCCCCTGAACTGTTAGGATAGAACATATATTTATAATGCTAAATAAATCTTGTATTTTGGAGAAAAACACCTAATTGATTAAAGCCTATCTTTTTTTTTTTTTTTTAAACATGGTAGACATCTTCATTGTTTAGAATTTTTGCTTTCATATTTACAAATGAGGTTGATTTTTCTTTTTGTAGTTGATTTTTTTAATCTGGGTATTTTAGTCTCACAGTGGGCCTTATCCTTTGAAAATATGCAAGTATTGAAATTATGACCATTAAGTTATCTTTATTACCTTTTGCATGCTTCATATGTCATGTGTTGACATAATTATAACTCTTTCATGAGTATTGAAGTTTTCCTTTCATTGAGTTTAGTGTGTATGGGGGCAATTCTGATGCTCTGATTGGAAATCTGCACATGAACCCTGAAGGTCTTATTCCCCAACTGGTTCTTGATCGATTAATCTTTATTGCTAGCAGCCAATAAGTTGGGAGGAACAGGCAGTACTTCTAGTTTTCCCAGAAGGCAGACTAGCAGATGAAAGGGGGGAGAAAAAGCTTTGCCATGCTTTGGAGGAAAAAAGAGCCACCAGCCTTGTGAGATCTAGGGTGAAGTAGCCATTGTCCTGGGGTATTGGGCGAGAGATTGGAGACCAACTGAGCTGAGGGCAGATTTAGGGTAGTGAGCTAGAACTAAAGGTAACTGAGCAACTAAAGCTGAGGGCAGATTTAGGGTGCTGACCTGGGAGTACAAAGAAGGGCGCAATAGTTGAGGAAGGCTTAGAAGAGCCCGGCCACTGAGCTAAAGCAATACAAAAAATAAGCAAGTGTGAGCATGTGTGTGTGTGAGTGTGTGTGTGTGAGTGTGTGTGTGTGTGTGTGTGTGTGTGTGTGTGTGATCCAAAGATCCAGGGAACCTGGGTGGGGCTGGTAGTGAGGTCTGCCCGGAGCTTAAGGCAGGGTAGTAGGAACTACATGCTACTAGTGTGTTCCATGTTGGTAGTGAACATTGAACATGCATATTTATCCTCTCAAGTTACGGTGTATGTTGGCTATCTTTTGCATTTGAATGTAAGCTAAAATACTCCTGAAAGGTTTTCTGGGACTAATGCCCTTTGGGGGATAAATTTTAAATTTTCCTTGACTTTTATTAAGATGACTGAGTTTCCCTCTTTCTTCCTGAGAAATTTTACAGATTGTGATTTTCCAGGACCCCATCTATTTCATATAATTTTCAAGTTTAAGCTATAAAATCATCCATTAGACATTTGAGAGCATGTTAGGCATTGTACATGTGTCCTCTGAATCAGACTTACATTTTTAAAGTTAGTTGCTAGGATTTGAACTCATGACCTTCAGAAGAGCAATTAGTGCTCTTATCCACTGAGCCATCTCACCAGCCCCTTAAATTTTTTTTAAAGATTTATTTGTTTATTTATTTATTTATTTATTTTTATGTGAAGTACCCTGTTGCTATCTTCAGACACACCAGAAGAAAACATCGGATTCAATTACAGATGGTTGTGAGCCACCATGCAGTTGCTGGGAATTGAACTCAGGATCTCTAGAAGATCAGTCAGACCTCTTAACTGCTGAGCCATCTCTCTAGCTTCCTAGTTTTTAAATTTTTAAAACTGTACTTATTCATTCACTTATTTATATGGAGGGGGCAGGGGGCAAAGGTCACTTATGAAAGACAGAAAATGATTTATGAGGAATCAGTTCTCTCCTTCTACCATGTGTGTCCCAAGGGTTGAGCTCAGATCACCAGGTTTGGTGGTAACCACCTCTACTTACTGAGCCAACTTGCTGATCCCATAAAGTGTATTTTTTTTAACAGCTTCATTGATATATTGATATTTTGACATATGATAAACTGCAAAGTTTTAAAGTGTTTAAGTTTTGACATATGCATATACCCATAAAACTATCACCACAGTTAAGGTAGCAAATATATACCCATTACCTCTAATGTTTTTCTCATGTTCTTTTATAGGCCACTTAAGAGTACTCTAGAGAACTGTGGGTTTCTGTACTAGTGAATGGGATCATTAGTCCTGCCCTTATGTAGTCCTGGGGCATTGCTGACTTCTGGCCCCTCTTCTGCCCTCGGGTAGTTTCTTTACACCATATTCTAGGTGTTCTGTGCAACTTGCTGGGTCCTGTGCTCTGCCCTACAAACTCCAGTCTGTTGGTGTCTCTGGATCCTCAGCTCTGTATCCTCGGGGAGAAACAGATCCTCAGCAAGGTAAAGAACTTGCTGGACTCTGCCTTGTCCTCGTCCATCAACTACCAGCTGGAAACACCCAAGATGACAGTAGCTTGGGGTACCCGGGGGCTTTTCTCTTCTTAAGAATCATGTCCAGTGTCTTGCAAATTCTTTTTTTTTTGTCTGTGTTTATCTTTAAACGAGTGTTAACTCTTCTGGGCTTGTCTGATTAATCATTTCAAGAAATATATATATATATATATATATATATATATATATATATATTTTGTCAAATTTATTACTCTTTTATTATTATTATTATTTTCTTTATTTACATTTCAAATGCTATCCCAAACGTTCCCTATACCCCCCCCATCCCCACTCCCCTACCCACCCACTCCCACTACTTGGCCCAGGCCTTCCCTTGTGCTGGGTCATATAAAGTTTGCAAGACCAAGGGGCCTCTCTTCC
>NC_034594.1:34046021-34047462 GCF_900095145.1 Mus pahari | reverse complement strand
AGAGAGAGAGAGAGAGAGAGAGAGAGAGAGAGAGAGAGAGAGAGAATATACAGTTTATAAATGGTAGCAGATATAACACTCATGGTTCCATTGCCACAATCAAATCACAAAGGCACTCACTGTCATCAGATTTCTATTTATCTCTTTTGCCCAATACTTCATTCACTCAAAGGATTGGCTCATGTAAATGTAAATCGTTCTATTATCTGACATATTTCAAGTCTGAGTTTTCAGTTACTACCAAATAACATTATCAAAAAACTATTTCAAAGGAAGAACCACTGGAAAAACCAAACAAACAAAAACAAAAACCCAAGCCCACAGATCACATAGTTCATTGTATGTGTTGAGGTCTTTTGGGACTTATGTAATGAAACCATGTAAGTAAGGGCTTGTGTTCTTAAGTGATGGGTTGTGAAGTTACCAAGGGTAAGAATTTGCATCCCCCTTAAGAAGTGATAGCTTATAAATTCATCTTAAACACATAACCCATGGTGTTCTCTCATGATACCGTCAAGGGAAATTATTAACCAAGTCATTTCTCAACTTTAAGTAATCCTCTAATGGAAGAGAACTGAACGTGGTCATTTATTTCAGCTTTATTGAAATATTAGTCTCCTCCCAAATTAATTATCTTTATTGAGTTTTTAGATAGTAAAAAATTGCATTCCATTCTATCAGCTAGCTCCAGCTTTTCATCAAATTAAAGAGCAGAAGCCTTACTTCCCTTGAAACACTTTTTGCACAGTGCTATAAATGCAAGAGACTGCATAATATAGCAATTGCAAAGTAATTAATTCACTCTGGGAACCTCTGAAGCTATCTTTCTCCCTCTCTGGTATCCACTGGAGGGAATACTCTGGGATTACATATCTCCATAAAGGCAATGCATATCCTTGTTCTTTTGTCTATAAATCATCTGCCATGGGGGTAAAGTGGTTTCCATCTAAGTGGGGAGGATGGAAATGGCAGGAATGTTGTCTTGGCTTCACTCCTAAGATTCAGTTTTCAAAAGATGATAGGTAAATGGGACTTGCCCAAACATAGCAGAGAGATGACTGGACTGCCAAAAGAAATGCCTGTTCTAATTCCAGCATGCTTGGTACTGTGCTAAATCCTCTGTAAGTGTCTAATCTTCCAACAACCTCTGTGGGTTGATACAATATTACCCCAGTAGTGGGTTGGCCTCATGCTGCTTGTATTCTAATGCTAATTTGGGGACCCCAAGACTGGTTGCCCCAGAGACTAGAGAGTCCTTATATAACCCTGCCCCCAAATTATTTCTCGTTGATAAATAAAGATGCCAACAGCTAATAGCTGGGCAGAAGAGACACCGGTGGAGATTAGGTTTCATAGGCTTGGGGTTGGAGGAGGTAGAGTGTCCCGCGCTACCTTCTCGCCAGCAAGAAAAGACGCGGCACACAAACAGGATCCTTCTGCA
>NC_034594.1:34041908-34046010 GCF_900095145.1 Mus pahari | reverse complement strand
CGGGAAAGGCAGGGCACAAGGGAGTGGAAATCTACCCAGCACATGCGCAGCTGCCTTGTTTGTTTGTTAGAGCACAGGACATCAGCGCTATCTTGTAATGGCGAATGTGAGGGCGGCTCCCCACAGTAGAGGAAGAGGAAGAAGAAAAGTGCAGGAGGGGGAAGGGGAAGCTGCCATGAGTTAGAAGTCAAGAGAACATGGCCCTGTGGGCTGGCTAATTGGAGTTAAGAGCAGCCCAGATGAAACATAGTAAGTAATAACTCAGTGTTACCAATGGGAAAGTAGATTCTAACAGCATAGAGAGCAGTACTTGCCCAGTTCTTGTGTTGTTTAAGGTTTATTGTAAATATAAAGGCTGTGTGTGTCTTTCATCTGGGAATTTAAATGGTCTAAAGAAGTGTAGAAACCCCAGGTTAGGATTTAAATAATTACTACAACATACCCCAGTTTCACAGATAAAGAAAACAGAGTCTAGAAATGTTAAGTAACTTGGCCAGAAGATCTCAATATTATGAGAAAGTGATGCTGCCAGATTTGGTCTGAAGCTTCACCACTACCTTAAGGCAAGTATAATAGATATAATATCCACCTGAATTTAAGTAATTTTTCAAGTCTCTTCTATAGCTCTTGACTTGGACCTTCATTTTTACATACTTGAAAAGACTGAAAGATTCAGAACCAGTCTTTAATATCTTACTCCTCCTTAATGCTAGAGCCATGGCTCTCATAGTGTTATCTTCAAATCAGAACCTCTTCGAATGGCCTCAGTATCTCTGTCACAAAGCTCTTCAAGTGGTTCTGTTAATAGTATACTCTAGCAGGCATACTTAACCACCTTGACCTTATCACACAATGTTGTCATCTACAAAGTTCATGCTGGAGAACGGTACTATCAAGTTACACATACACAAAATCCCACCCAAAACGCTCATAATGTTTTAGGTAAGTTTATGATTTTATGTTGGGCCATACCTGGTCACATGGGTCATGGATTGAGTATGTTCACAAGAGAGCGTCTGGCCGTAGTGTGCTCTCCTCCAGCTATTGCACCTTCAGGTCAGGGATGGCTGTGGCCTATGCCCAATCCCCTCTTAGCCTTGCTCGGCTTCTCTTGAGCTCCTCTGTTGGCAGATTTCTGTTGAGTTTGGAGTCCTTGCTGCCAAAGACTCAGGGATTTCTGCAGCAGACAGTTATTGTAACCGTTTCTTTTATGCCTCCAGTTTTACACAACTTCTGGTTTTGTCCCTTGTCCTTTTTTTTTCCCCTGAGCATACTGTGCTCTGCATGACACATTGTCCCAGTGTCTTTTCTTTCCTGCTCAATCTCATAGTGGGATTAATAACTTCTCAGGAAAATGTCAGTTTTATTTTAAAAAAAATTAGTTTCTTGGCAGCATGAAAAGGAAGATACTGTCATTAAAAGCAATTCCTAAAAATTAAAAAAAAAAATACCTTCTTAATATACTTTTCTTTCCTACACTGAAGAATCGTTGGATTTCTCAGTGAAAGTGCCTAGAGGATAGAATCACATATAATGCATGTGTGTGTGTAGCCAGTCTAAGAAATGATCTTCCTAAGGCTGTCACTCATGCTTAAAATCTTGTGGTAAAATATTTATACCAAAAATTCCATCACTTTTATCATATTTTTAGTGTACAGATCAGTGATATTTAATATATACCCAGTTGTACAACTGTCCCAGCCTTCCATCTGTATATCTCTCCTCACTAGAACAGAAACTCTGACCCCATTAAGCAATAACTCTATTCCCTCTCCCCCACTGCCCCCCAGAATCACAATCTGCTGCTCTAGGAATGCAGCTGCGTCCCCAGGGGCACCTACCTACCTGCTGAAGTTTTCCAGGTTCCAAGGAATGTTGTATATAACATTTCTTAAGGAAAATAGAAATAGGAATGGTTTATGGAGAAAGACACTCCCTAGAATGGGAGAGGGTAGTGAGGTGGAAGAAAGGCATCCACACGGGAGGCTCGGGAAGCTTTATAGGTTACATAGTACCCACCTCTCCTAGGTCTGTGTCTCACTGGGATTTCTCACTGCTTGTTCTGCTTCTGCAAGAAGTCCAGTGACTCACTGTAGTGAACATTTGCAAGTAAAGATGTGTGGACAAAAGAGTGGCACACTGTGACACACTGTGACACACTACAGTTCTCTCTCTCTCTCTCTCTCTCTCTCTCTCTCTCTCTCTCTCTCTCTCTCCTATTTATTGATTGGTGGGGTGAGGTTGCAAGGGTGGAGGGCAGATACAAAGGGATAAGGAAATGAATGTGTGGGTTCCCAGGGAATCAATAAAAAGTAAGAGAAAAGAACAAAAAGGAGGAGGAGAACAACACAACAACAACAACAGCAACAACAACATGCAGCAGCAGCAGGGCCCAGGTGGGGAAGGGCCTCCAGTCTTTCTTAGCAACTGGCTTCTTTCACATGTTAATTTTACAACTCTTCCCATTTGCTGCTTGGACACAATGCTTTTTTTTGTCTCATAAATACAACCACCCTGTGTACCTCAACAGGAAGTGTTTGTCCTTTCTGGTTTTTTCCCCACTTTGCATCTCATTAGGGTTCAAGGATGTAGAATGTGTCAGAATTTCCTTTCTGTGTGTGCATGTCTGTGTGAGTGTTCAGGTGCATGCCTCTCCTGGGCGTTCACCCCACTCAGAACAAATTCAGGAGGATAAACACAGCCTGCTCACTTGGACCACTTCTTCCTTCTGTCCTTGGGCTGTTGTGATGTAAAATACTTCTGTAAGGGCTGTCCTCTACTTTCACACATCCCAATCGCTGTCAACTTGGGGAACTTAGATTAGAAAAGGAGATATTGGTGAAGAAGAGTAACAGGCTGGTGCAAGGAACCTTTGAGGTGTGTCATAGCCCACTTCCCTATCAACACATGGCCAGCCCTCCCCCATCCTGTGGCTCTGCAGTTATTTTTGCTTTGTTCTTTCAGCTCAGCTACTCTTCCCCCCCTCCCCCCATTCAGATGTGGAGTCTCTAACTGTTGAGGTCTGTTCCTCTTAGTTTTTCTTTACTCAGCCTTGACAACTTGTTACCTCTTCGGGATACAATACCTGCTGTTCTCTTCACCATTTAAAGAGATTCATCTCAGCACTAATTTTGTGGAAAAAAAAGGAGGGAGGGAGGGATCCATCCCTGTTCTTCTAGCTCATCATCAGAATAAGCACAGCTGTTGGAACTCCTGGAACAGAGCTAGCAGATTCGGCCGGCCACCTACCTGTACATACCTGCCTGCCCAAAGTCTCTATCATGTGATCCACCCACAAGATGCAGAAAAAGAAATAACAGATTGAGAAATCAGGCTGGCTCCTCTCCTCTGGGGACAAATGGTTATTAGTCATACAGAACCTCCAGAGGGGAGTTGTTGGAGCTCGGTGTGTGTGTGTGTGTGTGTGTGTGTGTGTGTGTGTGTGTGTGACTCATTGAATTCAGAATCTTAAGAGCAGAGCCAGCGACCTGGGTGCCCACCTTCTTTAAGTGTTGCCTTTTGCAATGCGCCACAATATGAATCTCTAAGAATTTTATTTATCAGAGACTTTCAAACAGAACTTTGGCAGCAGGCAGGGATTGAGCCACGAAGCTTTCAGATGCACAATGGCAGCTCTAAGTTCCGAAGCAGGCCTTTCAGTAGCAGAAAGAGGAAAAAAAAAAAAAAAAAAAAAAAAAAAACCAGTCACACAGCTGTACAAACAGCCACCAAACTGAAATGCTCAAGACAGCTGCTCTGGGCCTTTGGTGTGTTGACTTCAAAATTGTTGTGATTATAAAAAGAAAAAAGAGAGAGATATAAGGATATGTTCTATCTAAGGGTGGTGAGGTGTGGGGGAAGGGGATGTCTCAGCGGGCCCATGCCAAGGCATCCCTTCCCCCTGAGGGACCAGCCACAGGATGGTATAGTGTAGAATAGAGTTTATTTAGGGCATGGGGAAGGAAGTTAAGAGGGTAGTAGAGGCAGAAAAAGGGAGAGAGAGAGAGAGAGAGAGAGAGAGAGAGAGAGAGAGAGAGAGAGAAGAGGCTGGCCATGACTACATGGAGGGGAGAAGGGAAGGGGGAGAGAGGGAGAGCAAGAG
>NC_034594.1:33977434-34039493 GCF_900095145.1 Mus pahari | reverse complement strand
TATGTGGGTGCATATGTGTAAGTGGGTGCATATGTGTATGTGGGTGCATATGTGTATGTGGATGCATATGTGGGTAGAGGGCAGAGGTCAGTCTCAGGCTGTCATTCTTCAGGAGCCAGCCGCCTTGTTTTGTGAGACAGAGTTTCTTACTGGCCTGTCAGGGGAGCCAGGCCGATCAGGAAGTTCAGCATCCTCCTGTCTCTGACTGCCTAGTGCTAGAATCACAAAAACACTACTTGCCAGGTTTGTGGTGGTGGTGGTGGTGATTTCTGAATGTAGGTTTTCATAGTAACAAGAGCTACCATTTTTGAGCCTATAATATATTCAGTATTTAACACAGATTTATGTAATAGCTTTTAACAACACCAAGAGATAACATATCTTCCCATTTTGTGGATGAGGAAACTGAGGCTGGAAGAAATTATAAGTAACTTCCCAGGAAATAGGAACAAGGCATGAGAAGTAAGAACAGAGCTAGGGCTCCTTGTATCACAGTTAGACTGGAAGTCTGAATTTCTTGGACTGTCCTTCTGTGACTGACAGGACACAAGTTACTGGCCTTAGAAAACTGATTTATCAACAAAGCAATAATCTTTCTAGCAAGTTTCAGTCTGCTTCCACCTTCTTACCTTTGTGTTGCAAGCAGACATTTATCCTTCAAGTATAATGGAATCAGTGGCCTATCTTCAGCATCAGGGGAAGATGCACTTGGAGAATTTTGTAGGTAAGACACTGAAATGGTAAGAGTTTCAATTCTGTGCAAGATTAGCTTTCTGAGTGTATTGTATAAACTGTCCTAATATTTGAGTTACTATTACTTTGGTCTTGGCCTGTTGCTGTAACCAAATGATCTCTACTCAAATTGCCCTGGTGATGGCGGTATGTGTTCCTTCCTACCTGCCCCAATGTTCTGGGTTCCTGAATGAAAGACACACACACACACACACACACACACACACACACACACACAGTCTTATATTTTAATATGCCTTAAACAGCTCAATGGTTGAGCCACTTCCAAATCTCCACACTGCTGATGTACTTTCTGAGAATCCCAACTCATCATTTACTAAACCTATATCCCATCTTGGCTGCCCCGGACCCAGGCGTGCAGCCCTCCTGGGCTCCGATTTCTGACTCTTACATGATGGCTGTACTCTCTTCTGTACCCCTCAAGCCTGGCATGCTGACTCTCTCCTTCCTCCTTCCTTAGTCCCTTGCCTGGGAATACTAAAGTTCCACCTCTGTCTCACTGCCCAGCCATTGATGGCTGGCAACTTTATTTACCAATCAAAGCTAATTGGGGTCAGGGATCCTCAGTGTCTTACATGCAGATTCTTGAGCAATTTTGGGGACCCAATAAACATAATATAAGCATTAGACCAACTCTACAACATTGGCCCTTAAAGAGGTAGCAAGACTAAAATAAATTTAAAACTTTTATATTGCCTTAAATTTCCATAGAGGGAGTTTCTATTTCCACATGTTTGTCTATGTTCATAAAGCATATTAGGTAATTATTTACAGTGGCTCTATTAATAAAGTTAGTTATAATACAATATCAAACAGTGTCACATTATTTTATATATGCAGTGACATATAGGACACGGGTTAAATTCACCACATTTAGCCAAAATTTGAATTATAAACCTGAAAGTTCTTTGCAAATTTCCCTGCTAGCCAGTTTTCTTGATTGACATAAATTCACATTGGCTAACACTAACATTTATCAAAAACAGAGCATTGACTATGGAATGCTAAACTAGTTATCTCCTAGTTCAGGGGTTAGTAACCATGACCAACAGACCAAATGTGGCTCATGCATATTTCTGTAAACAGAATGATCTTGACTCACAGCTGTCTTATTCACTTGTTTCACCTGTATTGCTTTTTTCATGCTACAACGGCAAAGCAGCTTAGCTGGTAATAGAAGCTTTATGACCCACATGGCCAAAGATATTTATTATCTGCCCTGTACAGAGACACTGCTGGTCCTTGACTTAGTCCAATATTTTTGGAATAGAGATGAGTGTGCATGGCTGGAGCCTTCACCAGTACTTCCAAGGACCTCAGGTTCTGTGCTTTGCTGATGCACAGACATACGCTTTAACCCAAATCCATCATTTTGTGTGCCTTTCCCCATCTCAGGGCGAGCACATGTTTGCTTCACATATTGTTGGAATCTCCTTTTAACATAACCATATGTTACTGGTACTTTTTTTTAGCATAAAACCTTTGATGTTAACTGAGCTAATTTTCTCAGCTCATATTCTGTTCTCAAAGACCTTTTCAAAAGCTGTTAGTATTGAAACTTGTTTGTAATATATTGTTTGCCCTGGCCATTGAGATATTTTTAAATATTACAAATTTTACATTTCATGGCAAGAGGCTTCAAAATCTAGGGAAAACCTTTAATTAAAATACTGAGTGTTAGCCTCCTCCTGGTTGCCTTCAGATCAAGGTGCAGAACTCTTGGCATCTCCAGTACCATGTCTGCCTACACGCTGCCATGCTTCCTGCCATGATAATGGACTAAATCTCTGAACCTGTAAGCCAGCCCCAATTAAATGTTGTCCTTATTAAAAAAAAAAAATACAGAGCGTTACTTAAATAAATTAGGAGATTAATTCAAAATACTTGTGTAGCATGTCCAATTACTTCCTTTATTGGGGGCTTAGGTATAAAAAAAATGACCAGAAATCTCATCCAGCACAGGCTTTTGCAAAACTTGAATTGCTTGGAGGGTTACTACATGGGCAGAATATAAATACACAGACGACAACCAATGATGGCTGTGCTCTTCATTCTTCTCCACTAGGGATAGTGTCTAAATTTTATTATTTTCATCGGATATTAAAACCTCTTAAGTGATATTTCCATTAAAGCACCTTTTTTTTAATGCATGTTACCCCCTCCCCAAATTGTCTGGTTAAACTAATTTTTTTAATAGAGGAAAACTGCCTTTATAAAATACATAGCAATCCTGGATAACAAAGCAATGCTAAACCAAGCTTTTGAAAACTACAGAACCAAATATCTAGGGCTACTAATTTTGGCATCATAATTGTTATCCAACGTAGGTATAAATCCATGGAACAAGGGGGGTTATAATAGTATTTTTTCCATTTTAAGGGAAATCCAATTGTTTCCCCCTTGATAGCTCTCCTTTTTTCCCCATTCTATAAGCTGTCTTATTTCTTTATATAAAACATTTCATGTCAGAAGCTTTTATCCTTTTATTATAAATTCACATTGCTTTCTTATAGTATTTCCAAGAAATATGAATATTGATAGTGAATAATATACGCATCAGATAGAGGTTGAAGCACATCATGACAGTCAGTAAGCTACACAGCGCTTCATTCCCACAGGTTTCTCTTCACGCTTGTGGAGTATAGCTCTCTCTACAAGCAAACCAAACCTACTTCATTTTAACTGTGAGAGACAAAACAAACAGAAGTAAGTGTTGGTTCCCAAGGCTGGGTTCTGCTGCCTTTTAGTGTGCAGCAGTGGAGGCAGAATGGGTAGAGGAGGGTAATCAGCTTGAAAATCCTTATTTTGTTTTTGATGATCTCCTCTCTGTTGCCATGGAAACCAAGCTAGCAGCCACACAGTTGCCAGAATTGCATTTTCTTGTTTTCTCTTAAAGATTTAAAGCATCAAAGAAAAGGTGAGGTTTTATGATTGTAACTGTATGTTCTCACTTACTTTCAAATAAATTATAAACAAATATTTTTTTTTATTATCTGCTGCATAGAAGGTGTGAGCAGTGGGTGTGAGAATGCTTTAAGAAATGAGTAGACTATGTTAGTTTCTAAGACCTAGTCTATTGATAGTGTATTTTTAAAAAAGAAATCGAGAAATCAAGCTTATTTTTAAAACCTGTAATAAAGCATTAAATCTAGCATAATTTAGTAAGATGGATTTTGAGAAACAACTTGATTTCCACACCAGGCAGAATTCGCTTTCTCTTCCCAAGCATTAAGTCTGGGTGTCACGGGTGCTACTTTGTGTTGAGAAGAGCGTTATTGTTTCAACAAATAAATGAAAGTAAAGAAGCTTTAAAAAAAAAACCTAAGACTTTTTTCTGAGAGCTTGATATACCGATACATGCAATAAGTATTTTGTTTGAGGAGTGACTGTTAACTGATCAGATGAGGTCTTTTGGAAACTCACACTAACTGACACATAAAGCCTTACACAGGAGCCAAGGGAGATGCCGAAGAGCCCTTGTCTAGCAAGCATGACATTCCGGGGTCTGGCAATTGGACCTTTTAAAATTGAGTTTGACAGCCCAAGACCCCGGTACTCAGAAGTGAGAGAGGCTCATGAGCTCAAGGTCACCCTCAGAGCTCAAGGTCACCCTCAGAGCTCAAGGTTAGCCTAAGATACCTGAGACCCTGTATCAAAATGAAGCAAAACAAGATAAAAGAACCCGATTTGAATATATTTAAAACATGCCATAAGCTTTCAGAAATAATTGATCAAATACAGTTTGCCCAGAGGGAGAGAGAACACACACCAGAACGGAAAGTTCTAGAACTCAGGTCTCTAATCCCATGCTCCTTGTGTGTCCACTAATCTACCAAGTAACAAAACTCCAGCTTCAGCTGCAACCACCCAGGCTGCACGCTGAAGGAAGCAAGCACTAGAAGGACACTCATTGTAACGAAGGGGGCTCTGACGGTCACATCCAAGGAGCCGGAGAAGAAATCACCAATCTCACTTTTCAGAACATTGTCAGGACTCAGCATCTTCTGAAAAATGCTCCCAAAGCCTCTTGGTACTTTGAATTGTGGGAATCTAACTGCATCTTTTTTTCTAACCACAGCCATCTGTCTATCCAGGAACTCATTCAGCCAAGGCTTCAGTGGGCACTGCTTCAGCTCTGACAATAACAGAGTTGTGTGCAGAATGTATCCGTGGGGACCCACTTTCCCGTGTCAGTTATACACTTCACTCTGTGTTCGTATCGCTAATACTAGTCAGGTGGCAATGCAGTTATGGTGTGTGTGTGTGTACCTGTGTGCATGTGGAGGTCAGAGGAGACATAAGGTGTCTTCCTCAGTGTCTCTCCACCTTACTTTCGAGACAAGGATTTCATTGAACCTGGAGCTTCATAACCAGACTGACTGACTGGTCACCAGGCCCCAGGACTGCTCCGTCTCGGCCTCCTCAGTGCAGGGGTTACAGGTGTACCTTACTACGATACCTCACCCAATGTGGTAACATGGGTGCTGGATGTTTGTGTAGCAAGCATTTTACCAACAGGGTCACTCTGGGGGTTTGTTGCTTCATAATACTGACTGTCTCATTTATCTCAGTCTCCATTACAAAGGTTGGCACAAATGGTCCGTTAAATGTTTTGTGACCACATAAACTCGATTTTTGTTTTCGCCTTGATGAAAGACATACTGCAAAACAAACAAACAAGAAAATCCATATTAGCTGAGGAGACCAGCAATATTGGGGAGCAATAGAGCAGAACACTGCTGATGAGATCTTCACTATTGATCAGGTCTTTATTGATTACAGTTCATTTCTCCAGCAGTAATCCCAAGCTGTCATGTTCTGAGTACCGAGTCTGTCAGCCCTTATTCCTAGCTTTGGAGTCCCCCCTCAGACACTAAGACCAGCCAGCTCAGGCTTTATTTTCTTCCCTGTTTTGTATTGCAGAGAAAGATTTTCTCCTCCTATCCCCCTCATCTGATAGCATGGCCTACCGCTCCATATCTGTCCTTTCATGAGTATTTTATTGTCCTTCTATAAAGAAGTTGTTGAGCACACTACATTCATACAGAGAGCTGATTAGCAGATAGACGGGTGAGGATTGCGGTGGTGTGTATTTAAAGCTTGTATTTAGAGTTTGTATTTAAAGTCTTAACATTCCACTCCCTGAAACGCCTTACTCAGCCTCCTCTCCCCTCACTACTCATTAACTAGTGATCTCAAAAGGATTTCTGTCTTAGGGTTAAAAACTTATATGTAGAGCTATAGCTAATATCTCCAAACAACTAGCGTACATTAAACCTGTTCTTCAACCTCAGTTTTACATTCTTATTCCAGTCACACACAATTTGAAATTACTTTTTTTCTTTTATATATTCCTTCTTGCTGAAGAAACAGGGTATGTTTAAGTGCAACAGGGTATGTTTAAGTCCACAGTGATTACGCACAGACTCAAACACGGAAATCATCATCCCAAAGAACAAATATGTGGGAACAATCCCAATTTTTCAGACCATTTTTACATTAGAAAACTCTTCAAGGCCTTCGAGATTGCATGGTGGGTTAAAGAGATTGCTTGCTGTCCAAGCTTGATCTCTACAGCCCACAAGGTGGAAGAAAGGGAACAGACTCCATAGTGGGTGCTCATTGACCCCGTGACCTCCATACAGATGCCATGGCATACTCCCCTCCAGTAAACAAATGTAAAAGTATCTTTTAAATTTAATAAAGCCCAGAGTCAGTAAATTACTGTAAATTGGTCTAGCCACATTGGCAGCCTTTACAAGGGAAACACAGGATCCTAGAGTATATAATTCTTGCTAAAGGTGAGCTTGAAAACCAAAATTACAGAGCATTTAAGAAAATCTGACATCATGTAAGAGAGCCATTATATGAAATACACAGGAGAAATGAGTAATTCTGGGTAATATGGAAATAAAATAATCTTTGGAAAATTGTCTTTTTATTGTTTTTGTTTTGTTCCCTTGCTTTGAGCCAGGGCCTCTAACACAGGCTGGTCCAGGAACTTACTTTGTAGCCAAGGATTACTTCCTTTGTCTTCCAAGTGATAGTGTTACAGACATGTGCTACAGTCAGAGTTCATGCACTGAGGGTTTCATTCATACTAGGCAAGCACTCTAACAACCAAGCTATTCCAAGCTCTGGAAATATGTCTCAACTAACTGAAGAAATTTTACAAGTGAGCCTGGAGTATATAAAGTAAGATAAGACGTTATTTTAAAAAAAGAAAAGGGCGGGGGCTGGAGAGATGGCTCAGCGGTTAAGAGCACTGACTGTTCTTCCGAAGGTCCTGAGTTCAAATGCCAGCAACCACATGGTGGCTTACAACCATCTGTAATGACATCTGACGCCCTCTACTGGTGTGTCTGAAGACAGCTACAGTGTACTTACATATAAATAATAATAATTTAAAAAGATTTACTATTTAAAAAAATAAAGAAAAAAGAAAAAAGAAAAGGGCAAATGAAGTCAGGCAGAGTGGCCCATTCATATAAGCTAAACGCTTGAGAGACTGACACGTGAAGATGGAGTTCAAGGCCATCCAGGACTGCCTTTAAGTGACAGATCTATTTCCAGCTTTTCAAAGGCCCTCCATAATTATTTCCACAGGGGTTACACCAGTTGGTACTTCCACCCACAGTGAACAAGTGTTCCCCATCCCTCGTCTACACCAGCATTAATCTTTTTTGCCTGTTTTGGTTTTGATCTTAGCCATTCTGACTGGGATAAGATAAAATATCAAACTAGTTTTAATTTGGGTTTCTCTGATAGGTATTTCATCTTAGAAAACTATTTAGCTATATGCCTCATTTTTTTAAAATTGGGTTTTGTTTCCCTGATACTTAACTTTTTTCAGTTCTTTGTATATTCTAGGTGCTAATCTTCTGTCAGACATATAGCCAATAGAGAATTTACCCCCACTCTGTAGGCACCTACCACAGAGATACTCATACATGTTCATCACTGCTCTATTCACAATAGCCAAGAGTGAAAACAGCCTAGATGTCCATCAACTGACGGGTGGATAATGAAAATGTGTTACTTTTACAGAATGGAATATCATTCAGATGTCAAGAAAAAATGAAACTCACAGGTCAGTGGATGGATCTGGAAATAGTCTTTCTGAGTAAGGTAACCCATACCCAGAAAGACAAATGGCTTACATTTTCTCTCACCAGCAGATGTTAGCTTTGAATCTTCAGATAAATATGCTTCTCTTGGAATATACATAGACTCCTTGAAGTCAGTAAGAGGTCTTGGGTGTACTTTTAAGAGGTGAGGAAGATGGAAGATGTTGGCAGAATGGGGTTAAAATGGAATAATGGATCAGGAAAGGCTAAACGGGTGTGGGAGTGGAGGGCAGGACAGAGGACGGAATCCTCTGAGGGATAACCAACACTAAGCATTTTGAAAACATGGAAACCTAATTCTATAAATTTTCCTAAAATATATACATACACACATGTAAAAAAGAATTTAGACGGAGTTACCCTTTAATGGGACAACAAGCCTCTGCTTCGTGGAGCTAGGAATGGGTTACTCTTTTGGAGTTCCCACAGTGAGACCCACAGACCATCTAAACATGATACACTATTGAAAATGCTCTTAGTAACCCTCCAGAACTTGATGCATAAGGACTTCTGTGGAACATTCCATACACCCAAGTCATAGAACATGGAGAAATCAAGCTGATAGTAACCTGGAAGCTTCACCACTCATTGTTAGCTCTCATAGTGCTGAAAAGTGTTATGCATAGTACCACAGGAGGAAAGTAGTTATCACCCAGATGTGGATCCTGCAAGCTACAATAATGTTCAACCTGGCAAGATATACCCATTGGCCCAATAGTGACACAAAAGCCATAGGAGTAACCAAACAGTTTCAGATGGGATCTAAGTTCCACTTCACAAAATGAAGCCTATACCTGGAACCATTGCAGGGATCAGAACCTGTGGCTAGAGAAGTCATAGGCTTTAGGAGAGAACCCACTACTATTATTCAGCTAAATTGCCATTATGTTAAATGGACTCCTAACGGCTTATTGTTACACCCATAGATTAGTATGTCTCTCAACCTTCCTCAGAGAAACTTCTCTCTGCAGCAGATAGTGATGAACACAGAGCCCCACAATAGGTCAAGATGCTAAGAGTAAGAGACCTTGAAATGTTCATTTCCGAAGGGGACAACTATACCATACCCCCTCCTTCCAGGGTTCTTCTTCATTGTAGAAGAGGGTGTGGGGAGATTTTAAGAGCCCATGGGTGATGGGAGACATTAAGAAAACAATGTCTTAAGGGCACAGCAGGGCAGTTGCACATATGAGTTCATAGAAGTTAGGATAGCACGCACAAGAACTGCACAAGCTCAAGCCAGCCAAATAAAAAAAGAGGATATGTTCACAAAGTTCCACCGTAGCTGAGGAGTGCTTGGTAATTTACAACTTCTGGGGCAAGGAGAGTCAGTTTTCTTTCAGGGTGCAGCCTCTGGTAGGTAGACTATGCTTCAGAAGATGGCCACACACCCAAGAGTATATGGGTAGCATGTATTGGAAAAGGACAACAAGGTTGAGTGGGTAGGGAAGGGTGACTGCAGCTGGGAGGAGTTGGAGGAAGAGGGATTAATACAATAAAAATATAATGGATGGCAATACCAGAATTAACCACAAAAAGAAACGTGGGTTTTAAGAAATAGGCATTCTAAACATAGAAATAAAACAACCCTTTTCACCATTACGAGCACAAACTGGAAGACAGATTTACGCATCTCATTGAGAGTGTGATATAGAGAAATAAGAAGACCTAAGAGGCTTACCGATAAAGAGGATAGAAGGAGAAGCTCCAGCATAAATCTAACAGCATTAAAGAAGCATGAGAATATTTAAATAAGAGAGTATTTGAAGTGATAATGGTCAATACGTTTTCAGAATTAGGAAAAAGAAGGGTGAGTCTGTACATTTGAAAAACATCCTTAAATCCCAAGGAGAACAAATAAGAAGGAGCCATGCCTTTAGACAGTATACTGAAAATTATAGAATGCCAAGAAAGGAGAAAAATCTTTTAAATGACAGGAGATAAAAGGTGGGGGTTTTTTTTTCTCCCCAAAGAAATGGCAAGCTGACTGCAAAGGTGCTTCTCTCAGTCACCAGCAGCAGATGCCAGAAAACAAGAGAGCAGCCTCAAAGCTTTGAGGGTAATGAACCATTTACATAGAATTCTACTGTCAACTACAGTATTGTCAACCACAGGCAAGATAGAGACTCGTGTGTGTGTGTGTGTGTGTGTGTGTGTGTGTGTGTGTGTGTGTGTGTGTGTGTGGGCGTGTGCGCACACACTCACACACAACTGCTCACTGAGGAAAAAGTCTGATGTTGGATGGATTTCTCAATTATTCTCCATTTTCTTTTTTGAGACAAGGTTTCTCACTGATTCCAGAGCTACCAATTTAGCTAGGCCGGCAGGCCAATGAGCATCAGGGATCCACTTATCTCTGCCTTTCTAGAGCTAAGATTATTAGTGCACATCTGTGTCTGCCTTTTCATATGGATGCTAGCAATCTACCTCGGGTCTTGACCTTTGCATAGAAAGCCCTTTCTCAGCTGAGCCATCTTTCCAGCCCAATTGTCAGACATCCATATTCTAGTACGTTTTACCCAGAGTACTTTTTTGAAAGAACAACCACGGGATTCAATTCAGCACGAATGAAAATGAACTCCACTTGGAGGATACAAGGTGGGTGGCTATTATGACACTAATGCTGCACCAAATGCATTTGTTGCTTTCTGCCTTGTCCCTATGGGAATATAAGAAAGATGCCTATGGCACTTGCTTTGACCTGTCAACTTAAGGCAGGCCAGAACCACCTGGGAAGAGAGTCTCAAAGAGGAAGTCTAGAGAAAGCTGGCTGGTGTTTCCTGCCTGAGTTTTTCCATTGGGTTAACTGCAGTGGGTGGACCTACCCTCAGAGAAGGCGGCTCCACTCCCTGGGGTTGATTTGAGAACTATGTAAGCGTTGAGAGACAAAGTTGAGGAGAGGCATGCCTGTGATCATTCATTTCTCTTGGCTCTTTAAAGTTTTTCTTTCTTTTTTGTTTTGTGGTTATCACTGTCTTATGGCATGTGTGTTATGCACATGTGTACAGTGTCCGAGGATGCCAAAGAGGGCATCAGATTCTATAGGACCGAGTTAAAGAAGGATGTGACCCACCATGTGAGTGTTGGGTATCATACCTAGGTCCTTTGGAAGAGCATCCAGTGCTCTTCACTGCGAATCCATCCATCTATCCCCATTATCTCTGCTCTTGACTGTGGATGTAACTGGCTGCCCCAGGTTCTTGCCACTTGACTTTGCCACAACGCTGGGCTGATGTAGTAATATTTTAGTAAATCCCAGCACAGGGTTACTACCCATCTTAGACCCTTTATGTTCCTGAAAGAAAGATACACACTCTCCCTTTATATTTTAATATGCCTTAAACAACACAATAGCTAGGTAACTGCCTAACCTCCATGCTGTTAGAATCTACCTCCCACCGATAATTCCAAGTTACTACTTACTAATTTCTAAGTTCCATCTTGACTGCTCTTAACTCCAATCAGAAGCCCTCTGGGCTGTGTTCTCTTGTTGCCTTTCCTGAACATTCTTTACCCTTCCATGGCCACTGTCTTCTCTCCTCCCCTGTTCACACTCCTAAGGGTGACATCAACCTCAGTCCTGCGTGGCATATCCTCTCTTCCCTTCCTTGAGGTCCCAAATCCCAAGAAACCTAACACACACACCCCCCTCTCCTCTCTAGCTATTGGCTGCTGGCATCTTTATTTACCAATCAGAATTAACTGGGGGCAGGTTCCCAGAAGCTACAAGCAGATCCTCTTAAGTAAACAGTTTGGGGGGACCCAATTTGCATCAGAATACAAGCAGCTAGAGACAGACCTAGAATTGTATGTTAAGATAATTTCTCACTCCTCTAAGCTGGCCTTTTTGTTTGGGTTGTTTTGTTGTCAGAGTAACAAAATGAAATTGAGACAATGCCCAAAGTTTATACCAAGAAATTCACCTCTCAAATGTCAATCAGATTGTTTCATGAAGTACCAGCACATTTAAAAAGATTTTAATGCTTGCAAAATACATATACTTACAAACTTCTAACATGATACAGCACATTACAGAGAACATGTCAATAAGTACATACAAACTAGTTTTAATATATTTGATAATATGAATTGGTTATGTTGATAATGGTGATAAAACAGATTTTT
Source organism: Mus pahari (assembly GCF_900095145.1). Classification (NCBI taxonomy): domain Eukaryota; kingdom Metazoa; phylum Chordata; class Mammalia; order Rodentia; family Muridae; genus Mus; species Mus pahari. Next base: position 34,027,488 of record NC_034594.1, on the reverse strand, counting down.
GCTTATTTTGTTTTTCTTGAGAATCAAACCCAGAGACTTAAACATGCTGGGCTCTACAACTAGGCCACATTCCTAGCCCTAAAATGGTTTTTATTTAACGAAATTAATAATTTTAGAAAGTAGGAAAAATAAAATTAAACCTGAAACAAATATTCATTCCCCCACCTCTGCCACTACCAAGAAGTGAACGTTATCTTTTTCTTATAGTCTTTGATGATTTTTATGAATTTTTTTAGAGTTAAAAACATACTATACTTATAATTTTGTTTCTTAACTTTTTTCTTATAGCATTGTCCATTACCAAATACTTAGAAACATCCTTTTAACAACTGCATAGTATTCCCACAGAATAAATGTAGTATGTACACTATCATTAGATCTTCAAATATTTTCTGTATCACAAAACTGAGGTTTGATAAATCTTTTGGACCATTGCCCGGGGGGAGATTACCAGCCTATTTTCTTTTGTGCCACCAAATCTGTGTGGTGCATCTCAGTTCCTCATTCTTTGTGGTCTCCAGTACTGAGGGTGAGCTATGATTTCCCAGCACTCTCCTGCCCCTCTCAGCTCTCTGTACCCTTCTATCATGTTCTCTGTCTAAACTCTCACTGTATTAACTGACCTGTAAAGCTTCAATTCCCACACAAACGCGCTACTGAAAATTTGCCATAGATCCTGAAGACTGTGTTCCTGTGAGACTCGCTGCCTTCTAGATATGTCCACCATTCCCCAAACAGGATACACCTTTCCCATGAAACAGCCCTCCCTCTGGTTTTCTTACTTCCATATATGACACTGCAGTTCTTCTGTGGAGCCATCTCTAATTCCTTTCCCCTGGTGTCACAGTGATATACTGAGTCAATAGCTCTCCAGATTTCTTCCGCTTTGCTCTATTTTTACAAATGTTTTCAATATAGTCTCTGCATGGATTATTGTTATCTTTTTTTGAAAGTAAAATATATTGAGATATTTTTAAATTATTATAAAAATATCAATTTTGGATTAAATAACAGCAGTAAGAATATAAAGACAGACACATTTTAAAAATAAATTGCTTACTATGTTGTTTTGTTCTGTTCTTGGGTTGGTGGTCTGTTCTTTACATGTCAGGCGTGGGCTACATCACCTTTTTAAACATTCCTTTGCATTTTTATTGTTCCTTTATTCTCTTGCACTGAAAGTGTTAATTTTCAGTACTAGTTTATTGCATTTGTTTTGTCCTATAGTATAGAGTGAATAACCCTCAAATAATAACATGCGTTACCATGTACAATAAGCCTTGAAATTAAAATGTTTTCCTCTTGTCTTTAGACTGTATCTCACTAATAGACTGATGATACATAGTCCTGTGTCTAAAATTATTTGAGTTAAATATATTTTGGGGGAAGAGATACACTTTAGCCATAAGTCCTATGGAGTTTGTTAATTGTCTCAATTAACTTTTGTATTATGTAATTGCTTTTAAAGTAGTTTGTTCTTGTGGCTGGAGAGATGGCTTTATGGTTGAAAGTGTTTGTTAGTCTATTAGAGGACCCCAATTTGGTTCCTAGCTTTCATGTAGCTGACAACTATCTCTAACTCTAGTTCCAGGTGATCTGGTACCCTCTTCTGACATTTACAGGCACCAGACATGCAGGTGGTGCACATGCATACATGCAAGCAAACAATCATCCAGAGAAAATAATTAAAAATAATTTAAAAAATAATTTTGCTTTTGACTGCTGTATTTGGGGGTTCAAAATAAAAAGAAATTAAAATAACCTATAGGAGCTATTATTTCTACTCTTGCCTCCAGCATCCAATTCCTTCTATTCTACTGACATTTTAGTTATCCTGTGGTTTTTGTTGTTGTTGTTTTTACACAGAATATGACCAAACATAGTATATTTTCTATATATGTATTTTTTTGGCCTCCTTCCATGATCTTTACTATATTTCTGACTATAAGACAGGTAAGTTAGGGGTACTGACTGTTCCTCCAGAGGTCCTGAGTTCAATTCCCAGTAACCACATGGTGGCTCACAACCATCTATAATGGGATCTGATGCCCTCTCCTGGTGTGTCTGAAGACAGCTACAGTGTACTCACATATATAAAATACATAAACCTATAGTTTAAAAAAAAAAAAAGACAGGTAAGGCAAATGGTCAATGGAGGTAAACCCAAGCTTGGGGAAAAAAAATCACATTTTAGCAGTCTATAAGGAGATACACATGACACCCAGAATAAGCCCCTAGTCCCCAAATTACACTGATTTTTAAGACAGATCTTTTTCTCAAAAAAATATAATCCCAAGCCCACATTCATGCCAAAGTTTCATTTTAGCTAAACCTTGGCCATTTCATAAAATTATTAAAAGCATAGTTATAATCCTATGCATATACTGTAATTATATACATATATTTATAATATTTATTATATATATAAATGTATATAAATTTAAAGCCTACACCCAGAGGTCAGTGTAGGATCTGGAACTGTCATATATACATAAACTATCGAAGGGGTAGACAGTCTTCCATCCCAGACTTCTTGGAGGTCACAGTCCAGGCATGATGTAATGTTGTCCAGCGTGTTTGACAAGACCTGTTGAGGACATCCATTCAGTTCAGGTAGTTGTGTGGTCAGGCATGCCAAAGGGCCAAGAGCACAGATAATGGAATCCAGGCACACGGGCTAGCTTCAGGAGACTGCTACCATGCCTTCTGTCACCTGCAGGTGGTGTCCAATGAGGCTGAGGGACTCTCCCAACAACTGGAGATGAGCAGTGACCTCAAAGGGCTCTGTTTCAGGGGCTTTGGCTGGTGAGGCTGGCACAAGCATTGTGGTGGGTGGGGATTTCTTTTGGGTGACAGTGTTCCCACAGAAGCAGCTCTGACTTTCACGGAACCTTCTGCACTCGATGCTTTTCTTTTCACAGCTGTGGCTTCAGCTCTGTTCTGTTTGTGCTACAGATACTGCGAGCCTTTGGCTTCCAGTTAAGTTTTTCTTTTTCTGGCAACTGCTTCCGTACTTCTAAGTTCCCCAAAATCTATACCTAGATGGTCAGCCACAATGGTTACCTGGTACTCCTTACAGAATACCTGGTAGGGATACATGTTCTTCTTTTCCAGCATTCAGACAAAAGGCCACAGACGCAGTTCTGAGGATATGGAACAACAGTAGCTCTCAGCTGGTGGATGTTTGAAATAATCTTTTTTAGGTTCTATAGAAGTGCCCTATATATCTATTTTTATACCTTGTTGTCACAGGATTTCCCCTGACCAATTACATTAGGGGAGCAGGAGGCCTGTGATTGGACAGGGGAAAAGGAGGTGGAGCTAAGAGCTGGAAAGACAGAGAACATCTCAGGGAGAGAAGAAGGCCAAGATGAATGCGGACGTGAACCAGCATGGCTTTAACCAGCCACAGGTAGTTATAGTATCATAAGGTTAGAAGAATTGGAATAAAGCTTTTATCATTATCAATTTGTTCTGAAATTATTGTATTGGCATCTTGTAAACTGAGAATTTATTGATACATAAATCTGATTGGTTAATTATATAAGCTTAAGAGTTTTGATTCTACCAGGTAAATGGGTGTTGTGATGGCAACTGTGGGTTGGACGGTCATTGTGTGGGGCTGGCTGCAAGTGATCCACCAAGGTACTCAGGAACTCCGGTCCAGAGAAACCGCCAAGTTGAGATCACCTGGCTGGAACCATGTAGCCCGTGGTACACCACAGTAGTGCGGGAATATGGTGGCTTCATTTTTAATATTTCTCGCAACACCTTGTTTTTCCACTAATAATATATCTTGGGGATCTTTCTATATTATTTAATCAAACTATTTCTCAGTATTTATCTAAGTATTGCTGTTCTTCGTTACAGAGCAACAAAATCATTTCTTTCTAGATCACCATGATGGCTCAGTGGACAAAGTTGTTTGCTGCCAAGCGTGGCAACCTAAGTTTGATTTCTAGGAAGTCACATAGTAAAAGAGAGAACTGATTAGTGTAAGTTGTCCTCTAATAACCCCACAGTTGTCCTCTAATAATCCCATGCCACATACATCTGTGACACATGCTTGCCCCTCATGTCAAAGAAATAAATGCAATTAAACATTTTTTTCACACACACACCCCCCCCCCCGCATCCCTTTTATTTGGACGAGGTTTACAACTTCCAGTGGGCTATATTGGAGGTCCCATGCTATCCTGTCCAGACAGACACTGAAACAAGACTATTAATTCTGCATGGTTCTATGATTTACTGGATAAATCTCTAATCCCGTTCTCTACTGTGTTCTAGCTTCAATTTATCTTCCTGCTCCTATACACTCTAAATCCTTATTAAGTCTTTCATAGTAAGGACTAACTTAAAAGGAAGATTAGTTAAGTGTGTGTAAACCTTGGCCTATGAGCCACACATGAAGATAGGCATGAGTGTGTCTCAATACTAAAACATACACTTAATTACAGGTTTCAAAAGTGAACTTTGTAGATGACAATGTCATGAAACAGTGTCCAGAGTTTGATACACTTTGTTCCAAATTTCTTCTCAACATACATGTCAAGTAGCTTGACAAGAGAGGAGTTTTACCTTGTACTTAGTGGTTGCCAGCTAAAAGATCAGTTACATTAAGACGGGAGTAATTGCCATGAGGGTGCTATGCATATTCTATGTTACAAGGCTTCTTAGTCTTTTTTTTTTTTTTCATTTCAAACCTCTTTATGCACAAGAGAATTTCACACCACCCCAGGTATATTGGTAAATATAAGTAAGTATTCAAATAAAATATTTACTGATAATAAACCATACATTTATTTTAAAACTATATATATATATATATATATATATATATATATATATATAAATTTGTTACTTATAATGACAAAAACAAATTTGCATACAAAAATGGATATACTCATTTTTACATAAAAAATTAAATCTTGGTTATTTTAAACTGTACAACAGAGTTTCTTCAGTTTTTTTCCAGAGTTGATAGATATTTTGATTTTTATAACCATCAATGTTGTGAAGGCCACTTCATATAAATATGTCTTACAAAAGGGTAGAAGGGCCATTTCAAAAATTGTTGGAAATTCTTCTAATCCAAAGCCAAAATATATTTAATGAGTTTGCAACAAACTCAAGTCAAAATTCAAACAGCAATTATAAAAACCAAAGGTTCTAGTATAATACAACCAAAAAGGTTTATGAATTTTCTACTAACATGCTGAGAAACGATGGTGTGAAAGTATCACCAGTGTTTTTCATAATTAAACCATCATGTTTCTGTAAGGACACAAAACCATGTGTGGAGAGTGAAGACGCTGCAACTCGTAATGGACAGGAAGCAGTCTTGCATCTGAGCCACAGTGCTTCAGGCATGATTGTGTGGTGTGCAGGCAACCCTGGGGGAAAGTGAACATGCCATGTTCAGAGCCAAGGCTGCGGTAAAGCTTGGAACAGCACAGAGTCAGCTCTGCCAGAAGCACCTTGGGTTTGTGTCTTAGTCAGGGTTTCTATTCCTGCACAACATCACGACCAAGAAGCAGATGGGGAGGAAAGGGTTTATTCAGCTTACATTTCCATACTGCTGTTGATCACCCAAGGATGCAGGACTGGAACTCAAGCAGGTCAGAAAGCAGGAGCTGATGCAGAAGCCATGGAGGGATGTTCTTTACTGGCTTGCCTCCCCTGGCTTGCTCAGCCTGCTCTCTTATAGAACCAAGACTACCAGCCCAGAGATGGTCCCACCCACAAGGAGCCTCTCCCCCTTGATCACTAATTGAGGAAATGCCCCACAGCTGGATCTCATGGGGGCATTTCCCCAACTAAAGCTCCTTTCTCTGTGATAACTCCAGCTGTGTCAAGTTGACACAAAGCTAGCCAGTACAGTTTGTCATGCGTCTCACTTTGAATTTTTTGGGTGCTATACATTCAGAAACCCTTTGCTGTTGCAAAATTTTTACTGTTCCCATAGTTAGTCTGCTTGTGGACGTTGTACATCGTGGTGCGGAGCCTAGTGCGCACCACGATGTACAACGTCCACAAGCAGTGTAAGTACACTGTAGCTGTCTTCAGACACTCCAGAAGAGGGCGTCAGATCTTGTTATGGATGGTTATGAGCCACCATGTGGTTGCTGGGATTTGAACTCCGGACCTTCGGAAGAGCAGTTGGGTGCTCTTACCCACTGAGCCATCTCACCAGCCCCCTTTTGGATTTATTGAATGTGTATGAGTGTTTTTGCCTGAATGTATGTGTGTGGCTGATACCATGAAGGTGAAGTGGGTGTAGCCTCTCCTGGAACTGAAGTTAGGGATAGCTGTCAGCTACCACACGTGTGCTGAGAACCCACAGCCTCTGCAAGAGCAGCAGGTGCTCTTGATGTCGGAGCCAGCTCTCCAGCCGTCCTCCCACCCCCCATTATTAACGGTTTAATTTTCACTCTTTTAAGGCCCTGTGTTTCCAGGCTGGGCTGACCTCACGTTCTTCGTTTAGCTCACTGAGCTTTGTGCTGGGTTGAACACTCCTGGTCTCTGAAAGCTTGGGTGACAGCTGAGAGGTAAAATCATGGAAGTGGTAACATTTAGGGGATGAGAGAAAAAGTGAACTACATGGTAATGAGGGAAGGCCCAGACCAGCAGGAGAAAAATCCCACAGAAAATAGGTTTAGGGAATGATGGCAGGGGGTCAGAGGAGGACCAGGCAGGTCTGGAAGGCCTCTGTTGGATTTGCTAATTAGGTCAATGGTTATCTTCACAAGAAATGTGTGGCTGGAGTTGGAGGCAAAATGTATCTGTTTACTAAAGTGTGGCTGGAAGGCGAGGAGGGGAGAGGGCATAGCACAGCTCAGGGAACCCCGACTGGGCTGAGAAGGCGAGGCTACACAGAATAGCTATGGAGAAGGCTTTTTATTTTATTTTTTTTAACAAATGAGACCTAAGCATACTAACATGATTAAGGGAGAGAAGACAGAATACGTGAAGAGGCACGGGCAGAAATCTAAACTTGAAAGAACTAGTTTCCTGAAAGGAAATGGAAGTGAGGGTGGGAACTAGAACCCAACTAAAGAAGCTTGCCCTGCAAGCAGAGTACAGCGCGAATGCTCACTCTTCCAGCCTGCTCCAAACTCAGTGGCTGTATTAGCTCAGTCAGGACAGAGTGGGAGGACCCTGGAAAGGAGGAGCTCAAGCAAAGCATACCTGAAAAATCAAAATTATCTCTATACATTTGAAGACAGGGCTATGTACTGACAGTCTAAAAGGGAGTGGAGATAGGATATAGAAAACTGTAGAAGTATTTGTTAGAAACAGGAGCAGAAGTTGATCAGAAAACAGACTCAATACTTTTGGATAGTAACTAAACCGGCTGTGTCCTTTTCCTCCACAGTACTCGCTATGCCAGTGTCACTGCTCAGAACCAGACTATACTGGTTCAGGAGAGTGAGGTTAGATATTAAAGCGAAGTCTGGGAGATAATGAAGGAGAGGAAAAGAGAGACAAAGGAGCATAGAAAGACCAGAGACAACCTAGGTGTGGTGCCGGATGCCTGGAGTCGCTGACCCAGGGAGGTGGAAGCAAGCTTCAGGTACATGAGACCCTCTCTCAAAAACAAATAATAAATATACAGAGCTGGCTGGCTTTCCATGCTAATTATACCTTTTAGCCCTTCTTCCCTCCCAAGACGGTTCTCCCATGTCATCCAGGCTGGCCTCAAATTCATGATCCTCCTGCTTCCATCTCCAGAGTGCTGAGATTGCAGTGACATTTCAGCTGACTTCAGTTTCATTCCGTAGTGAATGATCGAGGAAGAGCCTGGCAGAATTTACAAAAGCCCCTAGACAAGTAAGCTCTACCATCTTTAGGTTCAGTTTCCATTGTGTAGCAGTTCTTAGACGGCATACATCCCTGCCACTCAAAGTTCAGCCTACTGACCAACATCATTGACATCACCTGGGGTCCCATCCCAGAACTACTGAAAGAAGAACCCACTTTTAAATAAAACTTTGAAATGTTTCACATGCCCATTGAGTTTAGGAAATATGGGATGGGGACTACGGAGGTGGTTTAGAAGTTAAGAGCATTTTGTTGCTCTTACAGAGGACCTAGGTTTGGCTCCCCGAACCTACGTGTCATCTTATAAACCAGCTGAAACTCTAGTTCCAGGGGACCCAATCCCCTTCTTCTGGCCTTTATGGGTACAAGGCATGGACATAAATACATGTAGGCACTCATACATCTAAAATTAAAAAAAATTAACGAAACTGAATAAATTGATGAGGGAGTATGGGATCACCCATGGCTTATTTATCATAATATTGCCAAAATATTGAAATTAAAAAACAGATGTTCAGTCTTTGATATTCTTAAGACTCAATGCATTTCTCTCATTTTAATCTAGAGCTTGAATTCTTTCCCAAATGATTTATAATCCTCTACACTAAGTGGTAATTTCATGGAATACTCCAAGTGTCCTCATTTTGTGGGCTCAAGGTCAATAGCATATCAACATTAGCATATATATATGTATATATCTAAACACTGTACATATGTAAAACAGGTTGTTCCCGTAATCCCATCCTATTGGTATAATTCTGAAAATTTAGCATATTCTAGTCTTATTAACAGAACTTAAAAGAAATTCCCTAGTTGATGGTTAATCTTGTTGAGATTAGAATTACCTTGAGTCAAATCTCTGAGCATTTCTGGGACAGATTTTTCTAGACTCAGTTAGCTGTAGTGAGAAGACCATCATAGCATACAACTCAAGTAAAAAGGAGAAAGGGAGTCAATCTTTCCTTCATGACTGTGGATACAACATGACTAGCTGCTTCAAACTCCTGTTGCTAAGACTTCCAAGCCGTAATAGGCTGAACTCTAGACTATGAGGTAAAATACACTCTTTCCTGCAAAAAGCTGCCTTTGTTAGGGTAATTCTGTCATAGCAACAAGACAACTAATACAGAAAATTGGTCAGGAGTGGGGTCGTTGCTGTCATAAACATGACCATGTGGTTGTTAGGCCTTTGAGATGGAGTTGTGGGAGAAACATGTAAGAGCCTGGGACTTTGGGTTAGAAAAGTTCTTCGATGATGTGAAAGAGCTTAATGGGCTTTTTTGGTAGGAGTTAAGAATTCCGTAGACAAGAAAGATGTGGATAGTGGAGGTCTGATTTCTGAGACTTCAGAGGAAGACAAGAGCTTTGTTGGAAACAATGGTAGAAAACATTCATGTTATATTTAGGCAAAGAATCTAGCTGCATTTTGCACATATCCCAAGGACTTAAGTGAAGCTGAATATAAAAATAACTCATCAGGCATGGTAGGACACACCTTCAATCCCAGCACCTGGAGGGTAAAGGCAGACAAAGCTCTATGAGTTCAAGGCCAGCCTGATCTACACAAAGAGTTCCAGCCAGTCAGGGCTTCCCAGTAAGATCTTGTCTTAAAACAGTAACAACACCATCCAAGCCACTACCACTACCAACAAAGCAGAGCAAAACAAACAAACCAAATAACTGATGTGTTTGGCAGAGGAAATTTCAAGGCAGGCTTGCATTCAGCCTGTGGCGTTGTTTTTCTTCATCACATTTATCTAGGTCTACAATTAAAGAAAGAACAACAGGTGGGTAGAATTTTTCTTTTCTTTTTCTTTTTCTTTCTTTCTTTTTCTTTCTTTCTTTCTTTCTTTCTTTTTTTTTTAGTGTATAGTTTGTCAAGAAAAAGGGACTGGATAATTTTAAACTGCAGTCAGTGCACACATTAAAAGCAAGTTTAGTTGTTCAAGAGAAACAGTCTGCTCTTCACTGGGACCAATGCCATGAGGGCAAGACCTCACCCATCAAAGGCTCCAGCTTTTGAAAATACAATTTCATTTGAAAGCTGAGAATTCTGCTGGAGGAGTGCCTTGATTCTGGAAAGTGCCTGCCTAAGGAAGTATTTCCCCATGGTTAGCAAGTGTAGGCGGCAGTAGCAGGTCCAAGGAGACAAGTCTCCATCCTGAGCTGGCAGAAGAACTTAGAAGTGTCATCTATAGGATACTAGTTGGGTAAGCATGTAAGATGCAAGATTAAGAAGATCATGGGGTATTATAACACAGTTTCAAAGAACAACTGAGCCTAGGCAATATGGCAGGAGTGCCTGAGAGGCTACTGTATGAAGCTATGAAAGGAAAACCCAGCTTGCAATGGAGACCCAAGGATGTTGGGGATGCCAGAATTATGAGATGTCTGCTGAGGATGCATGCATGGTGTGGAGTTGAGTCAAGAGAGAAGCTATGAGGCTGGAGAGATGACTTGGTTAAAAGCACTTGCTCTCTTACAGAGGATCTGAGTTTGGTTCCTAGCACCTCTGTAACAGTTCAAAACTGTCTATAACTCCAGTAGAACTCCACTTCCAGGGGGAATCCAATGTCGTCTAGTATCTTGTTCTAAGACACTTTTCACTAGCATTGGGGTTGTCAACAATTATGTGGACTTTTGAAGTTGTACTAAATGTATCTGTATCATGAGATGGCTATGATCCTAGACGGTAATTGTTTAATAGTAACACTGACTGTCAAGTTGATAAGGGGTAGAGTTGTGAATAAGGTTAATTTTTGTCAACTGAATGGGATTTACAAAGATCTTGGAGACAAATCTTTAGACATATCTGGGAGTGATTTTCTAGATTAAGTTAACTAAAATAGAAAAAACTCACCCTAACTTCCAAACCAGATAAAAATGAAAAAAAAGGGAGCTGAGCCCTAACATGCACCTCTCTTTGCTTCCTGTCTACAGCTGCAAACTGACCTGCCTGCTGCCTCAGGTTCTGCTGCCATAAATACCCTGACACAATGGAACTGTGAGCCGAAACAAACCCTTCCTTAAGTTGTTTGTCCCAGGGTATCATCACAGCATAGGACAAATAACTCTATGCCAAGGGGGCACACCACAACATCCAAAACATACACAGCATGCCTTAAATGCTTCTTAGCTAACTATTGCTCTGCTACTAGTATTACCCAAATCTACCTCCATGCCTCAAAGCAGCTCACCAGTCCATTTTCCCATTCCTCTCTTTACAAATAGTCCATATCTTGTAGCTAGGTGTATTTGCTTAGATATCCAAGTGTTTCTGTGTAGGGTAAAAAAAAAATGTTACCCTTTTACCTTTGGATTGCAGCTTCTTGATGTGAATAGCAGGGTTTTGTATAAGATTAAACAATTGGCTTTCTTTTCGGTCTTGAAATTCTTTGATTTCATGGATCATATCCAGCTTTCCTCAAAATATATGCTAGAAAATTAATCTAATAAAATAAAATTGAGTCAGTGCCAAAGATCATTCTAAGTAAAATTCTGAAGTTAGCAACACACACACACACACACACACACACACACACACACACACCTCATCTGCTGTCTGGTCATCTTTGAGGACTGACACCTCATAACATTTCAGCGTTTCGAAGCTGTTACAAGTATTACCAATAGGTTTAATTTGCTTTTTTAAATCCCCCTCCTTTGTGTAAAGACAAATGGAAATTCTTCGAAATGAACTAAGTTATGAGAGAGAAAGAGTGGGAGCTTGAGCAAAATTCTCTTCTAACGTCATTGTGGAACCAGTCCCCAGAGACATGGGGGACTTGGAGAGCACCTCAAGTCAGTGTCAACCTGGCCCTGCAGATACCAACTGGGAACATTATGTTGGTGGGTATTTTTATATTGTTTTTTAGACTTCGTCTGATTAAGGCTCCCACCAAGAACAGGATTTCCTTTGACTGTCGTGTGTTTTGTTTTAATGAGCCGATGTTGTTACCCACGGGGCCCAAGTCGGTGGTCTTAAGAGGGAGGGTGAAAGCCATTTGCCTCCTCTGGAATCAAGCTAGTTGGTCTTTGAAGCGAAATTGTGGAGGCCCGAGACGGTTCAAAACTGAACAGGATGGGGTTTGAAACTGTTGCAGGGGAAGGTGTCCGTGACAGCCACCAGACAAGCCTCTGATGTGCCGCCTCCCTTGGCCAGTTAGCTCTGACTCTCTAACAGTCTCTGGACTCTTGGGCGTTATCCTTGCCCCTGGCCAATTCCCGTGGTACCCACCCGGCCATTCCCTCTCCAGCCTCTGGGATCCCGCGCTCCCATCCCCCTTCTCCCTTTCTTCCTCCACTCCCCGTTCCCTCCCACCCTTTCCCTCTCTCGCCCCCTCCCTTTTCTCTCCATGCCCTCCAGCCCAGCCCACCCCGCTTTCTCATTCCATCTTTTAGGCGCACAATCTCGCTCACGCTGCAAACGCCCACAGCTCCCTCCTCCGTGGGCGGTGCCGCGGGCCCGCTGTTCGCAGTCGCGCAGGCGCGCTGAGCGGCAGGCGAAGGGGAGGGGGTGCTGGCGGGCTCCGCGCAGGCGCGCGCTGCTCTGCTGGGCACGGCTTGGCACCGGCGTCTTTCCCTCGCTCTGTCTAGGCTGCGGAGCTTCTCTGGGTGTAGAGGCGCTCGGCTGCACCATGCTTCTCCACTCAGTCAACCTCTGGAACCTGGCGTTCTATGTCTTCATGGTGTTTCTGGCGACCTTGGGGCTGTGGGATGTCTTCTTCGGCTTCGAGGAGAACAAGTGCAGCATGAGCTACATGTTCGAGTACCCCGAGTACCAGGTACGGCCCTCCCTCACCTGCGCGCCCGCACCTCTCGGGCTTCTCTCGGGCTCAACTGGAACGCTCCGAGTCGGAGCCCTCCTGGCACTTGAAGTCTCCTGCTTCGTGCTGAGCAGGGCATCCTCGCCTCTGCGACCCCTCGTCCCCCACCCAGACTCCGGACCCCGACTTCTGACCGCCAGAGACCCAGCCCCGGCCCCTCTCCCCAATCCCTATACTTCCGGGGACCCTCCTTTGCTTGCAAGGAGATGATTTCTCTTCGCGCCCAGTGATGGGCACATCAGATTTCGCTTTTCTGGAAAGAAAGAGCGTCTTGCAGAGTTGCCAAAGCTGATTTAAAAAGAGGCTCTGAGGTTTTACCTCTGGATGAAGTGAAAGACTGACCTGATTAATAATTAAACTGAAAACTATCTAGTTTCCCTCCGGTGGAGAAATTTGCCGATCCACCTGTTCTGTAGGTTTTGAGTCCTCCGTGGGTGTGTGCGTACCTGTGTTTTCGCATGCCTCTGAACAGTCAGTGACCTGCATAATCTATTACGATATCTGTTATAATCGGTTGCATGTAGATTCTGGTGTTATTTTGTCTTCTCACTGCGTTTAACAGGATCTGCCTCCTCTTTCACCGTCCCCCTCCTCTGTTCTAATTTGAATGCTTTCATTAATTGCTTCATTTGTTCCGCGTAGTAGAATCTAGAATTTCATTCATGACCAGCAGTAGAAAGAGATGATAACAAATTACACAGCTGTCAGGAGAAATTTCCCTTTGGTGATATTTTTCTTGAGATTTCTAAATGAATCTTAATTTTGGAATATCTATTATAATAACTCCTATAAAATATACATAATACGTTTTGATAAAGTGCATTCTTAGTATACTTTTAGGATCATAGCAGATTTTTTTTCTGTCGATGAAGAATGAAAATCAGGATTGCATCTGTGTTATAGAGGGAGCCTGTTTGATGCCCTCTTATTTACATTTAAAAACTGAAGTTTAGATTGCTGAGGAGCAAGCATCCTTTCCCATGGCTATTTTCTAATAGATGAGTTCCTGCCTTGATTTTGCATCAGTGGTTGAGGGAAAGTGAACACTGCATTTCAGATGCTCTTGGAGATTTTTAACAAGTTAGTGTTAATTCCTAAGCTAATAAACTGATGTGATGTGGGTTTATGTGCATTAGAATCTTAATAGTTAAAAATATGAACTTTAGGGTTTTTTTAAAAACTGAAAATAGAGTTCATTTTAATTCTCTTTCATTGCCTATGGTTTAATAATTTGAGAACTTGATAATATTGAAGCAGGTCGCTTTAGTGAAGTACTGTATTAAATGGTTACAATAAAATCATTTTGGAACAATAGTTTGCATTTATTTTTAGATTTCCCACAATTATTTGATCTATTTTAATATTTGCAGTAGTAGAAGTTGCCTTCGTGTTCAGAACAAAGCATATGGATCTCACAGATGTGCCTTGTGCCTCATGAAATTGACTAGAAAGAGAAAATTAGTGTCATTGAGACAAAAGAGCTATTGGGCTTTTTTTGTCGGTATGTAGTTATTTTGGTACAAATTGCTGTTTTGGAGTTTGACACTTAATAAATTGTGTGTACAGTAATAATCATAGTGGTGGAAGTTTTAGTACACATTTTTAGCAGACTTTGAATGAATTGTGTTATTTTACCAACAGAATTAAGGCCTGCCTATAGAAATGAGCCCTTTTGAATAAATATTGAGATTTTAAAGAGCCAAATGGCTTTCCTAGGAGTAAAGCTGTTCTAAAGATAGCTTCTCTGCTGCCTTCTAGATAAGCATTTCTGAAGCTTTCTAATTGTTTGCAGGTTGGTGTCCAGGTGGCATGGCCTCCTCTCCTATCTCATCCTTCTTGAGGCCTTTTTCTTTTTCCCTTTTAAAAGTTGCTTATTTGGGAATGCCAGGGCCAGGAAGAAGCAGGGAGTGAATGGGTTGGTGAGCAGGAGGAGGGGAGAGGGGATGGGGGTTTTGGAGGGGAAACCAGGAAAGGGGATATAACATTTGTAATGTAAATAAAGAAACTATCTAATTTTTTAAAAAGTTGCTTATTTGTGCCTTTTTTAACTAGTCAGCAAAGAATGAACATCTTTTTTTTTTTTTAAAGATTTATTTATTTATTACATGTAAGTACACTGTAGCTGTCTTCAGACTCTCCAGAAGAGGGCGCCAGATCTTGTTATGGATGGTTGTGAGCCACCATGTGGTTGCTGGGATTTGAACTCAGGACCTTTGGAAGAACAGTCGGGTGCTCTTANCTGNTGAGCCATCTCACCAGCCCCCTCCTTTTTTTTTTTTTTTTTTAAGTGACAGGAATTTGAAGCTCTTTGCAAAAATGAAATTTTGAATTTAAAATGGCTTATTATCTCTATTCATCCTTTGCCTGTAGTTTCCTGGATGCACGTATGTGGAGTTAACTCTATTTGATGGGTTAGCTCTTCAGTCTACCACATCATTTACAGCTTCTTGCTCTATGATGCCAGTAGGGCCAAATGGTTGTTCATCTGCACATAATTTAGCAGAAACACCTGAGTTGTTTTCTCTCATGCGCTCATTTGGGTCTGTTCATGTGTGTGACCTAATGCTTGCTCTCTGAAAGATGTTGATGCTGCGAATATAAATCATACTTTATCATAAAGCATGTTGATGTTTATTTAGACAGTCACTTATTGAATGACTAGGTCTATTTGGCATGAGAGGGTATTAGTGATTAAAAAGCCCCTAGGCCTTTAATGTATATATTTTAACAAGAAGAGAGACAAAGATATAAAAATCAGTTATAATGTAGCAAGAGACTGTGTACAAGGCTCTTCTGAGAAGAAAGAATAGACATGTTTGTACTGGCTCAGAGGTAAAGAGCACTTGGTGCTCTTGCATGGAGCCTGGGTTCAGTTTCCAGCACCCACCTGGTGGTTTACAACCACTCTTAACTCCAGTTCCAACCAGACACCCTCTTCCGGCTCCACAAGCAAAACACAAAAAATATAACATTTGAGATGCAAATGAATGGAATAATAATGATAAATATAATAATAATAAATATAATATAATAAATAATAATAATAAAAACCTAGCTGACATGAGGGGATCAGGAGAGCTGAGCGTGGACATGCAAGTCATGTGGCTGAAGGAGGGAAGGTGCTGGGGCATACTGTCTGATCAGCGTTTCTAACATATTACTATTGATAGGGAGGAAATAATCTATAACTGTATCTGCCTGTGTACATCCAAATTATACTTGGCAGGACATATAAGCTGGTTAACATCCATTGTCATCTGGATGGGGAACTGACCAGCTCCGGACCATGGTAAGAGACCTTCTTTTCAATGCCTGTCCTTCTGAAGTTGAAAAAATTTAAATACATTAAACACAAAATTTAAAACATGGCATCTGTAAATTATAAGAGTGAGGTAGATTTTGGAATCAAATTTTAAAAGCTACCCTCTCTAAAGTCTTTATTATTTATGTATACAGTATGGAAATACGTGAGGATGTATTTAGCTAGATGGTTTGGTAGCAGCATGAACTGGATTGTAGCAGAGGATTTATGGTGAGAAGAAAGGTCTGTCTGAAAGGCTAAATTATGTCTAGGTGGTTTTTTCCTGTTTAACCAAGCAGGAGTCCTTAGTCCTTAGCCTCAGTCAAAGGCTGAGAGCTCCTACTAAGAACTTTAAAATGTCTGCATTTATTTTGATAATTTTTTTTCTTTTTGTTAAACCATGGATATCAAACTTTCATAGTTTTTATTTACAAGAGAAAGATATATATTATATATACATACATGTGCGTGCAAACACACACACACACAGAGACATCACAAAATAAAATCTTAGCTTTCTTAAGTCAGCTTTCTCTAGCAGTTGAGGGGTTGTTAGAACACTTGTCTTTTGGGAGAGGTGTACACTGACAATGAAAATGACCTCTTCTGAGGTGCAGGCAAGGCAGTACAGACTGCAGAGTTGCCTCATGGGAGTCCTATTTAATGCAGAGGTCACTTGTTGTCACTGAATGTCTTTTGTGGGAGAGAGTTTGCTTATTTTGAATTGTCCATATGAAGTAATTTGTGTTGGAGCCCTACAGCTATGCTCCTTCCTTTATGCATCGTTCGTCTTAGCATAGCATCCCTTCTGTGCGCCCACCAGTTGCCTCTCATGTTGTCTTTCTGAGACGTTCTAGATCTTGTGTTGTGCCTGGAGGTGTCATTTGCTACTTGCCTGCATTTCTTATCATTCTTGTTTCCTCTTCTCTTCTCCTTTCCCCTCCCCTCCTTGATTCTCCATCTCCCTTACCTTTCCCCCACCTGTATATTTTTAGAATATGTATATATTGTTAATTTTTATTTATTTATTTATTTGTTATTTATTTATTTTTTGGGGGGGTTTCGAGACAGGGTTTCTCTGTGTAGCCCTGGCTGTCCTGGAGCTCACTCTGTAGACCAGGCTGGCCTCGAACTCAGAAATTCACCTGCCTCTGCCTCCCAAGTGCTGGAATTAAAGGCATGCGCCACCACGCCCAGCTATTTTTTAAATGATATAAATATTTTACAATGAAATTGCCCATAAAATAGCATGTTATAAAATATGTCAAATATGTTGTTTTGCCTACTTTTTAATCTTCAGAGAAATGTGTGTGTGTTTGTGTGTATGTTTTGTTTTTGTTTTTGTTTTTCAAGACAGGGTTTCTCTGTGTGCTGGCATTGAACTCAGAGAGATCTACCTGCCTCTGCCTCCCGAGCACTGGGATTAAAGGCTTGTGCCGCCACCACCACCCAGTCTTTTTAGACACTTTTGATAATTTCTAGTTTTCTGGATTAATGTTCAACTTGGCTTAAACTTGTCTACTAAACTAAAAACTATGTGCACACCATTGCATCAAATTATGTTCTTATTTGTGAGCGGTTAAGGAATTACTTCTTTATTTTATAATCTTGCTTGAACCCCAATAAATAAACTGTCCGATCATTCTCACTTTTGTTTCCACATTGCATAATCATTATTGGGACTAATTTGACTTGAAATGCTAGCATGCTTATAAAGCAAATGGTAGAGTTGGGTAAGTAATAAGCATATTGTCCTGTAGATGCCTCTGTGATATACTTGGTCTGGATTATGGTAATATCTTCAAGGGAACATTCTAGAATCTACACAAATGATTAGAATTCTCCTTTGAGCAGTAAGTTTTTCCAGCAATATTAATAGCATTTACAGTTTTTGAAATTCATACAGTAAAATTTTTTCATCAAGTATATGCATGTTTTACATTTCTAGATTATTGATGTATTGATATCAGTTTCAGTTTTTGATTTAGTACAGTGGTTTGGTTTTAATGATTTCCGTTATAAAAAAAAAAAAAAGTAATGGAAACTTCAGGTATGGTGAAGTACTCCTGTAATTCCCAACGCTTGGGAGACTGGGGTAGGAAGATGGAGTGACACCAGCAGAGCCTGCATGGTGAGACCGCGCCTCAAAGAGGGAATGTAAAAGTTAACACTTTGCTACATCCTCAATAAATGCCTACCCTTTGGAAATGATGTGAAGACTTTGCATATATAGTACAACATTAGGATTTGCAAAGTAGCTTAAAGCTTGCTGACAATCCGTGTAGCTGGTCCGTGAATTGAAGCTGATGTTATTCAGTGGAATGTTTATGGTAAGAAGAGCGTGCATATTCCTGATCAAGACTTTGTTGTAAGGTTCAGATTATTTTGTTAAACCATCATAGTTAAAACATAGTCCAACAAACTTCCTGGGGCTCTGGAATGGCTTAGTAGATGAAGGGCTTGCCATGTAAGCATGAGATAGTCCCTGAGTTGATCCCCACACAGCGGTAAAGAGCTGGACATAGCAGTCTGTGCCAGTCACCCCAGTCCTGGGAAGCAGAGTCAGGTCAGGCAATCTAGCTGAATCTGAGGTTTCTAGGTTCAGGAAGAGATCCTGTCTCAAAATAAATAAGTCGGAGAATAATTGAGAATACCCAGTGTTGACGTATGGCTTCCACATCCACACACACATGCATATGTGTGCCTATGCACACATATGAACACATGCACACACACACATACACACACACACAAATGAACATGCATGTACACACACAAACCCCATCACTAACGTGCTTTGTTTAAAGTTGTAGCAGCTAGAGTATTTAGGTGGGCCTAAGTAAAAGAAGATACTTATAAAGTAGTTTAAAATGGCAAAAGCATTGATTTGATCATAGAAAGGTCTTATCCTTATTTTAAATTATAATTGATAACTGGTTCTAAATTAAATGCATTTTCAGTTAAGTTTATGTGAAACTTTCTGACATATACCAGTGACATATAGCCATTGTCAGGGATTATTATTTGTTAGAATTTCCACCATATGTGTTTTATGCTTTTATGAAGGTTATACTCTTCAAGATCCATATAATTTAAGAATAATCCCCTGCGTGAAAAACGATAAGTTGAACTTGTTTTGTGCATTGGGTATGGTTTATAGCATTCATAATATTTGTATACTGTACCATTTTAAAGTTCTGTAATTTATGTTTGCATTGAACCTGAGTTGTATAAATAAAAGTGATTAAAATGGACCTATTTATTTATTTATTTATTTTCTGTAGAAAATAGAACTCCCAAAGAAACTGACAAAGCGTTATCCAGCATATGAGTTATATCTTTACGGAGAAGGATCGTACGCTGAAGAACACAAACTTCTCCCTTTGACAGGAATTCCTGTTCTCTTTCTTCCTGGAAATGCTGGAAGCTATAAGCAAGGTAGGTAGTGGAAAAAAGAAGTTAAAGCTGTGACGTTCAGCTCCAGACTTGGAATCATGTGCACAGTGCCAGAATCAAGTGGTGTAAATGAAAAACTTACTCTGCCAGTAGGTACTGTATCAGACCTACTGTGCAGACTTCAGAATGGAATCTGAAGCATTCAGTGGGGAGATGAAAACCTTAAATTATGCTGAACAAGAGAAGAGATCAGTGTCTCTCCACGGGTAGAGACGTGGAGGGGTTACAGAACGGTGGGGAGGATGTCCGAGCTTCTGGCATAGCAGCCAGATACCCCGATCTGTAAGTAAGTTTGTTTACAAACAAAATCTGCTTCAGTTCTTATAAACATTGGAGGAATTGTTACATAACGAACCCAGACTAAATACACACACACATACACACACACACACACACACACACACACGCACACTGGGAAAGGCTACTGAATATTGAGAGGCATGTGACACATGATTTTTTGGGTAAGAAATTTATAATCTGATTTTTTTTGTTCTTAACATGTTTGAAATGATATACATTTACAGTTGTTACAAAGTGAACTACAGAGAACTCAAACTTCAGTGAAGAAGTAGAAGATTGCCAGCATCCTGGAACACCCCCTAAGTTAAAGCTTTCTACTCTCTCTCTCTCTCTCTCTCTCTCTCTCTCTCTCTCTCTCTCTCTCTCTCTCTCTTTTCTACAATGCTAACTTTAAGGTGGCAACTTTTGTAACTTTCTTTGTAGTCTTAATACCTAAGTGTGCATCCCTGGGATACTTTATTTCTCTGGGGATGATGTATGATGGTTATAATGTATAACCATCAAGTATGTATTCTTTGTGCTTGGTTTCTCCCAGTCTATTTTGTCTGTAAGAGTATGTATGAACAGTAAACTGTCCATTTATTTAATACTATATTGTTCTTTTATATAATTTTTATAGAAGATAATTTGTATAATTTTGTAGTATTTTTGTATTGGCAGTTACAGTGTCCTTCTACATACATCTTAGAGCATATAAATTTCTGTACTTGTAGATTTATTCTAGTAATATTAACTCCCCATCACAGGTTTTACATATCTTCTTATCTTTACTTATTACACTGATTATATTCTTAGACTTGGCATATGATACTTTCCTTTATACTACCTGTTTGACAACACTGAAATTGTGAAATTACAATTTTCACAAATCTAATAAATACAGTTTACTTTTTGAAAAGGACCAGTATGGCTCTGCTTTGAAGAGAATCTGCTATTACAGGGCAAGAGTGGAAGCAGGAAAGATGCTTAAACATCGTGTGTCATCAGAGAAAGGCAAATCAAAATGCGATACCACTCCCTACAATAATACCATAATGGCTATGATAAAAAAGACAGATAGTAGCAAGTGCTACACAGATGTGGAAAACTGGAATCCTCACACATTGCTGATGGGATGTAAAGAGATGAATTAGTGATGCAAATGCTACAACACGGATGGACCTTGCCAACATCATAAAAAGTGAAAGAAGCCAGTCACACGAAGACACATTATGGGATGATATCATTTATCTGAAAATAGACAGATTCATGGAGACAGAGAATAAGCTGGTGCATATTAGGGACTAGGAGGAATAGCAGGAGTGGAGAGTGACTACTCATATGGTTGAAATACTCAATTTCAGAGGAGGTTGTACAGTACTCACTAGAGGTGATGAATGCATTAAAATCCATGGAATTACAAATTTTGCACAGGGTGACTTGGGTAGTATGTGAATTATATCTGTTCTTTTAATTGTGTGTTTGTGTGTGTGTGTATGTGTATAGGTGTAGTGAGCAAGTTAGAACGTTAGGGATGGTACATATAGACATGTATGGGTAGAAGCTAGAGATCACCATTGAGGTTTTTTTTTTTTTTAATCATTCTCCACCTTTTCCTTTCTTCTTTCCTTCATCTGTCTGTCTTATTTATTTATTTTTTAATGATCTCACTGAACCTGTAGCTCTCAGATTTACCTAGAAATCTGTCCAGCAAGCCTCTAGGATCCTTCTGTCTTTGTCTCCTCAGTGCTGGTAGTATAGGCTTGGCTTTTTACATGGATTCTGGGATCTGAGCTCAGGGTCTTCATAGTTTGAACAGCAAACACTGTACCAACTGAGCTATAGCCTCAGGTTCTTATTTGGTACTTGATGATGTGCATCACACTGAAATAAGTTGCCTATATTAATGATGGGTTTATTTATTAGAAACATCGAGACGAAGTCGGATGCTTTTCTAGGATGTTTTGTATAGTGATCCCTCTTCTTTCTTACTCTGCAGTTCGTTCTATCGGCTCTATTGCACTTAGGAAAGCAGAAGACATCGACTTCAAGTACCATTTTGACTTCTTCAGTGTCAACTTCAATGAAGAACTGGTGGCATTGTATGGTGGAAGCCTTCAGAAGCAGACCAAGTTTGTACACGAGTGCATTAAAGTGATTCTCAAACTCTACAAGGTGGGAGATAAAATGTGCAAGTCAGTAGTGTCAGTGGCTTTGTTTTCTTAGGGACACATTTGGTTGGGAATAGTACATTTGTTTGTGTTGGAGTTGAAACAGAATACAAAAATGGCAGTACTTTTTAAAACAAATAATGTAATATCTTCAATTCAATGCTAGTATAAAGATCTAGGTTGAACTGAAACTTCCAGTTCATTGAGAGATCCTGTCTCAAAAGATAAGGTGGAGGGCCAGTGAGAGGACTCAGTGGGTAAAGGCACCTGCTGCCCAGTGTGATGGCCTGACTTCAGTCCCTGCCCGTCTTCCCAACCTGCCCCCCCATACTCGTGTGTGCACACATGCCAAATAAAGCAAAAACTAGAGTGACTAACGGGCTATCTGTTGAATAGATTATAGGCAAGGCATTTCATTGTAGAAAAATGTGGGCATTTTAAAGATTTTGGGTTTCATCCTCTGACCCTGCCCCCCAAAGAAAGAAATTCCCTAATGATAAGGGGTCAGTCAGTTTATGTGGGGCAAGTGGGCTTTGCCACCAGACAGAACTGTTAAGGTTGAAGTAGGTTCAGGGTAGGTGTCGAACCGGCTCCCTGCCAAGCGCCACGTGTCCTGGAACACTTAACCATGACACCCCACTGAGAGGACCCTGACAACTGTTCATAAAAACCTGGAGTTCTCCATGCTAATGAGGTATCTAGGTAGGCCCAAGGGTTTAGCCAGTGAGCTTCCCTTCTTGGGCACTCCTTCCCACAAAAGGTATTTAATCCCTGGCTCACCCAGAGTAAGATATATGCAGTGACATCTGCCATAAAATAAAGCAGTTTGGACAAGCAAAGGACCGTCTCCTTCATCAAGGATTTCTGTGCGGGGAGGCCTTTGTAGTAAAGAGCTGTGTGCGCCTAGATCTCCCGAAGAAGGCCTTCTTTCCTTCAGCCCTTCTGTACTCAGCCCTCAGTTGGAACTGAACCGGATTCAGTCTCGGGTGAAGCTCAGCTGTCCCCTTCCTGCCAGGCACATTGGGAAAGCATGGCCCCATGGCCCCGTTCTCAACTCCTGGTGGTCCCCAGCAGCATCTGTGTACACAGGAGATTGGAAACCACAACATCAACCCCTGATCTCACTGTTTCTCTCCTAGAAGAACACAGGCTTGGACCCCTAAACACAGACTGTGTTCTGCCTCTCCTGAGCAGCTTGCTGGTGGGTAGACACACAGTCCAACAAATTTATAAAAATCCAGAAACCCAAAACAAACAAACACCCCTCGAATCATTTGTATGCATCTAATCCTCCCACATTCACAAAGCAAAATCCAATAGAACCAAGAAAGGGAGTTAGCATTATTAGCACAAATAGCATTAGTGATTTCAGCCCTTTTCTTCTAATTACCGATAAGAAAATCAGTAAACTATGGATTTGAACACCATTCACCAGGTTCTTCTATATAATGTTTATTGATAACTTTAAAACACTTTACTCAATAGCTATAGAATTGATCTTTTTCAATACACAATAAACATTTACTAAGCTGTGTTCAGTGCTAGGCCATATGCTGGGTTGTGGATATTAATAATCTTCAAAATACTAAAACAATGTAATTTATTTCCTGAAAATAGCAAAGGTAAATTAAAAGTAAAAAAAAATTTTTAAACTGTTACTTCTAGATTATCCACAGTTTTTTAAAAAATGAAATTTGAAGATACTTTGAGCTGAATTAAAATGAAGATGCATATCAGAATTTATATTTTATACATGTACAAAATTTTCAACTAATAAAAAGGAATTTAGAGGATTAAATAATGGTTAACAGAAATACTGTTTTGAATACTTACATTAGAAAATAGTAGGCTTTCAAATCAGTGATGTAAGCTGACAGCCTTTATAAGCCAGGGAGAAAAGAAAGTTAATAAAGTTAAGCAAGAAAACAAGGTGAAAGTGGAAATTAAAGAAATAAAACAACAGAAAAGCTAACTTTTGCCAACAGTTGATACATTAAAAAAGATCAACAGCTTGTAAATTATTGCTAGACTGATCTGAAAGATGAGAACACAAAGTAACAATGTCAGGAACTAATGAGAATATATTTCTACATTTGGAGAGGGTGATAGAGGAATATCATGCACACTTTCATGCCTGTAAACTTAATAGCTCAATCATTTAAAGTTTTTGAAGAATAAATTATAAAGTTGACCTAAGAAACAGAAAATCTGGGTACCCTAGTATCAGAATTTCTTTTGAATTTGTAATTTAAAATTTACCACCAAGAAAAACCTTAAGGTTCAATGACTTTCGGTCATGTGAAATTCTAATTCACATTTAAGAACAAATGCTGATCTTAAAACAACAGCAGCAACAAAAATAATTTTCAAAAAAAACAGAGGAAGAAAAAGACTCAGTTTTCAGTCCAGCACAGATCTGACAGAAAAACTAGACAAGGACTTTTAAAGAATAAAGGAGGTAGAATTTTGTTTAAGAAAAAAGTAGAGAACAGAACAGTTCTAAAGGAAACTAAAGGGTTAATATTCCTCAGGATCATAAATATAAAATTCTCAACCAAATACCAGAGTACCAAACTCAGCAGTAAAAAAGTATAGTACATCATGATCAAATAGAATTATTGCAAGAAAACTAATCTGATTAAATATCTAAGTATGAGTTGGTACATAGACCATCATAGGTTCATCTCTACAGCTGAAAACCACTTGTCCCCACTAGCACCAGTCCATGGCTTAATGTATAGAAAAAGGAACAAAAATTCAATGTAGGAGGAATAGAATTTAATGATCTCTTCCTAAGTAATCAGAGTGTTTTGGGGAGAAAATTATCCTTTTTGCTGGGAGATTGCAGATTGAAATTCTGTATGAAAGAAAAACAAGAGTTAAGAAGGACTCCAGGTACTATGGACAGCTGAAGGGATTGAATTGCCTTTGATAGGACCAAGTAGAGGATACTTGGAGGCAGTAAAGTCTAGTTTAGACAGGTTGAGCTTAAGATTCGTAAGGTATTCCCAGTATAGCAACAAGAGTTGTGCTAGAGCTATAAAAAAAAAAAAATTCCAGGTGAGATTAGTTGGGAGTTAACACTAAATACATGTATTAAAAGCCAGGGTGGGGAGGGGGTGGAGGGAGGAGATGAGTGTGTCCATGTGTGTGGATCCATGTGTGTGTGTGTGTCTCTGTGTATGTGTAAAGAGAAAAGTCAAAGACCCGAGGCCCAGGCCATTCATTTAATAGCTGAAGGAAATGCAGGAGAACAGCACCAGAGACTAGTAGTGAAAGGGAGCACCTATGGCTAAGAACAAGAAGTAGGGGTGTAGAGGTTGGCCCTGACAGCAGTGAGCTTTCTCTGAGATCCAAGACCATCCCCAGGCTGGATGGCTTGCTAGTGGGATTATTCATAGGGTTCAGTTTATAACACGTGACTGTCACATGGTGAAAGGACACAAAGGCAATTGGACAGAAGGAGAAGCACACAGGATAAAGTCCACAAAAAGCAGGTGCAAGCTTCCAACAGTCTCACGGGGTGGGCCGACATTCGGCCTTCACTCTGCTCTTTCAGTAGTTTGTGCTGTGAGAAACATTGCCTATGGCAAGGAATGGCGGCCATTCATTTGAGGCTCTGTGTACCAAGTTTTCACTAGATGCTAATTCTGACACTTTCTACCTAACATATATAAGAATTCTATCCTGGAGGACAACAGATATTCATCATAAACCATACTATTTGCATTGTGGGCACTGTGAACTATCCAAAACAGTGGTTCTCAACCTTCATAACACTGTGACCCTTTAATACAGCTACTCATGTTTGGGTGACTTCAACCATAAAATTACATTCATAGTTTTGCTGCTGTTATGAATTGTAATATAAATATCTAATATGCAGGATATCTCATATGTAACCCCTGTGAAAAGGTTGTTCAGTCACCAAAGGAGTCACAACCCACAGACTGAAAACCCACGTAACTGGAGAAAGGTGCATATGAAGGATGGATGCTGGGGAAGCAAGCCCGGGTTTAGCGGAAACACCTAGGAGAACAGTGAACCCAAACTCTTTTCTTTGTGTGGTTTTGAGATGATCACAGCCTGCGGTTTTCTGGCTGGCCTAGAACTCACTCCATAGATCACTGGCTGGCCTAGAACTCACTCCATAGATCACTGGCTGGCCTAGAACTCACTCCATAGATCACTGGCTGGCCTAGAACTCCATAGATCACTGGCTGGCCTAGAACTCACTGCATAGANACTCCATAGATCACTGGCTGGCCTAGAACTCACTGCATAGATCACTGGCTGGCCTAGAACAGATATGCAACTTCGCTGCCTTCCCAGTGCTGGAATTGAAGGGTTGTAACACCACCCCTGATAAACAAAGATTATTATTGTTTTAAAATCTAATTTCATGTATATGGATATTTTGTCTGACTTGGATGTCTGTGCACTATGTGGGTGCCTGGTACCTGTGGAGTCCAGAAGTGGTCATTGGATCTAGTGGTCTGGACTAGAGTGGCACACTGTTGTCTTCATCTGCCATGCAGGTGGTGGTAGTTAAACCCCAGTCCTGTAGAAGTGTCAGGTGAGATTAACTTCTGAGCCATCTCTCCAGCCACAACAAAGACTCTCTTTAAGCAGTGCTTATTTAAAGCATTTCATAACCAGTGAATCAATGTTCAATATGCTATTTTATTATTTAAACTAAAATGCACTGTAGAGAAATAATTTGAAGTAAGAGATACCATATGATAGTACATTGCAACAACAGCTATAATTGTCTCATCCTTTAAAAGTATTTTCAGTGCCAAATATTCTGATTTCTTATATATTATAAAATTTAATATTCTTATTTATTTATTTACATCTCAAGTACTGCCTCCCTTCCAGGTGCCCCCTCCACCAACTGAGATCATTTTCCCATCCTTCCTTCCCTTCTCCTCTGGGTATCCCCCAACCATGGTGCATCAAGTCTCTGCCAGATTATGTGCATCTTCTACTGAGGCCAGAAAAGGCAGTCCTGTTGGGTAACAGATACAGTCAGGCTACAGTTTTAGGGAGAGCCTCTGTTCCAGTTTTTGGGGGACCCACATGGAGACTGAGCTGTACATCTCCTACATATGTGCCCAGGGCCTTATTCCAGCCTGTGTACATTCTTTGGCTGGTGGCTCGTTCTCTGAGAGCTCCCAGAGGACCAGGTTAGTTGATTCTGTTGGTCCTCCTGTGGGGTTCCCATCCCCTTCAGGGGCCTTCAATCCTTCCTCCAAGTCTTCCCTAAGAGTCCCCAACCTCCATCCGGTGTTTGACTGTAAGTGTCTGCATCTGTTTTGGTCAGCTGCTGGATAGAGCCTCTCAGAGGAGAATAAGCTTAACAGTGTTGTAAGTAAGTAAGCATGTGCTGTTGCTTGAGTTTTTAATATTCTAATATTATTTAATATCTCATATCTCAGATTGTAAGCAACCTAACAAATGAATACAAACATGATTCACTAACTCAAGGATTCCAATTTTAGTTCGGAAAACTATAACCAAAATCTGTTTTTTATGGTAAGGCATAACATAAAAGAATATTAGCATATTATTTAGAACTGTATGAAGATGGATTTTTCTATCTTTTGAGGGGTGCTCCTATGGTTTATCCTTGCTATTATATTGCTCATCTGCAAACAGAAGTACTAAATATTTTTCTCAGGATACTAAGAATTTTTTTTTAAAGATTTATTTATTTATTATTTATTTATTATATGTAAGTACACTGTAGCTGTCTTCAGACACTACAGAAGAGGGCATCAGGTTCCATTATAGATGGTTGTGAGCCACCATGTGGTTGCTGGGATTTGAACGCAGGACCTTCGGAAGAGCAGTCGGCACTCTCAACCACTGAGTCATCTCACCAGCCCCGATACTAAGAATTTTATCATGGTGATTTTAGTTTATCTGTCTTTGTTTAAAAACAGGGTCAAGAATTTGCTCCTACAAGTGTGGCAATAATCGGTCACTCTATGGGTGGCCTTGTTGCCAGAGCATTGCTTACACTGAAAAATTTTAAGCAAGATCTGATCAATCTTCTTGTTACACAAGCTACTCCTCATGTGGCCCCTGTGATGCCATTAGATCGTTTCATTACAGGTAAGTGCTCTGACATTCAAACTGACCTTCACTGCTCAGGGTGAAGCAAGGAAGTCTCTGTAGCTATGTCTATTAGAGTTGTTGTTTTGTTTGTTTTTTTTGTCTTTGTTTTTATTTTGGCTTTGACAATTACTGGAGGATAACCCCTAATCGACTTTTCTAACTCCTGGCCTGTCTAACCCCCCCTCCCCCCGCCAGTGGTGTACCCCAGATACTCATGGCAGCTTCCTCCTCTCCTTTTGTTCTTCCTCCTTCTCTTTTCTCATCCCCAACCAGGTAATTCAAAACCCACCTACCTCTAATCCCTCTAGTAATTGCATGTAGCCAATTTTATTTAACAAATAATTTTAAGTCAAGGAACAAGGTTTGCACAGCAAAAGCTTGTAAAGAGAATTCAAGAACTCACTGT
Source organism: Mus pahari (assembly GCF_900095145.1). Lineage (NCBI taxonomy): Eukaryota > Metazoa > Chordata > Mammalia > Rodentia > Muridae > Mus > Mus pahari. The sequence goes on along the minus strand of NC_034594.1, from coordinate 33,999,102 downwards.
AGGCCTAGACCTTCTGGTACAGAATTTAGCATTATAATACTTAACAACAGACCAAACCTCAACAATTCCCCTTTTTTGTCTAAATAGAAAGGGTCTTTCTCTTATAATAATAAACAACAGGGACTGGAGAGATGGCTCAGAGATTGAGAGCACTGTCTGTTCTTCCAGAGGTCCTGAGTTCAATCCCCAGCAACCACATGGTGGCTCACAACCATCTGTAATGGGATCAGATGCCCTCTTCTGGTGTGTCTGAAGAGAGTGACGATGTACTTACATACTTAAAATAAAATAAAAAAATAAATCTTAAGAAATAATATCCTGGTGACTTCATAGTTCTGTATGCAAACCCATTTCTAACCTATTAAATATGCTTACAGACCTAGAACATCTTGTAAAACCCTAGCCAACTTAAGCCTCTAGTTCAACGATGACTTTCTAGTCTTTAACCCATCAGAGACCTGAGAAGGGATAAATATTACCTGAGCACACAGGAAGCACAGAATGCAGCTTCCAAAGATAAAGAGACGACAGGGACAGCTGATGCTTCGACAGTTCCCCCCCCACCCCCCATATTGCTGGAGCATCTATCTTTAAGCCTTCTGGCCCACACTATCTGACAGACCTTTGTGAAGCAGGGATTAGGGAGCAGTAATTGCTTGCCTTGTCTTAGCAGAGCTTGGCGATTGACTTCCCTACCCCTGTTTGTCCTTTCTGGACAGCATTCTGTCTGCAGATGAAGTCAGTGCATTTTCCGTGCCCAGTGGCTAGCTTGCCCCAGTTGAAGCAACTCCATGCGGAGGCCTTTTGATGCTCATCGTCTTTTTCCTAGTCGAATGGGGTGCTTCCAAGAGCTGACATGTCTCAATGTCAGAAAGGCCTTAAATTAATAAAAACAACTTTAAATCCATAGTCTTGTGAGTCTCTGAGGTTTTTGAAGACTTATCTATTCATAGCATACCTGAATCAACAAATGTTGTCTGTTTCCAGCTACCTGTTCTGTACAACCCAGGGTGTATATTTCTGTGATATCCAGAAAGAATCCAGACTAGAATTTAACATAACCATGAGTTTGATTGACTGACTGTGTTAACTTGCATTACTTAATTATCCTAAACAGTTTATAACAGCAGCTATTAAAAAGACTGGAACTAAACCTTGTATTTTTTTAAAGATTTATTTATTTATTTATTTAATTTATATGAGTACACTGTAGTTGTCTTCAGACAGACCAGAAAAGTGCACTGTATCCCATTACATATGCTTGTGAGCCACCATGTGGTTTCTGGGAATTGGACTCAAGACCTCTGGGAGAGCAAGCAGCTAGTGCTCTTAACTGCTTAGCCATCTCTCCAGCCCCAAACCTTGTATTTTTAAGTGAGTTGCATAGGCACAATGCCTGTCTAAGAGTTGAAACATACAGATATTATGTTGTAACAAAATTAAACTTAACTTTTATATTAATATACAAAGATTTATACCAATGAAACCCTTAAACCTATATCAATATATAAAAATTTGTACCAGTGTAACAAAATATAACTTTAGTTTTGTATCAAAATATAAAAATCTGCACCAATGTAAGAGTATGACTATACATTTGTTTTGTTTTGGTTTAAGAGTAGATAATCCATCCCTATTTGTCTTGCTTATAATATTACTATATCCCCTGTTTTTCCTTTCAACCCCCTGCCCCTTAGCTAAGGAGGGAGGGAGGGAGGGGGGAGAGGAGGAAAGGAAAGAGAGATTCCTGAGTCTAAGTTCCCTATTTTGTTTTTTTCTCTGTCCATGACCATCATTACTTGTAATCATTCCCTAAAATAACAACATACCTATAACTTATAAAGTGACCGAACCATTAACACAACTTAAGGGGATGCGACAGCCGTCCTCTTACAAGTGTTTATTGATGAATTGGGGTGAAGAATCCCTTTGGGGGGGAGGGCCCAAAAGAATATTGGAAAAATGGATTAGTTCAGTTTTCATGCTGAGAAAGTGCAGGCTTAAATGAACTGTGAAGCAGTTTAGCTGCAAATCAGCACCTCCAGTTCTCAATGTCGCTAATCTCTTTCGTGATTTCTTTCTATGATAAATCAGGGTTTATAGGCAATGCCCTTGGTTTTCTTCTTCCAGCCACTAAGCAGGGTGACATGTGCTTGATTTGTCCTAGGTGCTACAGCTTTAGCTCCGTTGTTCTTGGGACTGATTCTTGGCCTTTTAAGAATTACTTATTTGAAACTTAGCATGTCAGAATTGTACCATAATAAAATTAAGAAATGTTGCCGTTGAAGTTGTTTGAATCCTTTGTATTGCTTCTAGTAGTCATGAATGAGTATATGTTTAGGAAAAGAATAAAAATCTGAAAATTACATGTTAGCACACTTTCTATTACATTTTGCATAGTACATATGGATGAGCCATGTCATTGAGTTAAAAATGATTCCAAATACACTTAAAATTAATCTTTCAAGATTGAACCTCTTTCTTTTACTTTTCTTAGGTTTTTTTTTTTTTCTTAGAGTTTTGGTCATGTTCATTCTCCTCCCTCAACACTTCTCGGATCATTTCCCCACTCCCAACCTACCCACCATTTTGACTTTCATTTTTGTGAATCCTTCAAGACCAATTTATGCTGCCCAAATATTCTTGGATGTACGGCCTTGCATTGGCGAATGGTCAGTTTACCTGAGGCTACACTTTTAGAGAAAAATTATTTCTCCTCCCAGCAGCTAATAATTGCCAGTAGCTTAGTGGCCTGGGGTGGTGGTGTGTGCCTAAGTTTTCTCTCCTTGCTAGGATTTGGTCTGGCATGGGCTTGCACAGGTTTTGTAAGCTGCTGTTGATACCCACTGTAAGTTCCCAAGTGCAGCTGCCCTGCTGTGTCAAGCGTATGCTTCCTTTCAGCTATCGTCTTCCTCCAGTGATTACACTCTTTCTTCCCCTTCCTCTACAATGATCCCTGAGCCATGGGAAGCAGGGTGCAGTCTATATCTTCTCTGTAGGGCTGAAATTCTGTAATCCATTCTAATCATCTCCTTGGCCGGTTACTGATCCTGGGTTAATCACCATCTCTTGCAAACAGAAGCTTCTGAGGGTGAAGGATGAGAGGTGCATGGATCTGTAGGTATGATAGTAAGTCACCAAGAGTCAGTTTAACCCTGTGTTCATTTAGCAGCATAATGGTAGGTTTTCCCCTAGGGTCTATGATGTATCTAGCCATAGGTTTCCAGTTCAGTTATGGTGCAAGATACGTGTTCTTGTAGAGCAGGACTTAATTTTGACCAGAAAGTTATTGGTTACTCCCATGATGTTCCTACCACTGTTGCAGCAGGTGGGCGTGTCTTTCCAGGCCTGTCATTAGCTTTCGGGGTTCACAGCTGGGTAGGATTGATAATTTCTTTTCCCCTTTGGTAGGGTGCATGGCATCTCTTAGCACTATTAGAGATGGTCGCTAGGGGTGAAGCTTCCAGCTCGGTATCTGCGTGATTTCACCATCTTCTAGAACTCAGTCACGTGGCCTCTTCAGCAATGGGAGCTCACGGTCTACTAGACCCTTGTATTTGCTCGACAGATGGTGCACCCTTCAGCTGCTTCCTCATCCCTGAAGAATGTATTTCAACACCGCCAGGTTCTCATTGTTCTAAAGACCAGCAATGGTTCACCTCTAAAACTGCCAGTCTGAGTGATTCTTAAACTTAGGGTTCTTTTCCTGAGTTATAGGAAACCTACTTTCTTATTTCATTAAATCAGAATCAGAGTGAAAAAAGTATTTAAGTAGTCATGGGTTTTAAGCTTTTGATATGTGTGTGTGTGTGTGTGTGTGTGTGTGTGTGTGTGTGTGTGTGTGTGTATGAATATGAGATGGTGAAAAATATCCTGATTCCTGCTTGAGCTAAGGCTAGAAACCCCAGTGACCTTGAAGGAACGGTAGTTGTTTTACCTGTTCCCAGGGGAACCAGGCTCCTGGCATAAGGCTTCAGCCTTCCATAGATTTGTGGTCATCAGTCACATAAGGGCAAAGCCCCAAAGCCCACCACAGGGATGTGTCCTGTGGTCTCAAGTCAGATCCTTATTTTAATGAGGTACCTAAAGGCCTGGAGGACTTAGCCAATAAACTCCTTCCCAGACACTTCTCCCTGCAAAAGGTATTTAATCTCAGGCCCACCCTGACAAGCCGGTACTCATTCACTTTCCGCCATGACAGTAAATGCCTTAAAACCATGGACTGCCTCTTTTCACTGGGATCCGTTGTGGGGAGCCATAGAGGCCTTTGCCTTTAGAGCCACCATTTAATCTCCCGTAGAAGGTCTCTCTACACTCCTAGCCACGACTAAGCCAACCCAAGCCCAAGTCAGCTGCCTACCGACAAGCCAAGGACTTCCCCCCCATGGGACCAGCTGGAGCTCCCTCATTTCCCCCTCAGCCCCGGCTAGATCCAGCCCACGGGCCCCCACTCTATTCTCAGCTCTTATTCACCCAGTGGCGCCTGGGTGTAGCCTAAGAACCAGACTGCCCAGCCTTCTCACAGACTGTGCTCCATACCCCCAGTGCCATATATACATACATACATATATATATATGACTTTTAGAACAGATTCCCTGTTTATACTTGGTAGAAATACTACCTTTAAAAAAGGAAAGAGGTCCTGTACTGGGCCAGACCTCAGAGGGTCATCTCTGACCATAGCCTTCTCACAGGGTAAGAGGGATGCGTATCCTGAACAGCTTTTCTCCCGGTGGTTCATGCTCTTATGCTCAGGTCATGATTCAGGAAACTAAACTTTGATATTGCTCAGTTATTTTCTTTTTGGAGTGTGATCATGTAGCCCACTTACTAAACTAAACTTACTATAGCTGGAGCTGATCTTGAACTCCCGATCCTCCTGTCTCCCCACTGCTGGGTTTACATGTTTGTAGTTCCACGCCCGGCTCAGTTTTCTTACTCATATCCCCCAAGCTCTTTCCAGGGCCTGTGTGTGCCTCTTATATGTCTTTGTTCTAAAGCAAGTATGCACAAATCTAAATTGAACTATGGCCAGGGTGTGGCTCTGCAGTGGAGCTTGGACATTCATACAGGGTTCTTGAGATGGAGGATAAAATTAGATTGGGAGGAGAGAGGAGATAAAGCAATAGACCAGAGATCTGCTCTTCTGTGTTTTCATAATCTGGTGTGTAGCTTTGAAGTCTCTGAGAATCCTTAACTTTAACTCTGCTTACTAAGTTCTCTCAATCGTTTGTCAAGAAAAGAATAGAAAATACTTCATTTAGTAGTTTTGTACCTGTTTTTTACTTTAATATTTTTTAGCCCCATTGATAATTGTCAAAGGCTCTTGATGTGTCAGATCATGGTATACTTGCTAATGCCTCAAGTGTCTAGTCCTGAGATCTTGAGAACTTTGTATAGCAAATGTTTAAAGCCATGCATGGGGTCTGATGGAGGAACACAAAGCATTAAGTTTTGATGCTGAGAAGAAAGGAGATCTCCTTTGTTCTGGTCTCAGTTTAGTAATCAACATTAAGTTTTTCTTACTTTTCATACATGAAGTGAAAGATTGCCTGGAAACTCACCACTTTAAATTTACTGCTAAATTTAATGGGTAAAATCCTAAGCATGAGCTTTTCTTCAGAAATGTAATCCTAAAATTATTATGGTACAGCCCTGGTCGTTGTAGGAACTTAAATAATAACGTGTGGTAATGGTTATCCAAAGCAGAGTGGCTAAGCCTTCAAAAACTGGAACGCTTCTGTGACAGGGGGAAGTGTATGTCCCTTTTTTGAAGACCATTTTATTGAGGGTGCTTTATATACAAAAATGCATGCATTTAATATATACAGTGTGATGGGACTGAACGTAAAATATACCACGAAACTAAGACACTAATGTCTACAACTCCTTAGCCAAGTCTCTGTGGTCTTTGGAAGAAGTTGAGGATTTCTTTGCCATGGTTTGTGGAGCATCATTCTTGTTTGGTACAGAGCTCTGTTTGCGTGTGAACTAAATGAAAGGTACAATTTGGCCCTTTTCTCTACTGACGCCTTTAGTAAGTCTCAGTATTTGTACTGTGATTGCAAACATGAGGGTATATGCAAATTTCTCAAAACAGGGAAATGGGAATAGCGTTATTTGTAGACCAAATAGCTTAAGCAAAAATGCAGGTAAATGTTAGTATTATAAGTATTGTTTCATGAAATGGCTTGTTTTTCAGAGTTTCTTTTTTTATTTCCTTCCAGAGTTTTATATGACTGTAAACAACTATTGGATTTTAAACGCTCGGCACATAAATTTGACTACACTTTCTGTGGCTGGAGGATTCCGGGATTACCAAGTTCGTTCAGGACTGACTTTTCTACCAAAATTGAGCCATTACACCAGTGCCTTATCTGTTGTGGTAATTATTTTAAAGATTCTACATAGTAATATAGTAGACACAATGGAACAGCAAAAGGGAAATAGTATATACCTGCTGGTAAATGAGTGTTGTCAGTAGCAGGCCTCGTGTGTATGTGTGTGTCTGTGTGTGTGTTTCCTTTCTTCTCTAATCCACCTGGTAATGTGTTACTACCGATATTTATATATCTCTGATGAAAATATTTTACTTATAGAATTTTTTCACAACTGTCTATAGTAGAATTTGACTCTTTTAACTCTCAAGTAGTTTATAATTTTCCACATTTTTATGTATGCTATTAAAGTCAATTAAGAAGTAACAGTTTTTCAATGTTTATCTCGGCAGTTAACTTAGATTTATGTTCATTGGGTCTAGAAAATTGATGAGTTTACGACCATAATTGTGTTTGTAGCATAGGTTAAATTGTTATAGTATATTCCCATATAAGTAACAGTATCTTAAATATAAATGGAGTTTTACTGTGTAGGTCAGTGAGTGATTTCTGATACAGGACCTGGGCTGATGCCAGACACCCACCTGGAATACTTTACTTTTAAGATCATCTTAGTGACCACTAGTTCAGCTGATGAAAAATCAGAATCGGGTAGAGCAACAGGGTTGAAAAAGCACCCACTACTTCTTTTCATACAGCATTAGAGGAAATCGGCTACTTCCTAAAACAAGAGAGGCCAAGGGAATTAGCCATGCTATTTGTTGTAAAGAATGAGTGACTTTTAGTGGACAGTTAATGGTTCCATGAGCAACCACTCTTAGAAAATGTATTTATTTTTATTAATTACATTTGTTCTCTGACAATTGCATTAAAAATATAATATATTCTGATTACTCTCCAATTCCTCTTACTGCCCTCCCACCCTGCCAACCTCTTTCCCTACAAATCTATCGCGTAGTCATATGTGTTTTGGGATGTAACCCACTGAGTTTAACCAGGGCTATCTATGTGACCATGAGTTTAGATCTATCCTTTGGAGCCTGATGATCCATTACCTATAGGTTTACAGTTGCTCAGCATCTGCCAATAGCCAATAATTCAACAGTAGGGCCTCACGAGCGACCCTTCCATCCATAAATGAGTGTTGATAGGGCCGTTCTTGTATGGCCGCATGCTAGTAACTATGGCTAATGTGGGCTCATGCTTGCAGTGGCTTGGCTTCTTAGAAGATGGCTTTGCACAGCCATTCTCCTTGTCGTGGGCTCCCAGTTCTTTCTGCCCTTCTTGGGCAGCGTTCTTTGAGCTGTAGTGGAAGGCAGGGGTAGTGTTTGTGTGTTGTCTTTATAAAATCAGAAAAAATAAAGCACTTCTATGTTCTTGATAATGAATGGTAAATGCTGCCTGCTAGTAGCTGAGATGTTACTCTGCTCGGTAGTTAACAAAATCTTAGAACCAAAGAGAACTCTGATTGTCAGGATTTTCAGTAATTTATCAGCAGCAGCCCCCAAATATATAAAGTACCCATACGTTTATAAAAGGGGTGGGGAGGAATAAGAGTTATAGAATTATAGAGATTAGTACATACATCATACATATTATGATGATCAGTACATACTATGTTAATGTATGGAAATGTCATAATCTCCTTACTTTGTGTGGTTAATATATGCTAATAAATATTTCTTAGGCACACTCCTGCTTATAAAATCTCATCTTAGAATAAACCAAGTAAGATGGCCTAGTCAGCCATCATTGGGAAGAGAGGCCCCTTGGTCTTGCAAACTTTATATGCCCCAGTACAGGGGAACACCAGGGCCAAGAAGGGGGAGTAGGTGGGTAGGGGAGCGGGGGGGGGTATAGGGGACTTTGGAGGATAGCATTTAAAATGTAAATGAAGTAAATACCTAATAAAAATTGGAAAAAAAAAAAGAGAATAAACCAAGTAGTAGTTTACTCAAAACTAAAATCCTGAAATATCTATTGGAACTTTTTAAAAAATTTATTTATGTATTTACATTCCAAATGCCACCCCTTCCCAGTCCCTTTTGCATTTATGTAAAAGTAAAAAAAAAAAAATCTTTATGTAAGAAAGCTATGGTATTTAATAAGATTCTCTAATAAGATTCCTTATTAAAGGAATGTTAAGGTCAACTTTTAATTGTGTTTTTAAATTGTGTTAAATGTTAAACTTCAGCATAGGGTCTGTGTTAATGTTCGTTTTTAAAAAGTAATAGAAACTTTAGAACCAGAAATGATGTTAGTATTGTAGGAAATAATATACTTGGATCATCTTTTGTAAAAATTAATAATTTTATTCAAAGAATTAAACAATATAGTAAAGTTAACATTCTGTGTTTCTAAACATTAGTCTGAAAAAAATCCAGCAATAGGAAATAGTAAATGTGCTTGAGTTTAATTCTTCTCCTTTTCCTCTTAGAGCTCAGCAGTGCCTAAGACCTGGGTCTCAACAGACCACCTCTCCATCGTGTGGTAAGTTATACATTATACTGGTGATTTTTATGGTGTTTCTTTCTCACTGATGCAGTAATTGATTTGCTGTCTTTCATAGAATGTGACCCATAAATAAGTCCAAAAGTGAAGGATGAACTGGGTTGAGAACTCAAAACTTGGTTCTTGTTTGTTTGACCATGGTTTCCTTGACAACCTATAACATCTTCTGAAGAAGCTAGATCACTCTGTCTTCAGCATCAAATACTAAATTTAGGGTTTGCCATAGCTGGGCAGTCAGATGTGCCTACAGAGGACCGACCTTCTAAGCTCCTGGCCAGTCATTGCACCCAGATACAGTTAATGTGGTGATGGCTGCCAGGGAGCAGCAATGGAAACCAGTTAGAACTAGATCTATACCTAATCTATAGAAACATAAAAGATTACATATGGATCAAGAAAAGCAAAGGCTCCTGTGTTAGCTCCTTGGGCTCTGGCTTTAAGATACTTTTATTTGGGCTGGAGAGATAACTGGTTAAGAGCACTGGCTACTTTTCCAGAGGTTCTGAGTTCATTTCCCAGCAACCACTTCGTGGCTCATACCCTTCTGTAATGGAATCCGATGCCCTCTTCTGGTGTGTCTGAAGACAGCTAAAGTGTACTCATAAAATAAATACATCTTTTAAAAACATTCTTTTATCCTTCCTTCATCTGCCTGCACAAGCCACAGTGTCTTCCAGATCCACATAGTGCAGGCATATAGGGGGAAGCAGATGTAATGTATGCCTGTAGCTGGAAGTTAACACGGGCAACAGAAAGGCTGCTGTACTATCAGATACCCAAAAAGATTTCATTTGCTTTGCTTTTCTATGTTTCAACCTTAATATTTACACTTAGTAAGAATGATCTGTTGGAAACCTTCTGAGTGTACAGCATTAAAGAAATATCATACACTCCATTAACTAATACAATTGTGCATATCTGAATCAAATCTGACAGTTGACAGCTTGTGGGAGAGACAGTCACTGTATGGGGGGAGGTATGTTTGTAGAGTCCTCATTCCCTTATGGATTACCCCACACTCATGCATGTATGGGTGGGACTAGCTGGAGTTAGTGAGTTAAAAAGTGAATTAAATTTAAGAGGCGGACATGAAGTTGGAAAGGAGGTGTGGTGTGGGAGATGTGGGATGGATTGGGGAGGAAGCAAGGGGTAGATGATATGGCCAAGATATGAAATTTTCAAAGAATAGAGTATGATCATTTCTAACCTATTTTATTTTTAATAAATAAATGATACACTAGTAACAATTTCAATTAAAAAAGTAAGTATAGGTTTTAAGAAGATTTTATGTGCTTCCTTTATTTTTTAGGTGTAAACAATTGCAGTTGACTACAATTCGAGCATTCTTTGATCTTATTGATGCCGATACCAAACAAGTATGCACTGTTAAACCAAAAGCTTGTTTTAGCAAAGTGAAGGCTTTTGTTAGCACTAATAGATTTAATTCATTTCAAAATGGATACTAAGAGAAACCTGGACCTTATATCAACTTAAATTAGTTCTGAAATGGAAATATCTTTGTATCTTCTGTTGTGCTGTATAAACCATTAGTTCAGGAAGTGGTAAAACTGAAGAGCAAAGGGTCCTTTAACTCTGCCCTCAGAACTGTGGCTCTGGCTTCTTCCTCCTGTTTGTGTTTGAGATCGTCTGTTTTCATTACAACAGAGCATTATAGCCCCAAATCTTAATCGTTGAGTGACTTTAAAACAGATTATTTTTCTGTGCCATAGGTTTTTTTTTTTTTAAATAAAATACAGGTATATACTACCTTTAGAATTTTTCTGAGGATTAGAGTTAATAGTGTATTGTTTTAGAACTGTGCCTGGCTCAGAAAGAGTAAATGTTGGCTATTTATTACTCAAAGAAATGCTTCATCAAATTGTCACGATGTAAATGATCTAGATTATATTATTGTTCTTTCTAGATAACTCAAAAGCCTAAGAAGAAATTGTCTGTTTTGAATCACCATTTTATAAGACACCCAGCTAAACAGTTTGAGGAAAATCCTTCCATAATTTCTGACCTAACAGGTTTGTGGTAATAACCTTTAAAGTAGAACTTTTCATTATTTTTGATAAATCTATTATTAGTGCACAGTTAGTATTTGGTACTAGTGGGAAGTTGGAATACTTCAAATATTATGGTTCCATTATTTACTGATTTCCCTATCAGGGTGATAGCAAGTTGGTTTGAAAGGGTAAAGTAGAAAAGCAGATTGTAAGATAAAAGTTTTGGGCTGGAAATAACTTGATAAATAGAAAGGTTTAGGCATTGCAAACCCTTGTTTTTCCTGATAGTCACCCAAGGAGAGAGCTGTATTATTTATAGCATCTTTATTTCTCAGTCATTTACGCTTTGACCTTCTTTTGAGTTACTAGCACATCTTTCCCTTGATAAGTTTGCTCTTAAGCATACACTGTGTTAGTCACGTAAATGTTTTGCATGGGGAAAGTCATGCTGATTTCCTTCTACTGAGAATTCTACTAAGCTAGAGATGCTGAGTGGCTTTGTAATTCTTACCTGATGTGAACACTGGTTGATGATGCTAAGCACAAAGAGCACATTTCTGGATTTTATCTCTTAAAGCAGCCCATGTGTAAGGAACCATGTGTTTGTTATTGTTGATAAGTATCAGAATTCAAAAAAGAAAGAAAATTTGTAATATGGAAAAAAATGAGGCAAATAAATTAATTTCCTTTACATTAAGGGACATCTATGTGGGTTCCAGTAAAAGTGTCCAGATGGTCCTATGTGGCTTATAATGTAAGTATTCTATCAGTGTATTTTTGTCCAAACTTATACTCATATTTATCTTTAAAAGTTAGGAACTTTTAAGAACAAATCACATCTAATTTTCTCATGATTTGGTAAGAATACCTTAATAATAAATATTGAATATGTTCAGTTTACCTGTTTTATCATAAATTTGGACCCTTATTCTTTGTTCAGTTTATATTTACGTAAGGGTCCAAATGAGGCCTATACATCCCTGTTGGCTGATATGTCTGTATTCCTCTAAAGTATATTTTCAACTCTTACTTTCTTTGAAAATTATTGGCAAAATATCAGGCACTTTTTATGATGGAATTTCATACTGGTTTATTTTACTGATTGCATTTCCGTGGTCATTCAGTACGTTCCTTTACCAACACTTCCTGTGATTTAGTAATTGGATCTAAATGCCTGATGGAGTCTATTTTTTTATTAGTTCCCCCCCCCTCCCCCCCCGAATCTCTTCCTGAGACATGATCAGTTGGCAGGGGATATCTGAATGGATTAATTTAGGACACAAAAATGATTATACCCTATTTTTCTTTCAGTTATTGATTAGAATACTTCACAGAAAAAAGTTTCCCTTTATCTACTAAGTTTGTCAAAAGTAAGACAAACCCCACAGGAAAGGATGGTGCGTTCTTATGGATTGCGCTCGAGTGTGCTGGCTGTTAGAGAAGTGGGTTGGCCTGTTCTCATTCCCCAGGGTTTCTGTTGTCAACTCATTGATAGGAACGTGTGCACTCACAGAGTTCACTGAAGCTTTGCCTGACAAGTTGAAGCCATCCAGAGCTTGTCTCCTTAGCCTCTTCAGTACAGCTTCTTAGTTGTGTCTGTTAGTGTGCCCATTCTCCAGATGAGTGCCACACTGTGAGTGCAAGCACTTCAGCCTCTCCTCCTCCAGTGTTTGAGTTTGCTCTTTAGTTAAGGAGTGGTTTCATTTGGGAAACTGCCTGCAAACCAGAATCTGGCTATGGTTCCTAGGTTGGTTATACAACCTCTTCAGTAGCCAGAGTAATGGAAAGTTCAATTACCACAGCCGTGCATGGTGGTGCACACCACACCTTTAATCCCAGCACTTGGGAGGCAGAGGCAGGAGGATTGCTAAAAGTTTGAGGCCAGCCTGGTCTATGTGGCAAGTTCTGGACCAGGCATTGCTAAAAAATAAAACCCTGGCTCAAAAAAACCAAACCAAACCAAACCAAACCAGTAACTAAAAGGTAAATCATCACACAGACACTGATGCTGCCTGGACAGCTCTTCTGCAGTCTTTGTCTTTTTTTTCTTTTAGAGCTGAGGACTGAACCAGGGCCTTGCACTTGCTAGGCAAGAGCTCTACCACTGAGCCAAATCCCCAACCCCTCTTCTGCAGTCTTTTTTTGTTTTTGTTTTTTTCTTTTTGTTTTTTTTGAGACAGGGTTTCTTTGTATAGCCCTGGCTGTCTGGAACTCACTCTGTAGACCAGGCTGGCCTCGAACTCAGAAATCCGCCTGCCTCTGCCTCCCGAGTGCTGGGATTAAAGGCGTGTGCCAACGCGCCCGGCTAATTATTTATTCTTGTTACCATGAGTTTTGAATGATGAAATTATTCACTCATTGTATTTAAATTCATTTCTCTCTTTCTTAGGAATCTGATAAGATTTACTTTGCATTTCCTCTTGCAAATCATAGAAAAATCTACACTCATGCCTATTGTCAGAGCACCATGCTGGTAAGAAGATCGGCACATACCATTTAAATTTGAAAGCTGTTGTTCATTCTCTTAGTTTCAACTGATGGTTTCATAGGATCAGCTATAAGTTGAGTCACTTAGAAACATTTGTTTGGAACAGTGTTTTGATTGAGAACTACTAAGCACCATTTATCTGTAACTGATAATGTTCTCTTAACTTCTCCTTGAGTCTTCTGCCCTGCTCTTCTATCTTAGTCCTCTATCCTCCGGATGAGGACTTGAATCCTAAACTTTTGTTAGTTTTTAAAGGATAAGTATCATTGATAAAGCTGTCCTGATGGAGTGTTAGGCAGTGAACCCGGTTTTGCTATGTGATCACATACTAGACTGCAGGGGCTTTTTATGCCAGATGCTCTGTAGGACAGTAGAGTGAGTAGAAGACAGACGTATATTGTCAAAGAAAATACCATTCTTTATATTACATGCTATCTTTCATAATGTAATTCTTTATCTGTTAAGTTCCTGTTATTTGTATTACTTGTGTGTGGCCAATTCTTGCCTCGTGTAGGTAGGCCTTTCGACATCCTGCCCGGGCTCTTGAGTAGCTGAGATTACATGTATACCGAACTCAGACCAAGTGTGTGATAGAACTTAACATGTGAAACAACATATAGGAAACTTTTAAAAGAAAAGGTGGGCGGTAGCCACTGCAGTCATGATTCTAAAAAACTGCATTTTAGTATAATTATCAGCTTTTTATTTCTCATGGATATCAGCATCTCTCAACCTAAAATCAGGCAGTTGGTCCTGAGAATGATGATATTCTAGCATGTCCATTAATATAGTGCTGAATTGCAAACTAGGAGGTGAGTTAGTTACTTTCATTGTCATTGTGATCAAATACCTGAAAGAAGCAAATTACAGAGGCGTTTATTTTTGCTTGTGGTTGAACTGGGTACCATCCGTCATAGCAGGGAAGGTGAGGCAGTTCTTGGAGCAGACCATGCCGTTGGTGGTACCTCCTCACATTTCAGCAAATTAGGAAGCACAGCTGGGAGCAGATCTGGCACTATAACCCCCAGTGGCTTCCCCACACCATCCTACTTTTTCCGACCATGCCTCACCTCCTAACGATTCCACTTCCTCTCAGAATGGCATGGTTAGTTGGAAAACAAGTGTTCAACAACGTAAGCCTATGGGGAATGGTTCATATTTAAACCATAGCAGGAGGTCAAGGTTATATTGAGAAAAGTGCTTGTCAAATGCAGCTCATGCATGAGTGACTAGGAGATTGTTTTCTGTAATGTCTTGGATGTGTTGGTTTAAATTGGAATGGCCCCTGTAGACTCATACATTTGAATACTTAGTTCCAAATTGGTAGCACTGTTTGGGAAGGGTTAGTCGGGATGGCTTTCTTGGAGGAGATATGTCATGGGGTGGACTTCAAAGGCTCGCACCGTTTCCAGCTTTCTGCCTGGGCTTGTGGCTGGAGATGTAAGCTCTCAGTTACTCTCCAGCATCATGCCTGCCTGCCTTTTGCCATGTCGGCCATGCCATGAGGGTCATGGACTCTACCTAACCCTCTGGAACCATGAACCCCAAATTAAATGCTTTCTTCTATCAGTTGCCATTGTCACAGCAGTAAAAGAGTCAGTCGGTCAGTGAGTATTACCAGAAAATATGTGAATTTAAAATTTTGTCTTATAATTTTTATTGTAATGGTTTTAAGCCTACATAAAAGTAGGGAAAATATGATAATGGATTAGTTTGTAACTAACACAATTTAAACAATTTCCAGCATTTTGCCGTTCTTCTGACATTTATCCCTTACTTCCAAGTGCTGTGGTTGTGAGTCTATTGGAGTAACCATGCTAATTTGCAGCTCTGCCCTGTCCTCATGTCTCTTTATTGTTCTGAGAAACCATAATCACACAGCTGAGAAGCCTAGAGTGAGAGGAAGAAGAACTTAGTTGCTAATTTCCAGGATCCTTTTAAAAAGGTCATCTTTTATTTAAGCTCATGAAATGGAAGACTGACGGCCTGATGCATCATTTTCTCTAAGACCTTAACTTGTTTGGCTTTAGAATGGACTTTATAAACACTGGTTGGATCAAAAGACTGATGTCTTCATTGTTTTATTTGTGATTCCAAGGCAATGTAGCTGTCTTGACAGTATACTCCACACTCTGGGAATTTCAATCACATCAGATCTTGGATATCACTTTTGCTTCTATAGAAATTGGAATAAACATCTCAGGTGGTGGTGCTTTTTAAAATAACCAAAGCTAAATGTAGGATGCTTTGTTTAAAAAAAAAAAAAAAAGAATTAGAGCAATTCTTTCTGCCCCATCTAATTGTGTGCTAATGAAGTAGTGGCTAACTTCAATCTCCAGCCCTCGCGATTGGGTTTCAGACTAAACACATTACTGATGATAGAGAAGTTATCTCCTGGTAGTAAATGGAAATGTAGATGATAAAGTAAAAAGCTGTGTATAATCTGACTTTTTAAATTGAAGGCATTCATTTTTAATTGTCTTTTACCTTCCTGGCTATGGGTGTTTGGTTCTAGAAAAGTCTATCTCTAGTTCTTATTTACTTTTGTTAACTAAGCGGTTAGAACTAACTACTCAGATTTAGGCTCTTCGAGTGCCCCGAGGGCAGTCTCGGGCTGCTGCTAGAGGTTAGCTGCTCACGTAGGCCATACAAGTTAGGAGTCTACTTCCACCTATCCTTGACCTGTGTGTCTTTTAAGAACATGTTTCTTAGTCACAAACTACTACTATGTTTTTCTTGATCCTAACCATCGATGTTTCCATATATTTTTCTATGAATGTTCTGTAACAGGAAAGTATTGGAAATGCTTGTTTTATACTCCTGTTTTCTGTTATTAACCAACAGGATACAAATAGTTGGATTTTTGGCTGCATAAACAGCACTTCCATGTGGTAAGTTTTTTGAACTGATTATTCATTTTTCTTGACTCAAACAGTGCTTAGAAATTAAACTTTCAGAATAGCTATATGCACATGTAAAGACATGTATGTATACACATATATGCACACACATGCATACACACATATGCACACATATGTGTGCGCACATATGTACATACTCACACACAATAGTTTTTTTCTGTTTTGATTTTTGAGATAAGGTCCTATTCTGTAGCCCAAGCTGTTCTGGAACTTACTGCGTAGCTCTGGCTGGCCTGAAACTCACACTGTTATTTGCATCAGCCTCCCCAGTATTGAAATTACAGACATGAAGCACAACAAACAACCAGAAAAGCTTTATATCCTCATATGTTTATTATGCTACTGTTTCAGATTATAATTTTTATATTTTAAATTTTAATTATTGTGTGTGTATGTATTGTGCATGTATGAGCATGCATATGTGGGTATATATGTATGTGCATGTATATGAATGTATACATGTGCTCTGTGTGTGTTTGCATGTGTGTGTGTGAGTGCATCATGCATGTGTATATGTGTGCAAACATGAGTACACTTGCCATGACATATGTGTGAAGTTCAAAGGACAGCTGTTGGAGTTGGCCCTCCTCTTTTATTCTGGGTTCAGGTTGTCAAGCTTGCTCTACAAGTGATTTTTCCAGCTGACTCGTCTCACTGGTTCTGGCATTGTTTCTTAAATGAAAACATAAGGAAATTTATACACTAGTAATTTTTTTAAACATCAAACTAATTGCTTGTTAAGAAAAACCAATAGTTTTGTTTTGTTTTGTTTTTTTCTTCACCAAGGGAACTTTGTGGGCTTACACATTAGACTTCATATTCATTGTAACTGCAGCCTCTTTTCCACAAGGCTGCAAATGCTGTCTTTTTATTCCAAAGTTTGTTTGCAAATTATAATGCTTGAACATTTGTCCTCTAATTTTATCCTCATATTTATTTCAAAGCCGGCAAGGGGTTGATTTGTCATGGAAAGCTGAGCTGTTGCCAACAATTAAGGTAAGCAATAGCTTTAAAATTTTATATTTAAGTAAAAAAAAAAAGAATCAGCTAATAGACCTTCTGGACTGTGCTCTTTTTAAAAGTCTTAAAAGCATATTTTTTTTTTAGAAATCTATTTTGGGAGTATTTCTTTTAGAAATGTATTTAATGAGGAACAACAGACAACCATGTTTTGTTTACTTTCAGAGATTAAAAACTAAGTTGACAACTTTGTGATTCTGTTACAGAGTCATGCTGAAAGAGCCAGATAGACTTTTAAAATGCAGTTTGAGAATATACGCAAATGTATGTCTTAAACTAAAAGATAGTTATTAAATTCTATTGAGAATTCATTTTGGGAGTAAGGGCTTTGCTATAGGGCAGTGAGTATTTCAATGAGACATTGCATAACTTTCTAGATTATATCACATGGTGGTTAAGCAATTGGGCTAGTTCTGCAAAGTGGTAAACCATAGCACAGATTTATTTAATAATGGTTAGCAAGTTTTTTGGTTTTTTTTGTTTTTTAAGATTTATTTATTTATTTTGTGTGAGTACAGTGTTGCTTTCTTCAGACACACCAGAAGAGGGTGTCAGATCCTATTACAGATGGCTGTGAGCCATCATGTGGTTGCTGGGGTTTGAACTCAGGACCTCTGGAAGAGTGGTCAGTGCTTTTAACCTCTGAGCCATCTCTCCAGCCCCGCAAGTCTTTCTTTAAAAAGATTAATTTGTACATTCTCAAAATCTACTGTGGAAAACACAAAATACATCTATAATTTGATGAAAACATCTGTTCTAATTTTCAAATTATGTTTATTATAATTTACAATCTCATCTACATTTGCTTCTTGAATGTTCTTTGAAATTTACTGTCATAAATATAGGAACAATACTATAATGCTCTCCATAGTAGATAGTTAAATTACAAAAAGAACACCATATTTGAAAATAGTTATATAAACATCTTAACTTTAATGTTAAACATCATTTGTTTTATCTGAAGAGACAGTTCAAGCAATATTTTAGATGGTTTATATTTAACAGTCATTACTATAAATTTATCTTTCTGTAAAATTATTGACCTGGAAATGTACATGTGGATATATACTTGATCTGTGTGTGGTTTTGTGGAAGTGTGGGTATATGTTGAAAGTTAAATTCAGGGTCTCCTGCATATTAAGTGGAAGCTTTAAGAGGTGATGTCTAAACTAACCCATTTGTAAGTTTTCTTTAACATGCATCAGAAACAAAAATGGCTTTGTGTCTTTGTCCTTACTTTCAGTCTCTGACGCTAAGACTTCAAGACTATCCATCCTTGTCGCATATTGTTGTCTATGTGCCATCCGTCCACGGAAGTAAGGTAACAGATGTGATGAGGTTTCTGTTGGGAGGCTTGGTGGATGCTCATGTGAGAGTTTACCTTTTGATGATTTCTGTGTAGGTACAGGCTTATCTAACATCATGGCCAGTGTGGTGATCCACCTGATGTTAGGTCATTACAGTGTCCACTCATCTTGAATTAAGCAGAATAAACACAGATCCTTTTGTTCCTAGTGAGAGCTGGCTTCAGTTTGACAGTCTTTCCAGATCTCTTATTTTCTAGGTACCATTTTATGTACAAGATATCAGATTAATAGGAGATATAGAAAAGACTGTCATTTGTCATCCTGTCATGTAAGGAGAAAAAAAAAATAATGTGAATCAGAGTAATGGCAGACTTTTGAATGTATAGAATACAGGTCAGACTGTAGCAAGTACACGAGGAGAACAAGCACGAATAACATCACAGACAGAGAAACTGAGTGTGGCTGTTTAGTGAGGGGATCACAAAATGGCCTTAAAGAATAGGACTTCTGTAGGAAAGAATAATACCCTAGATCAGTACTGTCAAGCTCCAAGTTACTGCCATGCATGTCAATTTAAATTTAAATTAATTGAAATAAAACAAAATTCAAGTTCCAGTTCCTTTGTACTACATACATTCTAGAGAGTCAGTAGTGGCATGGCTACAGAAATTGTAATCAACAGTACTTTAATACAAATCAAAACAAAACAGTGACTAGGAAAAAGCACAGTGTGGGAAACAGTGAATGAGTGAATGATTTTGAAAGGATGGCCACCAGATATAGAAGAATCGTGGGCAGAAATGGAGGGAAACTGTCCTTGTACTATTGTGCAGTCCTTGACCGAAGCCCTGAACAGAAGGCAGCAGGAAGCAGTGAGATCTCTGGCTGTGAGCAGGACTGCATCATCTTTTTGTGAGGGAGAACGGGCCTGCCACAGGGAGTAAACGCCACTTAGGGGTTTTGAGGGGCTTTTTTTAGTGATGTGGGAGTAGGAATGAAGGGTGGTGACTTTGAGGGAATCACAGGGAAGTAGGTAGATAGAGGGGAGAAGCTCTGGCTCTCTTCCTTTCCACATTAGGACCAGCCTACTTACTTACCCTCTGAGGGCCAGTCAAACATCCTCCCTTCCCCGTGTTCCTCCAACAGACTTCTACTTAATCACGTGATCCTCTTTGAGGAATATTCATATCATATTACATTTTAAATTATTTGCTTTTATCTTCATTGTTATCAACATACTGTGAACTCTGCTATTAACAAGCGGATCCCCCCCCCCCCCAATTTGTATCCAATGTGCAGTGAATACCACATTTAATATATAAACAAAACCCAAAGTTTTTTGAGAAGTTAATGAGATTTGTGACCAAAATAATTAGGAAAATTTAGAAGAAATCAGGGAAAGAATAAGTGAGCATTGTTGCCAGTTGTCTTGAAGACTGAGTCTCACAAGTACCTTTCATGGATTGCTTAGCTCAAGTGAGAGATAATTCAGCATCTTCAATAATGAAAGCTCTCTTTAAGGGTTGTTTTGTCAGGTAAGTTGGTTTCAGATAAATCGAACATCTTTCCAAAACTTGAAAAGGCCTTTTCTGGTTGTACCAAGAAACCAACAAGCCATCCTTCAAATAGATAAATGTAGCAGGCTAGTAAAATGCACAATACATCTTAATCCTCTTCAGAAAATGATGTGGCTGGCTGTGCTGTTACTCACTTTTCTCTCACTCGAATGATAACTTTGATCTTTGATTTCTACACATATACGTATAGCTCATCATCAGTATGCAGTGCACAAAGTAGATTCAGCTGATGATAACTTTGTGATTTGGGAACTACAGTGTGGAATTAGCTGCAGTTTTTCCATGATCAAACACAAACTACAAGCACAGAAACTGACTAGCTTTGGTTATTTAAAGAGAGACCTTTGTGTTCTTTCTCAGTTAAAGATTTGTTTCATTATGCCAAGCTATAATTAAAAAAAAAAATCAGGGGCACGAATCAGTGGACAGTCCCATGGTTCCCAGAGGAATCTCCACGCGATCTTAAAATCACTGCTGAGTTGAACACAACATTGGTTCCAATCCAATCACTCGGGACCTGAGCCAACAGCAGGGAAGCAGAAAACCAGAAAACCTGCCTGACCAGGGGCACAAGTCCTTTCCGGTAGGCGCCAGCTCTGGGTCATCTTGGGTGCGAATCAGCAGACAATCCCATGGTACCAGAGGACTCTCCACACAATCTTAGGATCACTGGTGAATGGAACACAACATCTGTTCCAAACCAATTGTGACAGGCCTGTGACAGCAGGAGCAAGGACACGGGAGCCCTGCCTGACCAGAGGCTCGGGTTCCTTCTGATCAGTACTGGTATACCTTTGTTGTGAACAGACCAGACAGCTCCATGGTCCTCAGAGGAGACACCACTACCAGGCGCTGTAACACGCCCAGGATCTCAGGATTCCAGGATACCAGGAGCTTCATCAAACCAGGATCTCAGGGTCTCAGAGGAAGCTTGACTGCCAAGAACACACCCATAATCTCTGGTTCACAGGAGCCTGTAATCACAGGATCACAGAGAAAGCTGGACTCTGAGGAGTCCTGAATCAAATGGGATTATAGGAAGGACAGGCTCCAATCAGATATATTGAGGGCAGCAAGCATTTGAGATAATTAAATGGCAGGAGGCAAGCATAAGAACAGAAGCAACAAAAACCAAGGTTACTTGGCATCATCAGAACCAAACTCTCCCACCATAGTAAGTCCTGGATACACCATCACACCAGAAAAGCAAGACATGGATCTAAAGTCACTTCTCATGATAATGATGGAGGACTTTAGGAAGGAAATACAGGAAAACACAGGTAAACAGCTAGAAGCCCTTAAAGAGGAAACAGAAAAATCCCTTAGAGAGTTATAGGAAAACACTACCAAACAGGTGAAAGAATTGAACAAAACCATCCAAGATCTACAAATGGAAGTAGAAACAATAAGGAAATCACAAAGGGTGACAACTCTGGAGATAGAAGTCCTAGGAAATAAATCAGGAACCATAGATGCAAGCATCAGGAACAGAATAC
>NC_034594.1:33973005-33974278 GCF_900095145.1 Mus pahari | reverse complement strand
GGTTTAATATACAAAAATCCATCAACGTAATCCAATATATAAACAAACTCAAAGACGAAAACCACATGATAATCTGGTTAGATGCTGAG
The DNA here is from genome assembly GCF_900095145.1 of Mus pahari. NCBI lineage: Eukaryota > Metazoa > Chordata > Mammalia > Rodentia > Muridae > Mus > Mus pahari. Next base: position 33,974,189 of record NC_034594.1, on the reverse strand, counting down.
AAAGCATTTGACAAAATCCAACACCCCTTCATGATAAAAAGTCTTGAAAAGATCAGGAATTCAAGGTCTATACCTAAACATAATGAAAGCAATATACAGAAAACCAGTAGCCAACATCAAACTAAATAGAGAGAAACTGGAAGCAATCCCACTAATATCAGGGACTAGACAAGGCTACCCACTTTCTCCCTACCTATTCAATATAGGACTTGAAGTCCTAGCCAGAGGAATTAGACAACAAATGGAGATCAAGAGGATACAAATTGGAAAGGAAGAATTCAAATTATCACTATTTGCAGATGATATGATAGTATATATAAGTGACCCTAAAAATTCCACCAGGGAACTGATAAACAGCTTCAGTGCAGTAGCTGGATATAAAATTAACTCAAACAAATGGGTGGCCTTTCTCTACACAAAAGATAAACAGGCTGAGAAAGAAATTAGCGAAACAACACCCTTCACAATAGTCACAAAAAAAATAAAATACCTTGGTGTGATTCTAACTAAGGAAGTGCAAGATCTGTATGATAAGAACTTCAAGTCTCTGAAGAAAGAAATCAAAGAAGATCTCAGAACCTGGAAAGATCTCCCATGCTAATGGATTGGCAGGATTAACATATTCAAAATGGCTATCTTGCTGAAAGCAATCTACAGATTCAATGCAATCCCCATCAAAATTCCAACTCAATTTTTCACTGAGTTAGGGCAACTTGCAACTTCTTCAGGAATAACAAAAAAACCTAGGATAGGAAAAACTATTCTCAACAATAAAAGAACCTCTGTGGTGGAATCACCATGCCTGACCTCAAGCTGTACTGCAGAGCAATTGTTGTAAAAACTGCTTGGTACTGGTACAGTGACAGACAGGTAGATCAATGGAATAGAATTTAAGACTCAGAAATGAATTCACACACCTATGGTCACTTGATCTTTGTTTGACAAGGGAGCTAAAACCATCCAGTGGAAAAAAGAGAATTTTCAACAAATGGTGCTGGCTGAACTGGCGGTTATCATGTAGAATAATGAGAATTGACCCATTCTTATCTCCTTGTACAAAGCTCAAGTCTAAGTGGATCAAGGAAATCCACATAAAACCAGAGGCACTGAAACTTATAGAGGAGAAAGTGGGGAAAAGCCTCGAAGATATGGGCATAGGGGAAAAATTCCAGAACAGAACAGCA
>NC_034594.1:33933646-33972263 GCF_900095145.1 Mus pahari | reverse complement strand
AGCAATTAAAAACAATGAATTCATGAAATTCTTAGGCAAATGGATGGATCTGGAGGATGTCATCCTGAGTGAGGTAACCCAATCACAAAAGAACACACATGATATATCTTCACTGATATGTGGATATTAGACTACCCAAGATATAATTTGTAAAACACATGAAACTCAAGAAAGAAGACCAAAGTGTGGATAATTCGCTGCTCCTTAGAATGGGGAATAAAATACCCATGGAAGGAGTTACAGAGACATAGTTCAGAGCTGAGATGGAAGAAGGACCATCCAGAGACTACCCTACCTGGGGATCCATCCCATATACAACAACCAAACACAGACACTATTGGATATGCCAGAAAGATTTTGCTGACAGGACCCAGATATAGCTGTCTCCTGTGAGCCTATTTTATTGCCTGGCAAATACAGAAGTGGATGTTCACAGTCATCTATTGGATTGAACACAGGGCCTTTAATGAAGGAGCTAGAGAAAGTACCCAAGGATCTAAAGGGATCCGCAATCGTATAGGAGGATCAAAAATATGAACTAACCAGTACCCCCCAGAACTGTGTTTCTAATTACATATATAGCAGAGGATGGCCTCTTTACCCATCAGTGGGAGGAGAGGCCCTTGGTCTTACAAAGATCATATGCCCCAGTACAGGGAAATGCCAGGACCAGGAAGCGGGAATTGGTGGGTTGGGGAGCAGGGTTGGGGGAGGGTATAGGGAGCTTTGGGGATAGCATTTGAAATGTAAATGAAGAAAATATCTAATAAAGAAAAGTGTAAAAAGTTAAGAAAAATCTAGTATTTCAATATCTTTATACAAAATCATTGAAATTGTATTTTAATTTAAAAGTGTTTCACTATCTCTTGATTCACCCCCCCCCAAAAAAAAAACCTGTAAAAATATGAATAATCCTGTTCAGAAAGTGATTTCTTTTATCTTAGTTAGGGTTTCATTGCTGTGAACAGACATCACTACCAAAGCAACTCTTATAATGGACAACATTTAATTAGGGATGGCTTACAGGTTTAGTTTATTATGAAGGTGGGAGCATGGCAGCGTCCAAGCAGATGTAGGGCTGGAGGAGCTGAGCGTACCACATCTTGTTCTGAAGGTAGCCAAGATGTGGGGCTTAAAGCCCACACCCACAGCGCCACACAAGAGCACACCTCTAATAGTACCACTAGGTAGGCCAAGCATATTCATGCCACCACAGTCCTCTTTGGGCAGTCTTTTCTGTAATGGAAGTGCTGCTTCTCCGCCTTGAGAGAAGGAACAAAAGCAAAGCACTGCATAGTGATGTCCCTGTGCACCACACAGCATGTGTCTCACAGCAGCCCAGTCATCTAGTTTGCAGTTTAATGAACAATGGAGAGTCCATCTGAGGGCAAAGAAATAACACAGTTGAGATACCCCAGGGAGCGTTGTCATGGAAGCCTAGGATAGACACTCATTTTTTTTTTCCATTTTCTGTAATAACTGGCTCATCTGCAGTAATCTCCTACAAATAACATTAGCTGTACATGAGTTAGATGACTAATTACAAATGCTTTTATAGCCTGATTAAACTGTAGATGCTTGAGAGATACAGGATTTAATTTAAAAAGCAACGAACATAATTTTCTTTTGACTAGGAAAGTACTCAGAGACATGTTGTCTAAACCCTTAATCTTAAATTGCCTTTGTATTTCAGTGCTTTGATCTACACTTTAATACTTTTCCTCTGAAAACACCTGGTGTTATAATTAAGATTTGTCATGAATTTTTATAAAAAAAAGTGACCTTTAGACAGTATTTTGATTAAGAAATCGCTTATCAGGTGTTCTTGACGTAGCACCTGCTTGGGAAGTGGTGGCAGAGTCACAGAGTAATCAGTTTCACAAATCTTGCTACAGCCGAGGCTTGTCTCCCACACAAACCTCAAGCGTTTTCTAAATTAAATTCTAATGAGTCAATGTCTTATATCTTAGTTTATTGTAGACTGTGAATTCTTTAAGAAAGAAGCAAGATCCATGCAACTCCCTGTAACTCACCTTTTTTCCTTTGGTAAGTATTTTGTTTTTGAAGCTTAAGCACAGCTTTTAGCAGTGCTGAATGACTTTGCCAGTCGTAGAATATTAAATATTAGCATGTTCTGAGTAGAGTGCTTAGGAAACAGTGTGGTTGGGGGCAGTCATTTGATTGTCAGCCTCTGAGGTGGAAGGTTAGACAGGCCTCATCTAAGTTCTTTTTCTCTTGCTGTGAGAAGGCACCATGACCAAGGCAATTTATAAAAGGAAGACTGTAAGTACTGAACACAGTGGCCGAGCAAGCATGGAGGGTGGGAAGCTGAGACCCACACGGAATCCCAGAGTAGGAGGCAGGGAGGGGCTGGAAAGCTCAGCAAGGCCACACCTCCTAATCCTTCCCAAACTCTTCCTTCTGCTAGGAACAAATTATTCAAGCACATGAACCTATTGGGACTATTTTCATTACAATCCACCTCTGTATTTTCCCATATTTATATAAAATGCAGGAACCAGGTGCTTCTATATGTGTATTTTCTTATGTGATACTGGTCCATTTTAGAGTTATTTCACAGAACAAGCTTTGATTCTTATTATTTAAATAAACCTCACTTGTTTCTTATTCTGATTCTATGCTTGTGCCTTCAACACTGTCATGGTAATTTCTGACACAGAATATCTAAATTGTTGTCTGTCTAATGAAGGTTTCTCAACTATATGTTAATAGATTAATTATGTGGATGGGAGTTTTGCTTGCATGTATCTTTTGTATACCATATGTGTGCAGTACCTATAGAGGCCAGAAGAAGGCAATAGATTCCTGTTATTAGTTACAGGAGTTAGATGCTAATACATCTAATTGTTCACGGTGTTAACTTTGATCTTTTGTTTATTAAAGTTCTACGTCGATTTCTCTACTATGTATTTACTGGTTTTTATTTTTTACCATTACAAATATCTTGTAGGAAGTAATTTGAAAAAAAATGTAGAACTTATTAATTTTAGCATACAGTAGGTTAGTTATTCTTTAGCAAGTAATTATTATTGCAGTCTTCATTATTGAAATCCAGTCTGAGATAAGAGTTGCCTTGTTTATTCATTTATTTATTCATTTATTTTTCAAGACTGTATGAGCTGGTGAAAAAATATATTGGGCTGGGGCCTAGCTCAACAGTGGAGTGATTGCTTAGTGTGAATATTTTATTCATGGTGTTATAATGCTAGTATTATGTACTGTCTTGCTTACGTTGTTCTAGCTTTGGTTTTTAGGGTCTTGTTTAGCTTGGTCCCAGTACCTTTTAGTATGGTTCATGTGTGTGCGTGCAAATACACACACACACACACACACACATACACACACACACACTCACACACACACGTATCCCTTTCATGAAAAATATCAGTGTGGCTTATAATAGGAAATTCCCTTTAAGATTTTTTTTTTCCCCTTACCCGACCCCAGGTTGATGTTTTGGGGAACAAAATGCTCAGGAAAATACCAAAGTAACAACTCTGAATTACCTGTATCATTTAAAAATAAGGTGCTTTAGGAACCCAATCTTCCTAAAACTGGAAATAAGTACTTGACTTTTTAAAACCACCTTCAGTATAACTGAAAGTCATTATAAATACTTTTGTATTTGACAGTTACTGCTTATACGTCAGAGGTAAAACTTGTTGACTTATGTTTTAGACCATCTGTGTCCCTTGTGGCTCAGGTGGCTTCAGTCTCAGCTTGCGCTGGCCCTAATTTCCCACCCTCTGCTTGTACACCACCACAGCGAAGTTTAAAGTTTTTTTTCTCTTAATTTCACAGTTCTGTTGGTATTTTTTAATGTTATTTTAGCAATCAGCACATTTTGGGGAATTCTCTGGTATTATAAATAACACAGTGCTTTTAATTGGACAGGATTGTCTTCCAGGAAGGTGATATTAAACACAAACGGCCTATACTACAACATAGAGCTGCTGAACTTCGGGCAGGTAATCCTCGTGAGCCGAACAGGAAAACTTCACCTGCATTTGCTATTTCACTAAGCAAAGAAACCTTGTTTCTGATTTTGTTTTTATTTTATTTTATTTGTCAACCTTTATTAGATATACCAAGCTTTTAAAGTCAACGTGGTCAGCAAGTGCACTGGAGGCAAAGGTAAGGACGTGTGTGGCCCCCTGAAGAACAGTCTATCTGCTCTGAAGTTTCCCCAAGGCTTATTTCATGTCTTTTCTTTGGTGGATTTTATAGTGAGTACAATTAAATATATCATCATGGGGAAATATTTCTATTTTCAAGAGATTTTATATAGACTCTCTCTTTCTCAATAGTAAACTGTATTTATATGTTTAAAAGTACTATATATTTTGAGGTGGATGAGCTGTCTCAGCAAAGGCCTTTCAGTCCCCAGAACCCACATAAAGGTGGAAGAAATAAATGAGTCCATAAAGTCTCTCTGACCACGTGTACCTATACACAGTAATCATACACAAACATAATATTAACCATAAAGAGTGTCAAACTGTAGGTCTTCATGTGTTATTATAGTAGCAATTCAGGTTTAGCTGTTTAATTTTATTTTAGTTTCTTAGTACTACCCAAATACCTTAATATCTTTTGTGAGCATAGTACTCCATAATCTTTTCTCATGTGCTGTGACTCACACTGATCTTTTTGTAAACTGATTATATGTAGTTTATAGGTAGTAGTTGTATAGCCCATGTACAAGTTAAGGTAGCACAGAGAATAATGCGTCTCTCCTTTGTGTCTTAACAGAAGAAATAACCAGTATCTATAAACTTCATATTCCCTGGTCCTATGAAGATTCACTAACCATCGCACAGTAAGCATAGAAAAAATTTGCTTTAAACTTTGGTGTTCTAAAATAGAATCTGTGCTTAGTTTATTTAAGTTGTATGCATTATTAAAGTTCCTATTAGTAAAATATATGCACCCTTTAGTATCATGCCCATTATTTGAGATCTATAGCATTCTATTTAAACAATATAGCACTTCAATCCTATTTGAAAAATGACCATCTTCCCTTTACCTCCACCATTCCCCGTGTGCTCGAGGGACAGCCAAGTAGCTGTGATATGAGTGCAAGTGTCCACCTGGGACAATGCCTTTGTCTGTTTCCTTCCTCTACATTATTTCATTCTATTGTGTTAAGAATCACCTTAGTCATGGCTGTTTACTGGCACTTATATTTGAGGATTGATGTTCCAATAATCTCTTCAGGGTTCCATCTTCCACAGACATTTCTCTGAAGCTTCATGTTGCTCAGCCAGAAAATGACAGCCATGTGGCACTGTTAAAAATGTACACATCGTCAGACTGTCAGTATGAGGTAAGACATGTTTACATAATTTATAATTTAATTATAGACAAGTAAAGGTCTTTTTTTTCTATTAGCTGCAGATATATCATCATGTGGAATCCCATAAGTATGAGAAATTCAAATGTTAAATATGTTCCACTTTTCTTCTTTGCCATTTAGTATTTCTGTAGCTAGACTGAGCATGTGAGCATCTTATAGAATAAGTAGATACTGCAACTTATTCTAAATTTTAAAGCCCAGAATCCAGAATCTTCCATAAACTGAAGAATTAGCTGCCGTGACTCTGCTATAGCAATTGCCGTGGTGCATACTGGTTTGTACCAGTACTGGGTTAGTTTAAGGATCTTGCCTTTGCTACTTTTTAAAGATTGGATGCTTTTCAGTGGCGACATTATAATACTCCAGTATATGTCAAATGTCTTATTCCTGGTTAGCAGCCCTAAGTATTTGGATTGTGTAATAGGACTAACTCCTTTAGGGTACACTAGGAGATGCCAGATTAATGGAACCTGTTCCCATGACCTGGTTTCAGGTGCTGAGAAATTAATTTGTGTCTCATGGAAGTCATGGATAATAGTTTGCCATCTGTTTCTAACAGTGATGAGTATTGTAGGTCTACTGTGTTTTGCAGTTTAGAATTTTGTACTTCCAATATTAAAGTGATAAGAAGTGTATTATCCTGAGAGCTGAGGCAGGTCAATTTCTGCCACCCAGAATCTGTATTTGAGACCATCCAGGTCTGTGTAGTGAGTTCTAGGCCACCCAGGGTTACACAATGAAAGCCTATCTTTTTTTTGTTTTTGTTTTTATTTTTCGAGCCAGGGTTTCTCTGTATAGCCCTGGCTGTCCTGAAACTCACTTTGTAGACCAGGCTGGCCTCGAACTCAGAAATCCACCTGCCTCTGCCTCCCGAGTGCTGAGATGAAAGGCGTGTGCCACCACCTGTCTTAAAAAAAATAAGTTCTCAGTTTGGCTTCAAATACTGCATGCTTACCAAGTGTCATGTTTTTTGAAAGTCAATATCACATATTTTTTAAAAGTCTATATTTTAGCAACACATAACCATGTTGTATATAATTGTTACAACTTTCTTAAGTTCTCCTTTTTCCAGCTTTCTTAATAGCAAATAAATATTAAAGATGAATTTCATAATATTGCTATGTTTTACATTATTTTAACCAGCATGATCTCTTCATGACATACTGTGAATAATGAGTGGTAAAGGGTTACTACCCACAGACCATCAACATTCAGCCAGTTGTTGAGGAGGAGGTATACCGGAAAATGTATAGAATGGCAAACTGTACTTTAGACAATTAAAATGAGGGTTGAGAACATTCTGGAAGATCTTGTTTAATTGTTAAAGTATGCAGAAGTACTCAATAAGATATAAAATGAATTTAGAAAAAATAATCTCCTTTTTTAACAATTATTTTATACTAGGTGACAATTAAGACTTCCTTTCCACAAATACTTGGACAGGTAAGACAAACTTAATGCAAATTGGTTGATTATTTATTGCTTTGTGATTTGGCAGGGATTGCAATATTTTTCAGTAAATTAGTAATTTTTTAAAGTAGAATTACAGAATTAAGTTATTATTATTAGAATTTGTAGAATTGTGTAATATTAATTAAGACAGAAATTAATGCAACAAAAATTTTTATTGCTGCTTGATCTTTTGTTTTGTGACTCAGGCATAATTAATATTGATAATTTTGTATTTGGTCATGATTGTAATTCAACTGTTATAACGAAACATTTTGTATGCATTATCTCATTTGAACAACCTGTGAGAATTAGATATTTAGATTTTGTTTTGTTTTGTTTTGTTTTTTGATACAGGATTCCTCTGTGTAGCCCTGCCTATCTAGACTTACTTTGTGGACCAGGCTGGGCTCAAACTCACAGAGATCCTCCTGCCTCTGCCTACCCAGTGCTGGGATTAGAGGTGTAAATTTTGTGAACATAATAAAATTCAGTTAATGTGTAAGTGTTTTGTATAAATCATGAAGAAACAAGTAAATTTTAGTTTGAGTTGTATAAAAGCATCATTAAATATGTAAAACTTTATAAAGAGTTAAGGAACCAACTAAAAATTATTTTTTTGTAATGCAAAATAATTTCTGCTCTTGGGATTTAAAGTATGCAAAGGACTTGTCACTTGCATAGCTTAGAGTAAAGGTGGACACTCCTTGTCCTATCCCCATGGCCCATGTTTCAGATCAGTGATGAGATAATTGAAGCTATCTTAGTGTACAGTAACCAAAGACAATTATATCAAAAGAGGAGAAGGTGATACTTATGTTCAGATATAGAAATCTTTCTAAAAAGTAAGACTAGTGTCATTGGATCAAAGGTCTGTACTTTTTAAGATGTCAAAGACTTTGGGTTAATTAAATCCAAAATTACAAAAATGAAAATGCACATGGTCTTTCTCCATCCTTAATGACGTAGCTTGTAGGTCCTAGGGGGATGGACTTGTGTATAACATAGCTAATCGTTGTAGATCCTGGGGGAATGAATTCAAGTGTATAACAACATATCTAATCATTGTAGATCCTAGAGGAATGAACTCAAGTTTATAATATATCTAACTCATCCCACATATGTATATTTTTAGATTCTTTAAATTAGCAAACAAAGCATTGTTTGATGTCATTGTGACATTTTCAAACTGTTTTAGATTTCTCTCCCTACAAGATTCCCATGCCCTCCACTCCTTAACTGCCCATCCCCCTCCCCCAACCCCAGCAACCCCCAGTCTCCTCTCCATTGTTGTGTGAGGAGTCTCTACAAACACCCTGATTAGGGGAGTGTGGTAAGAAAGAAGTCTGGCTCAGCATGACTCAGTGGACAATTTTCATCTAAACTTCTGGAGTCTGACACTGGGTAGTTTATTTTAGGTATATTTAAGCACAACACAGTTTCAAACTAGTTTCTGGTGGTAATTAACCAGTCCTGTGTGTACAGAAAAGCTTAAGAGATGGCTATATTGAAACTCATGACATGAACATGAGTCTGAGGGAGGCAGTGTGACCTGGCTGTACAGATAGTGCAGAGCCCGCCAGCTATGAATCACATTGTTCCGGCCTTCTGGGCTGAAATAGGTTATACATCTCTCCCCCTGAGAGACAGCCCTGAGTGTTGAACATTCCTGATTCACAGTGTGCTCATATGTGAGCACAAGAACCTTTTGTCTCCTACAGTTTCATGTCACATGTTCCCTCATGCCCCCTCCTTCCTCAGCACCTGTTTGTTGCCTGCCTTTAGTTTCCTTTGTAGTTTTTTCAGTTTACACCCATCTGTCTATTTGTCCATCTGTCTGTCTGTCTGTCTGCCTGCCTCTCTGTCTGACTACATACATCAATCACAAGCTGGAATCTGCATATGTGAAAGAACTTGCTTTTTATCTTAAATTTTGTATCACTTTGCTATATTTCAAGATCCATGCATCTTCCTGCATACTTTATAGTTTCATCGGTTTATAGTTGAATAAAATTTCATTACATGAGTATGTGCCATATTACCATTGCCCATTTATTTGTTGATGAGCTTGCTCTGTCTCCTTATTACTGTGGATGGAGCAGCAGTAGACATGGATGTACAAGTTTGATACCATCTTTTTCCATTTCCTTTATGAGTTAAATTTGTTCGTGGACAGTTTCTGATTACTTTCTTTTTTATACATATAAATGCAGCCTTCATAATTCATTAGATATTTTCTTCATTTACATTTCAAATTCTACCCCTAAAGCCCCCTATACCCTCCCCCCCCAACCTGCTCCCCAACCCACCCACTCCCGCTTCCTGGCCCTGGCATTCCCCTGTACTGGGGCATATGATCTTCGCAAGACCAAGGGCCTCTCCTTCCATTGATGGCCGACTAGGCCATCCTCTGCTACATATGCAACCAGACACACAGTTTTGAGGGGTACTGGTTAGTTCATATTGTTGTTCCTCCCATACTGTTGCAGACCCCTTTAGCTCCTTGGATACTTTCTCTAGCTCCTTCATTAGGGGCCCTGTATTCCATCCAATAGATGACTGTGAGCATCCACTTCTGTATTTGCCAAGCACTGGCATAGCCTCACAAGAGACAGCTATATCAGGATCCTGTTAGCAAAATCTTTCTGGCATATGCAATAGTGTCTGGGCTTGGTGGTTGTATATGGGATGGGTCCATGAGTGGGGCAGTCTCTGGATGGTCCTTCCTTCCATCTCAGCTCTGAATTTTGTCTCTGTAACTCCTTCCATGGGTATTTTGTTCCCCATTCTAAGAAGGAGCAAAGTATCCACACTTTGGTCTTCCTTCTTGAGTTTCATGTGTTTTGCAAATTGTATCTTGGGTAGTCTAAGTTTCTGGGTTAATATTCACTTATCAGTGAGGGTATGTCATGTGTGTTCTTTTGTGATTGGGTTACCTCACTCAGGATGATATCCTCCAGATCCATCCATTTGCCTAAGAATTTGATGAATTCATTGTTTTTAATTGTTGAGAAGTACTCCATTGTGTAAATGTAACACATTTCTGTATCCATTCCTCTGTTGAGGGACATCTGGGTTCTTTCTAGCTTCTGGCTATTATAAATATGGCTGCTATGAACATAGTGGAGCACCTGTCCTTATTACAAGTTGGAGCATCTTCTGGGTTTATGCCCAAGAGAGGTATTGCTGGATCTTCCAGTAGTACTATGTCCAATTTTCTGAGGAACCACCAGACTGATTTCCAGAGTGGTTGTACCAGCTTGCAATCCTACCAACAATGGAGGAGTGTTCCACTTTCTCTACATCCTCACCAGCATCTGCTGTCACCTGAATTTTTGATCTTAGCCATTCTGACTGGTGTGAGGTGGAATCTCAGGGTTGTTATGATTTGCTAAAGTTTCATTAACGTATGTGTCTGCCCTTGCATTTGGAGCATAGATATTCAGAATTGAGAGTTCATCTTGGAAGATTTTACCTTTGAGTATGAAGTGCCCCTCCTTGTCTTTTTTGATAACTTTGGGTTAGAAGTCAATTTTATTCGATATTAGAATGGCTACTCCAGCTTGTTTCTTCAGACCATTTGCTTGGAAAATTGTTTTCCAGCCCTTCACTCTGAGGTAGTGTCTGTCTTTTCCCCTGAGGTGGGTTTCCTTTAAGTGGCAAAATGTAGGATCCTGTTTATATAGCCAGTCTGTTAGTCTATGTCTTTTTATTTGGGAATTGAGTCCATTGATATTCAGAGGTATTAAGGAAAAGTAATTGTTGCTTCCTGTTGTTTTTGTTGTTAGAGTTGAGTTTCTCTTATTGCAGCTGTCTTCTTTTAGGTTTGTTGAAGGATTACTTTCTTGCTTTTTCTGGGCCGTAATTTCCATCCTTGTGTTGGTGTTTTCCCTTTATTATCCTTTGAAGTGCTGGATTTGTGGAAAGATATTGTGTGAATTTGGTTTTGTCATGGAATACTTTGGTTTCTCCATCTATGGTAATTGAGAGTTTTGCTGGGTATAGTAGCCTGGGCTGGCATTTTTCTCTTAGGATCTGTATAACATCTGTCCAGGGTCTTCTGGCTTTCATAGTCTCTGGTGAGAAGTCTGGTGTAATGTTACTTGACCTTTTTCCCTAACTGCTTTCAATATTCTGTCTTTATTTACTGCATTTGTTGTTCTGATTATTATGTGTCAGGAGTAATTTCTTTTCTGGTCCAGTCTATTTGGGGTTCTGTAGGCTTCTTGTATGTTCACGAGCATATCTTTCTTTAGGTTAGGGAAGTTTTCTTCTATCATTTTGTTGAAGATATTTACTTTCCCTTTACGTTGAAAATCTTCATTCTCATCTATACCTATTATCCTTAGGTTTGGACTTCTCATTGTGTCCTTGATTTCCTGGATGTTTTGGGTTAGGACCTTTTCGCATTTTGCATTTTCTTTGATTGTTGTGCCCATGTTCTCTATGGAATCTTCTGCACCCGAGATTCTCTCTTCCATCTCTTGTATTCTGTTGTTGATGTTCACATCTATGGTTCCTGATTTCTTTCCTAGGGTTTCTATCTCCAGAGTTGTCACCCTTTGAGTTTTCTTTATTGTTTCTACTTCCATTTTTAGATCTTGAATGGTTTTTTTCAATTCCATCACCTGTTTGGTTGTGTTTTCCTGTAATTCTTTAAGGCCTTCTACCTGTTTAGCAGTGTTCTCCTTTATTTCTTTAAGTGAGTTATTAATGCCCTTCTCAAAATCCTCTATCAGCATCATGAGATATGATTTTTAAATCTGAATCTTGCTTTTCAGGTGTGTTGGGCTATCCAGGGCTTGCTGTGGTGGGTGTACTGAGTTTTCATGATGCCAAGTGGTCTTGGTTTCTGTTAGTAAGATTCNTACGTTTGCCTTTCGCCGTCTGGTAATCTTTGATGTTAGATTTCTAGCTGTCTCTGGCTGGAGCTTGTTCCTCCTGTGCCTCTGTCAGCACTCCTGGGAGACCAACTCTCTCCTGAGACCCAGTGGTTAGAGCACTCTCTGCAGGCAAGCTCTCCTTTGCAGGGAAGGTGCACAAAGATCTGGAGCTTAGATCCACCTCCTGAGTCCTGGGTCAGAGCTCTCCCTGGATGGCGATTCTCCTCTGGTGGTGAAGGGGCCCAGGGGTCTGGGTCTCAGCTCTGTCTCCTGGCTGAGGATGAAGGCCTGAAGAGACCCTGTCCAAGAAGCTCTGTGGCTTCTGCCGGCCACATGCTCTCCTTCGTAGACTGGTCTCAGTGATACCAAGATCCTGGGTGTGGTAGGGCCTGCCGTGTTTGTGCTCAAGATGGCCTGTGGTTGGCGCCAACTGGAGTGAACCTCAGCCACTGGAAGGGCAGGTGTCCTTTGTCCCTGTTTCTGCTGGCACAAGACCCTCCAGGTTTTTTGGAACAGATGTTGCGTTCCACTCACCAGTGATCCCAAGATCCTGGGTGTGCTAGGGCCCGCTGAGCTTGCGCCCAGGATATTCTGATGACTTTAATCCCCCTACCCTACTTACTACCCACCTACCTCTTCCCCACAAATCTCTTTCTCATATTGCTGTTTGTTTTATTGTGTGACCTGCTTAACTGTACTAGGGCCATGCCCATGATTATTGATTTTGGAACTCTCTATTGGAACCTGTTGGAGTTTCACCTGGGTATACAATTCAAGACAGTATCTCCTCCTCTCCCAGAATGTCTAAGTAGCAAATATTTCAACAGTATGAAGTAGAACCCCAATATCTCTTCCACAGCCATGACTGACAGGGCCAGTCTTATACAGTCCTGGTGCAGTGACCACAGCTGGGGGTTCATGATTGCAATTGTTGGGTGGTGTGTAGATGATGGCATTTCACCCCCGACTTCACCCTGCCTTCCAGCTCTTACATTCTTTCTCCTCCCACTTCTATAATGTTCCCTGAGCCCTTTAAGGGGTGACATAAATGGTTTATTTGGCACTGGGTCATCAACCGTATCTCAGTATCTTAGGCATTATGAATCTCTCTCTTCACCACTGTTCACCGCAAAGAGAGGCTCTCTGACTAAAGCTAGAAATGGCTTCTGCCTTTGGTATAAAACTAGGGATTTACTAGGCAGTTTGATGCTGTGTCAATTTCATTCAACAGTAGAAAGTTCGCCCTTCGGGCCTCTGGCCTTCCCAGGCATGGATTGTCTATGGCTCTTGCAGTACCAGGCATAGGTTAATTCCCTTCTGGAAAGTGAGCCTCCAGTCCAGTAGGAGGGCAACTGGCCGAGCCAACAACCTGCCACTGTTGCTGAGATGGGCACCTCTTGCCAGGTGGACTGAGTTGGAGTTAGTAAGCTAGAAAAGACTGTTGGTACCTTTTCTTTTGGGCCACTAGCATCACTCGTGGTACTGGAAAGTCAGCCAGCAGAGAGAAGTTTCCTGCTCACTTCCAGCCTGCCGTCTTTGTGTCTTACAAGCAAAATGTATCTTCGGCAATAGGGTTTATTCTCTAGTTCTAGTGGCCAACTCAGAGAACTGATATGAGACTTTTATTTGGGGGCCCTCTGGGACCTCCCTTCCAGCAGCTCCTATGGAGATACATATCCCACACCCAGCACTGGGTACTTTGTTCAGTGACACAGTCCTTCTAGAAGCAGCACTGGCTACCAATGCAGTGTGTCTCCTTTCAGTATACTTGTGTATGCATGCGCACATGTATGCTTGCATATGTGTGTGTGCAGGTGCATATATGTGGGTATGTGCATATAACCATGTGTGCATGTGTATGTGTGTGTTTGTGTGTGGGGGTGTGTATATATTAATTGGGTTTACATGATAGTGCGTTCTATTTGTCTGTTTCATTTTGGTTAATCACCCCACCCTCCACATCCCCCTACCCCAGTCCCTACTTAAAATTTCCCACCCTAGAATTCTTTCTACTTTCCTCTTTACCTGGGATTCTGCTGTCCCTCTTCCTTTATGGCCTCATGCCTACCAATGCCCCTAGTTTTGTGTACATACACACACTTCTGCTACAATGAAAGGAAATAATTGGGGAAGATGAATAAGAGTAGCTACTTGAATTTTCAGCCTTTAAATAGATTATTTTTTTCATTAAATTACTTTTTTCTGAAAAAGAAAAGATTAACTCTTCTTTAGAGTATTCACCTGACAGAGGATAAACAGTAAAATGTGATCATTGTCTTGGGAGAATTCCATATTGTTGCCTAATCTTTACATTTCAAGGGAAACTGAAATCTGGATTTAAAGATTTCAGTTTTTCACTGTTGATGTCTACTCTAATTGTTAGCAAGTACGATGCCATGTACTGAGCCAAGTGTAGCACGCCTACACTTAACTCTGGCGGAAGACCAGTTTCTGATGGCTGATTTAGCACCTTATGGACCAGCTGTATCCACGGCCTGGTACAACATGCTTCTAACACTGGCCCATTCTCAGTACAAGAAATCTCGTGTTTGGAATACACTGTAGGAGCATGTCTAGAATTCTGGAACAGTTAAGGATGTTCATGATTGATAGCAGTGACCACTCTCAATCACTTGCTGTGTGTCAGTTACCATTTCAAGTGGGAGCATGAGGTGGGTGCATTTAGTGAAATGCTGTCCATCGTTCTCCTGATGAGGTATAGAGATAAGGAGGATGCCTTGCACAAGGACATACAGCTCAGTGAGAGCTAAAGCCGCACATAGCCCTGAAGGCACCAGGCTGCTTAACTTCACTGCATAGCCTACGGTGTGAGGTTCAAGTGATTCTCCTGCCTCCTAAGTAGCTGCATGCAAGCGTTCCTTCCATTCTGTGTAACTAAAGGCTTCTTCACATTCTCCTGGTACATGAGCAAGCAGTCTCTGTCCTGTCTGCTCAGTAGGGGGGGGGAAACCCCCTCAGAGGACTTGGAGAGATGAGAGATGCTTCTCGAACAGTAAACTCGGCTTGCTTTGAAAAGTACTAGGAAAATGAGGAGGACGCTGGGCTTTTTGAAGTTTTACACAGTGTTTTGTGTTAGGCTCAACTGCCATATGCTTCATCCAGGTAGTAGACAATTTATGTTTTAATCAGACTCCATCAGAAAAACTTTAAAGTAAACGAATGCTAATATTGAGAGACATACTTAATGTATATATATAGGAATATCACAATTGAACCTGTGATTTTGTTTAGTTACTGTATGCCAGCGGAACAATTGACTTAACATCACTTTTAATACAGTGTGCTTTATACAGATTATGACATCCTGAAGCACTGGAATGCGTGGCCGTGAGCTTAGGCTGAGTTTAAGTTCAAGTTTCACAGGATTTCCAGTTTAGTAAAGGTTAATAATTACAGCGAAGGATTTGTGATGGCTTATCTAGTGAGAGTTATCATTCCGGCTGCTTTCAGCAGTGACTTGTGCTTTATCTTTATACCCACCTATAAGCATTAGTACTGTCCCCATTTTATTAATTAGCACATAGAGATGAAGTAAGTTAACCATGAACATTTATACTACTACAACATATGGACCCTCCATACCTGAATTCTTCTGTCCTTAAAATAGGGATGAAACCACTTCAAGGTGTTCTTTTTGCTAAGATCACAATGAGATAATGCATATAAGATGCCGGGCATCATGAGTGAACACTGGGTGCTCAGTAAGGATGCTTTCAAAATACCTTATAGCATGGGCACTCAGTTATGCCTTGGTGAAAAAGTCGGATTTTTCTATGATGCTCTACATCAATAATAAATATTATTTAGGGTTGTGATGTTCCTTACTAGAAATGTGTGTGCCGCCATGTCAAGAAAAATGCAAAGTGGAGAATAACCTTTTTTATTTTGTGTGAAAATACTCTTGTTTCATCAGCACAGATATTCCAGTTGACATCTGATTTGCCTATCTTCTAGGTAGTTAGATTTCATGGTGGAGCCCTTCCTGCCTACGTTGTATCTAGCATCCTTCTTGCTTATGGAGGACAGTTATACTCTCTCCTCTCAACAGGTAAAAATGCTCATGCCTTAAAAGCTAATGCTGTTTTAAATGCTGATTTTGTTTGGTTTTGTTTTGCCAGTACTAGAGAGCAAAGCCAGTGCCCTGTGTGGTCGTATTTATTTAGGCTATGATGAATTAGAAGGCATAATAAGGAAGTTCTTAGAATTAACTACCACCTTGGAAACACCAGAATAGGGTGTGATTTTGTGACCAGTCCTCTCCGTGTCTTTTCAGTCCCTTCAGTACTTTTGTCTATAAAAGAAGCAAAAGTTACTGTATACATTAAAAATGACCCATAAGGGTGAGGAAGAGGAGAAAGCAAGGGAGATAGGAAAGGAGGTAAGAAGGAAAGAACCAGAAGGAATGGGAGCAACGAGACAGAAGAGAGGGTTAGTGGTGGCCTGCCAGTATCAAGGGATCTTAGTGGTTGGTGCTTTTCAGGTAAGATCGACATACTGCAGCGTGTCCTTAGGTTTCATCGTTAAGTTCCATACCTACAGTTTCCCATCATCCCACCACTCCCCCTTGTAACCTAGTGAAAACATTGTGTACTTTTGTGTCGCTCATAGCTTAGATTCTGCTGACCATGCCCCCATGAGGGACGTGTTCTTCTGTTTTCTAACACATGTTGGTAATTAAGGCTGTGGTCTTAGAGTTTCTTCTCGACCACACCCTTTCCTCTTGCTGCTAAGATGCTTGTGTTGATAAACTGGCAGTGTGCGTGCACTCGCTAATCTTGCTTGCCTCCCTAGTTTACTCCGTTCGTCCTCCCCATCCTCGCTCCTCTGCCTTCCATCCCTTCTCTTCCTTTTCCCCCTCATCTAACCTGTTTCTCTCCCCCTCCATGCCCCTGCCTTCCCCTTTCTCCCAATTTTTGAGGCAATGCTCTATTACTATTTTTTAAAAATCTTAATGTGGCAAAAGACAAAAGAGTCCACAGAAGTCAGCTTCCCCGAGTCAGCCAAGGGAAGAGCAGATCCAGAATGTGGCTTCCCAGCAGGCCAAGCTTTGGCTCAGCTTGGACAGTAGTCAGGGGAGGTAGGAAGGAGAAGGGGAAAGCGTGGGGCCAAGCTGTGGAATGTCAGGAGTCCTCCTCACCATGTCTGTGGACCACAGCATTTTCTAACTACTCTGTTCTTTAAATGACCTTCACAAAACTTCAGTGCCCTTTAATAGCCTTTCTGTTAAGGTTTAATCCATTAATTCTCATGGTGGATTTTTCAAATACAGTGTGTTATCATTGGTTTTCTACACTAAGCTCCCCTTCCACCCTTTGTGCTCTCCGTTTGTGTCATGTGTCCCTGTGTAGCTTATCCCTAGATGTGTCCTCAATCTCCTCATCAACTTTTCACCCTTTCTTGGTCTCCCTTCTATTAGAATGGACTCTGGTTTACACCCACTTACATGCACACATATGCACTTATATGCACACATATATGCATTGCAAACCAAGGTCAGCATTTAGAGAGAACGTGGAACTGTTGCCTTCTGAGTCTCAAACACACTCTGAATCGTGGGGCTGCTCTGGCAGTATGACGTCAGCCAGATTAGTATGCTTACTCCACTGTAGAAAGAGACACTCCATACTGCTTTGTTCTAACAGACTGACAAGTGATTCTTAATCACAGATCTGCTGGATTGTCTGAGGAGACACTAGGGATATTTGAAACTCACTGTTCTAGAACAAATGCAGAGGTAGTTATGCAGCAAGCATGAAAGTCATGTCACCTGTACACACTAGAATGAGTACAGTACAATGTAGTTATAGGATAATAAGGTAGCAGAGAAATTGGAACCTTCATATGTAACTGTAGGAAATAGCTTAGCAGTGCTTCAAATGGATGAAAAATTACTGTATAACTCAGCCCCTCTATTCCTAGGAACATACCAAAGTGAACTGAAAGCTTTCATCCACATAGACAAGTACACAAATATCCACAGTAGTACTATTTATAAGTAAAGCAGTTGCTAAAAAGATATGAAGGGCTGATGGTATAACTCAGTGGTAGATAAAACACTTGCCTGGTGTGCAAGAAGTCCTCCCTAGTTTGATCCCTACCACCTCAAAATAAAGTATATATATATGTTTAAGTATGATTGAGTCTTGACAAGTGTTAAATGAAAGAAGCTAATCACCCAGATCATACATTCTATGATTGCATTTATAGTACATGTGCAGAATAGGAATATCTATAATGACAAAAGGAAGATTAGCGATTATCAAACAGTGGAAAAATTAAAAGTAATTTCTTTTGGGTCATGAAAATGTTCTAAGACTGACTGTAGTGATAGATGTAAAACCAAATATATTAAAAGTCATTGAATTTATGGACTTCAAGTGGATGGACTGTATAGCATAAGAATTATATCCCAATAAAAATATCAAAATCACTTATTGATATTTATAAAAACAATACATGTAAAGCCCTGGCTTTGGCACCCTAGATTTCCTTAACAGATGACTAGATGTGTGGATTTCAGTGAACCTTCCAAGAGTACTGTCTGTGGTAAAGCTATAGACCCTTGCAGTCTGGGGGTAAAATGTTATTCTTTTGTTATATGTTACTGTTGGAATTGTGAGACAAAGTATCTTTGTGAATTTTTGTTGCACACAAATGATTTTCTTTAACCACCAGGTTATTGCTTAGAATATGCTACCATATTGGATAAAGAAGCCAAGCCATACAAAGTTGACCCATTTGTAATTATGATTAAGTTTTTGTTGGGGTAAGTTTCATTATCTGTGATAATCTTGTTTATAAAATAATTATGTTTGATTTCATAATGTAGTATGAACTTCTATATATATTTGGCAATTGATATATTTTATTAATTTGAATTTTCTTTTAGGAAAAGACCCAGTATGCTTATTCTCAGTAGTGAAATCATTTCAAAAGTTAGTTATAGATCATTCCAAATAGCTGTTGGCTTCCTGACTTTAAGCTGCTAAACACTGTATTAGTTGAGGTAGGGATTGATTGACAGGAGTACAGGAGCACCCAGATACATAATGCTTAGTAGACTCACTTGGAGGATAAGTTACTTGTTTTGTTCATTAGAATTAAGAACCAAGGACTGAGAAGGTCCCTTGGTGGGTAAAAATGCTTCTGTGAAAACATGAGTTGAATCCCTAGTACTGACTCCAAAGCCGTTTGCCTTAAACCCCTCCTCCCCCTCCGACATTGAGTGGGAAAGGACAGTTGGAACCTGAGAGCTTGCTGGCTGAAATGGTAAACTCCCGGTTCAGTGATAGACCCTATCTCAAGGGAATAGGCATAGAGTTGTAGAAGAAGGGGCTCAGTCTGTGTACAGTATAACACACACACACACACACACACACACACACACACACAGAGAGAGAGAGAGAGAGAAGGGAGTGGAGTATAAACCACACATGGTTGCACACACTTGTAACCCAGCACTCATAAGGTGGAGGCAGGAAGATCTACACTTCAAAGCCAGCCTGGGCTACATGAACATTTATGCGAAAAACAAACAAAAAGAAATAAGATTTGTTTTCAGTATATTTTATAAACTATTTTAGCACATTATGGATTCTGGTAGATGGCTAAACACCTCAGATGATAATAAACAGTTAAACAACAGCTGTTGCAATTTCATTTGTCTTTGCTTCTACTTTATGGTCTCATTTGTCTGCCTTACAGGTATAAATGGTTTAAGGAATTATGGGATGCAGTGTTATTACCGGAATTAGATGCCATCGTTTTGACTAGCCAGAGTATGTGTTTCCCTCTTGTATCCTTGCTTCTCTTTCTGTTTGGAACATGTACTGCGTACTGGAGTGGTCTACTCTCTTCTACATCTGTGCAGCTTCTTTCTTCATTGTGGCTAGCTCTGAAAAGGTAAAGTGATGCCAAAAGCTTTCTTACTACTCTCAGTGAAGAAAATACAGGGGCTGCGGTGTAGACCAGAGGAAAAGCATGTGCTTAGTATGTGCTAGGACCTGATTCTGAGCCTAACCCTCAGCACTGAAAAGAAGCAGAGAGGAGGGGATGTGCAAAATCAGATGCAAGTTCACACGCATTTCAACAGGAGTCTTGTCACCACTTTGTAAATAAAGGCTCTGACTTCTGTTATCACACTCAAAGGAAGGAGACTCCAATCCTGGTCCTTACCACCTGATTAGATGAATGGCTAAATTCTAAAAACACTACCTGAGGTTGTATTGAGTACAGGCCCAAAGGCAGTTTGAATTTAAAGTTACTCGAGGCTTTCCTGATAAAGTTACTCTCAGCTTTTTGTCAGTGAGACCTCAGGCTTCACAGATGGAAATGTGTTCTTCTGTCAGGCTTGCATGACACAGGACCTGTCAATA
The DNA here is from genome assembly GCF_900095145.1 of Mus pahari. Lineage (NCBI taxonomy): Eukaryota > Metazoa > Chordata > Mammalia > Rodentia > Muridae > Mus > Mus pahari. The sequence goes on along the minus strand of NC_034594.1, from coordinate 33,952,158 downwards.
ATTGCCATGTTTTCCTCCTCAGTGACAGTCATAATGACTGATTGGAGTAATATTCACATTGTCTTATAGAACTGTATATGACGTCATACCTTTGTTGAGAAGTACTTTCTTGTTCACTTTGTGTTCCTCACATATTAACAAGATTAATAACCAGCAGAGGGCCTAGTAGAGCTCTTCCGGCTTGTTGCTTTCCCTTTGAACTGCTCAAGCTGTTCAGTGTTTGCAGCCTCAGACACTCTTAGATTTTTAAATATTTACACATAAATAGTGTGAAATCATATATAACCTGAAGGTTATTGTACAGTTTCCATAATACACCTGCATTTTGACTGTGGCCTACCAATCAGCTCATGGATTGGAATGTCCTCCTGTGACATGAGGGATCCTCAGCCTATACATTGGTTTGGTTTTTTTGACTATATGAATATACTGTATTTTTTTTTAAAAAAACCTTGTTCCTTTTGTTCCAGACCTGCTGAACTTCCTAAAGATATCAAGGTGATGTCACCAGACTTGCCTGTTTTGACAGTTGTCTTTCTCATAGTGAGCTGGACAACTTGTGGAGCACTTGCCATCCTTCTGTCTTACCTGTACTATGTGTTTAAGGTATGTGCATCAGGAAAGCAGAAGGCCTGGGCTTTGTGTTAGGCACCTGTAGACTGTCTCATAGGCGTTAGGATCACAGACTGTGATTCTCCTGAGTGCAGCCCTCTGTTATATCAGAAAATTGATGGTGCAAAGGTGATATTTTTTGTTCTTTGTTTTTTTGGTTTTTTGCATCATGGTTATTTAATATATATTTAGTTAAGTATAGAATTGAAATTATTGGTCTGAGTGGGGATTTTGATTAAAACAAAGGAAGAAAGGTGTAATCTATTGTTTTAGGTTGCTTTTTGTTCTTGCAAGCATTAACTTTTTAAACATTTTAAGACTGGACTTAAACTTTTCAGAAGTAGGAAAAGCAAACTTTAGTTTTAATCATGTTGTCAGTCATGTCGATGAATATGGACAGATATGGCTGGAGAGTCAAAGGCAATGATAACAATAATCAAGCTGCCTGCCAATTTTCCTGCAGAGACAGAGAACACTGAATAATAAATGGCCAGCCTCGAAGTGGATCTAGGAGGCTACAGGCTACATGCATGGTGCATTGATCATGTGGTGCACTGTTGACACCACACTAGATAACTGCTTTTACTGACTCTTTAAACACTGAGACCTGCACACTGTAGATTATTTTCAGTTTTCTAAAGGGAAGTTTTGTGCATCTGAACAGCAGTGTAGAGCTACTTCAATTTATAAATTACATGGTTAGGTTCTGTTTTTTAATTAGAAATATTTTTTTAAAAACTGACTCAAAGCCAGGCATGGTGGTGTATGCCTTTAATCCCAGCACTTGGGAGGCAGATGCAGGTGAATTTCTGAGTTCAAGGCCAGCCTGGTCTACAGAGTGAGTTCCAGGACAGTCAGGGCTACACAGAGAAACCCTGTCTCGAAAAACCAAAAAAAAAAAAAAAACCAACAACAAAAAAAAACCTGACTCAAGGCCAGAACTCCATCAGATATTTGTGGGAAACAATAAATTTACAATTTTTTCTTAAAAGTCTTGTAGGTAATTTACCACCACATATAATTGAACTTTTTTATATAATATTAAATATAATCAAATTTTTGACCTACAAAATGTAAAATTACTATAGCAAACCATTATTTACACATAAGATCACAGGATTTAAACAGTCTCTGCATAGTCTGGAAGTTTGTATTATTTATATTGTGGTTTTCTTTTTTTTAAAGAATTATTTATTATATTTATATGAATACACTGTAGCTGTCTTCAGACACACCAGAAGAGAGCATCAGATCTTATTACAGATGGTTGTGAGCCACCATGTAGTTGCTGGGAATTGAACTCAGGACCTCTGGAAGAGCAGTCGGTGCTCTTAACTGCTGAGCCATCTCTCCAACCCTTTGTTTTTTGTTGTTGTTGGGTTGTTTTTTTTTTTGTTTGATTTGGTTTGGTTTTTTGTTTTGTTTTTTCGAGACAGGGTTTCTGTGTAGTCCGGGCTGTCCTGGAACTCACTTTGTAGACCAGGCTGGCCTCGAACTCAGAAATTTGCCTGCCTCTGCCTCCCAAGTGCTGGAATTAAAGGCGTGCGCCACCACTGCTCGGCTGTGTTTTTCTTTTTAAATCCATAAGAGTTAGCATCTCTTATGATTTCTTTCTTAAAATATCATTTTAAAAATGTTTAAATAAAGTCTGGTTGCTTTTTTAAAAATGTTTTCAGTATTGCTTATTTTTATTTTATATGTATTAGTGTTTTGTCTACATGTGTGTCAGTGTCCATGGAAGCCAGAAGATGGCTTTGAGAACCCTAGAAGTAGAGTTATGGAGGCTTGTGAGCCATGAGGGGGCTTGGAACCAAACCCAGGTCCTTTGCAAGAGCAGATAGTGCTCTTTGTCACCGAACCATCTCTCCAGCTTCATGTTCATATTTGTATTTTTAATTTTCATAATGCTTCTCAGTTTTAACTTTTTAAAACAGGCCTATTGGAGCACTGACTGCTCTTCTAAAGGTCCTGAGTTCAATTCCCAGCAACCACATGCTGGCTCACAATCATCTGTATTGTGACCTGGTGCCCTCTTCTGGTGTGTCTGAAGACAATGACAGTCTAGTAGCATACATAAAATAAATACAATCTTATTTAAAAAAAAAAAAAAGTCTATTGGTTTTGTTCCAAATACAAGTAAAATTAAAGTAATTTCTTCTTCCTAGGTTGTTCATCTTCAAGCCAGCCTAACAACATTTAAAAATAATCAGCCAGTGGTAAGTTTTTGTTTCTAAACTCTATATGGCTGATATGAAAATACTTGAGAAAATATACATTTGATTTTTTTTTTCTTTATTGTTGTTTTGACGTTTGGGGGTGTGGTGGCTTGAATATACTTGACTCTGGGAGTGGGATTATTAGGAGGTATTGGCTTGTAGGAATAGGTGTGGCCTTGTTGGAGGAAGTGTAGCACTGTGGGGGTGGGCTTTGAGACCCTCTTCCTAGCCTCCTGGAAGACAGTATGCCCCTGACTTCCTTTGGACGAAGACATAGAACTCTCAGCTCCTCTGGTGCTGTGCTTGCCTGGATGCTGCCATGCCTCCTGCCATGATAATGCATTGAACCTCAGATCCTCTAAGCCATCCCCAATTAAGTGTTATCCTTTATAAGAGTTGCCTTGGTCATGGTGTTTCTTCACAGCAATGGAAACCATAAGACAGAAGTTGGTACCAGGGACTAGGGTATTGCTGTGATAGGCCTGACCATGTTTTTGTTTGCAGGAATGTGGATTTGAGGACTTTGGATTTGGGAAGCAGTGGAATGCTTTACCTAGTACTTAATGGACCATTCTAGTGGAAATATGGACGGCATTGGTGCAGAGGGTGATTTGAACTGTGGGAGCCTGGCTCAAGAAGTTTCAGAGAAGAATATTAGTATGTAGCCTAGAGACTGTTTTTGTGATATTTTGATCACGAATGTAGATTCTTTTTGCCCTTGTCTGAAGAGTCTGCCTGAGGCTAAGGCATACTCTTCAGGTAAAAAGAATCAGATTAATGGCACTGAAAAAGAAAGTCTCAGCAAAGCCCCGCATAGCCTTTTTTCCTCCAGCTTACTCTCATGAAGAGTATTTTCCTCAAGCATAGCAAGCTTAGAAAGGAAAAATACAAAATGTCTAGTTCAAGTAATAAAGGGTCACCAGGAAGTCAAATGGAGCTGAAGCTCATGTTTAAGGAGATAAACAGATTAAGAGCATGGTAATCTCAGGGCAGGATCCCATCCAGCTTAGTTTATTGTTTGTCTTGGCAGTTGAACAAGGAATAGTTATATCATGTTAGATGTTGTCACCTGGTTATCGTTTTCATTTGGACTTTTTGTTTGTTTGTTTGTTTGTTTTGAGGTTTTGTTTGTTTGTTTGTTGTTGTTGTTGTTTTTTGAGAGAGAGAGAGAGGGTTTCTCTGTGTAGCCCTGGCTGTCCTGGAACTCACTCTGTAGACTAGGCTGGCCTCAGATTCAGGAATTTGCCTGCCTCTGCCTCCCAAGAGCTGGGATTAAAGGCGTGTGCCACCACACCCGGCTCTCATTTGGACTTTTAATCTGGAATGAACTACAGTCCAGAAATGGAGGGCACACTTGTAATCCAGATCTTGAAGCTGGAAGACACAGGCTTTTGATCTGGATCTTGAGGAATAATGACCATGAAAAGCTTTGGCCCAGGCAAGGTGGTACACAACTTTAATCCCAGGAGACTAAGGCAAGCAAATCTCTGAGTTCAAGGCCAGCCTGAGACAGCAAGTTCTAGGTAAAGAAAAGCTTTGGCTCAGCGTGGTGGTACACACCTTCAATCCCAGCATTCAGGAGACACAGCCATGCAGATCTCTAGTTCAAGGTCAGTCTACAGAGGAAGTTCCAGGACAGCCAAGTTTAGGCAGTGAAGGAGTTGGAAAACAGAAAGTTGGTGATAATGTAATGACAAGGGAGTCATGTTCCAGTCATGTGGCTCTGGCTTTAGAGTCAGGAATAGAAGGGACTACTGGAACAATCGATGCTGGTTAGCTGGAGCTAAGAAATTAGCGGTGATTAAGAAGAGACCAGCATCACTGAGGTGAAATTTTCTGGGAAGAGTTTTCTGAAAGCACAAAGAAGTTGTGTTCCAGCGATAGCCAAGGTTTTACCTTATGCTGCATCTGGACTTGGTAATGTGTAATAATCACCCAGGTAGTACTGGTTTTAAAGGTATGAAGGGGTCATGGAGATCAGCTGAGGCTTGACACTGTGAGAGGCCAGGGAAGCCATTTGGTGACATCATCTCCTCAGTTGCAGTAGATAGCCCAAGGCTGTAGGCGTCATGCAAAGAAGTTGGTGCTTGCACACCACATAAAGGGGGACTATGAGAGGGTTTTGGTGAGGCCTAGTTATAGTTGAAGAGCCCAGCATATTGGATACACCAGTACCATGGCAGAACCACCAAGAAAAGCAGCAGCAGTGGAGTGGAATCACCCTGATCCTGGAGTGCTACAGAGGGCAGAGCTGGAGATATGACCCAAGCCCTTTGGAGGAGCCCAGGAGATCATGTATGGATCCCAAATGTTGGAATAAGAAGCTGTGAAGTTGAAGTTTACGTGGAGATCCCAAGATGTTAGAGATGCCAGAGCAATGGGATACCTGCAGAGGAAAACTGCTAACAGTAAAACCTGCCCAGGAGAAAGAAGTCTGTTGCAGTCAATAAAGACGAAAGGAGTTGGATATCTGAAGAGCACTTTGACATCTGACCTGAAGATGCAGAGTTTGGAGTTTTTCAAGATGGCTTTTAGTCTTGTTTCATCCCATATTTCCTCTCTAATAAGTTTTGTAATGGAAATGTATTTCCATGTTTGAGGCATATGATCTGCTTTTTTATTTTGACTTTGTAGGAGATTATAGTAAAGTGATTGTATGAATCTCAGAAGAGACTTTGAACTTCGGACTTTTATCAGTGTTGAGGCTGCTAGGGACTATGGGAACTTTTGGAGTTGGACTCAATGTATTTTGCATAATGCTATGGCTAGGTATGGCCCCCATAGACTCGTGTGTTGTGGAATGTGGTGGTCTGAATATGTTTGGCTCAGATAGGGACACTATTAGGAGGTATATTGGCTTATTGGAGTAGGTGTGGCCTTATTGGAGGAAGTGTGGCACTGTAGGGGTGGGCTTCGAGACCCTCTTCAGAGCCCCCTGGAAGACAGACTGCCCTGACTTCCTTTGGATGAAGATGTAGAACTCTTAGTTCCTCCAGCTCCATGTCTACCTGGACACTGCCATGTTCTGCTTTGATGATAATGCCCTGAACCTCTAAACCTGTAAGCCAGCCCCAACAAGTAGTGTCCTTTATAAGAGAGCCAGGCGTGGTGGTGCACACCTTTCGCACCTTTAATCCCAGCACTTGGGAGGCAGAGGCAGGCGGATTTCTGAGTTTGAGGCCAGCCTGGTCTACAGAGTGAGTTCCAGGACAGTCAGGGCTACACAGAGAAACCCTGTCTTGGAAAGAGAGAGAGAGAGACAGAGAGACAGAGAGACAGAGAGACAGAGACAGAGACAGAGACAGAGAGAGAGAGAGAGAGAGAGAGAGAGAGAGAGAAGTAATTTTTATGATGTCTCTTCTGAGCACTGGAAACCCTAACTAAGCCAGGGGTGGCGGGGTGAGGATTTTACAGTGTTTAAAGGGAATTATGAATTTATTAACTTTTTGACAGATCTGACTCATTCTCAGTTTAACTTGTTATATTTAGCACTTTTGTTGTTGTTGAGAAACAAACTGTTATAAATTTTATGTTGAGTTATTACTAACAATAAAAATCAGAAGTCAAAAGGACGTAGCTGGACGTGGTCACACATGCTGGTGTTCCAAGCACCCAGGAAGCTGAAGCAGAGTGACCGCTTGAGCCCAAGAGTATGAGACAAGCTGGGATAACATAGCAAGATGACACCTCAAAGAAAACAAACAAACAAACAAACAACAGAAAACCAAAATTCTTATGATGGTAGCAATTTTAACGTACTTTTAACAAAGTAATTTCAGTAATTTATTTAAGTTTGGAAATGAAAAGATGAGTTAGTTAAGTAATTTAGTGATTGATTCCGAGTGATATCTTGAACTTATTTTTGCTTATTCATATCTTGGTGTTCTTATTTTATTGCTTCCTAGAATCCCAAACACTCTAGAAGAAGTGAAAAAAAGTCCAACCACCACAAAGACCCTGCTGTACAGAGTCTTCGCTTATGTGCTAGCGATGCTGAAGACAGCCTGCGCATGCACAGCACTGTGATTAACTTGCTGACGTGGGTTGTGCTGCTCAGCATGCCGTCTCTCATCTACTGGTTAAAGAACCTTAGGTGTGTCTGTTTGTGTCAGTACTGCTTGTGTGGTTCACAGAGCACGTCTCTCTCACCGGAGCCTGGCTGTACTCCTGGTGCTGCGGTGTATCGCCTGGCATTAGTTTTCAGTATGTTTCCATTCCTTCATTAGCCACGATGATACAAGTTTTCAGGTTATAATATTCTCCAGAAATCAGCCAGAGAAGGTGATTTGTATATTTTTTTTTAAAAAAAAGTGATATGTAAACTATTTTATTATGCATGGTATAGAAAATAATGGATCTCACTGTAACTTTTTTTGTACACGTATTTTCCTATGTTGAGGTCATCTTCGCGTGTCCCAGCTTCTCTTCTCCATTGGTCCCCCTCCTCTTTCCAAAGCAACCTTTAAAAAGAAAAAGTCAATACAATGCATAGGAACAATCGTAATTAGGAGGCGGAATGAAGCAGTATTAACATTTATTTGGAAGCACAGTGGATTCCAAATAGCCAAAGCAATGCTGTACCCACAAAGAGCACTACGTGCAACAGCTGTGCGTGCACATGATCGGTACAACAGTACCAACAGCTGCCAAGTTAGGAATGAGATTAGAGGCTCATTAACATGGATGAATAGAGTATAGCCTATATACACAATGCCATTCAGCCAGGAAGAACAGCATGGCGGGTTTTGCAAGACAATGGATGAACTTGGAGGTTACCAAGTTCCGTGACGTAAGCTGGACTCGGGGAAAACAGGTGTGGCATGTTTTTTCTAATGTGTGAAATTTTAAAAAAAAAGATGTGGAAGCACAAGGAGGCTTTGGTATCCATTGCAGTTTTCACAAGCTCACGGTGAATCCACAGGTTGCTTTGTGCAACACATCTGCTGATACATAGATGTAGACGGTCTTTCAGCGCTCTAGGATTTCCCTCAGCTTCTTTCTCCAGTGGTGTATAGGTTTATTCCTGGTGTTTTATTGACTCCTTAAAGGCCATTTGCTCTTTTTGGTTTTAGTTTTATTAATTTATGTCTTCTCTCCTGCTCTTGTGGTTAGTTTGGCTAAGGGTTTGCCAATGCTGTTTACCGTTTCAGAGAGCTTACTGTTTATTTCATTGTCCCCTTTACTGTTCCTTAGTTTCCATTTCATTAGTTTCTGTCCTAGTGTTCATCTGTCTGCTAACTTAGAGTTTAATTTGTTATTTGAGATCTGTTTTCTTTTTTTAAATGTAGGTCCTTACATCTATCACTTCCCTGTTAAAAAACTCTCTTTACTTTATTCCAAAGCTTCTGATAGTGATGTTTCATTTTCGTTTGATTATCAATTTTTAAAATTTCCCTTGATTAGGGAAATCAACACCACTGACTATTCAAAAGTATATTATTGAAGTTGATTTGTTAATATTAATTCTGTAGTTTCTTTTGTTTATAATTTTATTGTTATGATTCGGTAAGATACAAAAATTATTTTAGTGTTTTAAAATGAAGACTTCCTTTAAGGCCCTATAATATGACTTATTCCTGGAGAAAGTGCTGTAGGCTACAAGAATTGTATTTCACAGGTGGGGGGTAGAATATGCGTGTCTGTTAAGTACATTTGATATTTGAAGCAGTCTGAGGAAGGAGTGTGTGGATGATTAAGCTTTTGATGAGGGAGTGTGAATGTCATTATCATACCAGGATCAATCTCTTCTTTTATGTTCAGTAGCACTTGCTTTATGAAATTTATAGATGTCAACATTCATCATATATATATTTTTATTTTTATATCTTTTTGAGGGCTTATTTACCTTATTTTTAACTTTATGCATGTGTGTGTGTGTGTGTGTGTGTGTGTGTGTGTGTGTGTGTGTGCGCGTGCGCATGCATATGTCCACATGAGTGCAGATGCATTTTGAAGAACAGAGAAAGCGGGTCCTCTGGAGCTGGAGTTATAGTTGTGACCCATCTGTCATGTCTTCTAGGAACCAACTCTGGTCCTCTGTAAGGGTATACCACACTCTTAAATGCGAGCCAGCTCTCTAGCCCTTATATCTTCTTGATGGGCATTTTCTTCATTAATGTATAGTTACCTTCTTTATCTCTTTGAACTATTTTTTTTTTCTTCACGATGTCTGCTTTGTCAGCTGCCAATGTAGCTACTTTTGCTTATCCAGATGGGAACGCCCACCTTCCATTCCTGACTTACCTAGATGATAGGAATGCCCGCCTTCTGTCGCCGACTTATCTAGACAGAATGCTCACCTTCCATTCCTGCACTTTTAGTCCAAGCATTTTTGTCAGAGAGATGAGTTTCCTTCAGAGGGCACACACAGTTCAGCCCATTTGTATCTTAATTGAAGAGTTTAGACTGTTTCTGTTTGTTGTAATTATTTAAAAGTGCACTCATTTCTCCTTAGAGATTTGCTTACATGCTGTTGTTATGTTTGGTTTGTTCCTGTCTCGTGTAGTTATTGACTTTCTACCGAGATTCTTTCCCAAGTTGTCATGCTTGTGCGCCTCTTTCCTCCTCATGTATGTGGTATATCTTTAAGTATCTTCTCCTGCTCCGCTCCTTTCATGTCCCTGAATTACTCTTGATAATTATTATCATGAAGGTCCTTCCTTCTGCTTAAAATTAAAAGGTCAGTTTGCAGTGTTATGGTGTACTTTAGGGGTCACTGTCATTATAACCCTCTACTGCAGCTAAAGCTTGCAAGGGGATGGCGGCTTTCTCCTGTGCACTTCCGTTGTCCCAGACTGCCTGGCTCACTTGTGGTTGGGACTTCTGGTCCCTCTCACACGGGGTTGAAAAATGGCAGAATCAGACCTCAGGAAGCAAAATCAAAGGTTACTAGGTGTTGAAATCCTTTTGTTTGTATTTTAGTCAAGATCCAGAATTTTGTTCAAATTTAGTCAGAATTGAGGGAAAAGTCAGGTTCTCAAAGGCTATGGGATTCTTACTGTCAATGACTACAAGTAATTATTATGAAATTAAAAACTAATGAGAAGTTACTTTACTTGAGCCTCTGTATTCTCTGAATTTGATTCTGATCATTTAAAACCATCAGTTCTGCTTTGTTGACACATGTTTTATTTTTATCCTAGGTATTATTTTAAACTCAGTCCTGACCCATGCAAACCCCTGGCATTTCTCCTTATTCCAGCTATAGCGATTCTTGGGAACACTCACACTGTCTCAATAAAGTCAAGGTATAACAGTTTATTTCTTCCATGTGTCACTGGGTATTATCACTTTATTTCTTGAAACATACTCTTTATATTTAGTTTGACTGTTACTAAAAGTAAAACCATAAGGTGACTATCATTTATATGCAAATATATAGTTCATATGCACATATATTATGCTTGTTTTCTAAAGAGTAGGAGTTTTGTTAGGAAAAAAATTGGGTTTTTTCTTTTAAAACTTAACTCTTATATGATATTTAAGATTTAACTTTCCAAAAGATAGGAGTAATGTTAAGTAGATTGAACTGTAGCTAAGATTGACCTTTTGCAGCAGCTGAGTAATAAGAACTTGAGGCCTTAGTGTGTGCTTGGAGGCTTAGTGCGTGCTTAGCCTTTTATGCTTGTATTTGTGTTTGATGTGCTTCGTGACAGCACTTGATCTTTTTTGACTGAGCCTTCGCTCTGGGAGGCCTCCAAGCTCTGAGACACTTGTTTCAGGATCAGTCTAACGTAAATGCAGAGGTGCTGCTGCTGCCTGTGGTCTGCATGCCTGTGGTCTGAGCATGTGGGAGGTAAAACTTACAGCCAACGTTATCCTCAGAGTTGGTGGCCAGCCTGAGCTACATTGGCCCAGATCTCAAATAAATAAATAAATGATATAGAGAAACCAGAGCAAATCTTGACTTGGCCACTTATCTCAGAAAACCAAAAGAACTAGACATGGTCGTGCACAACTTTAATCCCAGCATTTGGGAGGCAGAGGCAGGCAGATCTCTGTGAGTTTGAGGCCAGCCTAGTCAACAAAGCAAGTTTCAGGCCAGCTAAGACTATAGTGAGCTGCTGTCTCAAACAAAACACCAAGAAAAAAGAGGATGATCAGAACATTAAAAATAAATAAATAGGGCCGGGCGTGGTGGCGCACGCCTTTAATCCCAGCACTCAGGAGGCAGAGGCAGGCGGATTTCTGAGTTCGAGGCCAGCCTGGTCTACAAAGTGAGTTCCAGGACAGCCAGGACTATACAGAGAAACCCTGTCTCGAAAAACCAAAATAAATAAATAAAGCTATATTAAAGGTTTACATATTTCATTTCAGCTCACGATGTAATTTGTCTAATAATGCATATTTCTCCATCTCTTTACAGTAAATTGCTGAAGACCGTCTCCCAGTTCCCACTTCCTCTGGCTGTCGGCGTGATTGCTTTCGGCTCCTCCCATTTATACAGGGTCCCGTGTTTTGTGATCATTCCTCTTGTATTCCATGCGTTATGCAACTTTATGTAAGACTGGACCTAAGGAAGGAGAAGCAGTCCATGCCTTTTGGACCAGTGACACAGTGAACGTACAGTTCCACCACCAGGAACAGTGAGGTCCTCTGGAGAAGACAAGTCTATTTTTACAGTATTGAAAATAGGAAATTAGTTTTGTAATGCTTGAGGGAAGTAGTTGAAGCATGGTTTCAGTCCGTGGTGTAGCATCTGTATACTTGTCATATCTGACGGATTAGTGAAGGGATGCTGTGGCCTCTGTCTTAAGGACTCCTGTACATACCAACTAGCTTTCATCGCCATCCCAGGAACCTTCTAAAGACCTAGAGATGCAGTGCTGTGTGCCGTCTAAGTGAAACTTCAGCTAGTTTCATCAGACTTTGTTTTGAAAAGTGGGCTTTATGTTTGTTATAATTTACATATTCAAAATAAGTCTTAAAAGATTGTTAGAAGTGACAACTGTTTTCTCAGAAGTAAAATAGTCATGAAGGAGTCTGGTCAATTTTTGGCAGCCATGGTGGACAAAGTTTGATCCATCATCTTACATCTGTGAAAAAGAGCCTCAAATTAAAGGGAGGTTTTTTGGTTAACCGCTGCAGTTCAGATTCAAAACAATGACAATTTTCATGAGCTTTCAGATATGAATCTTACAGTGTATACTTGGTGAATATTAGAAGCATGGAAGAAATCTATGAAAAGATCTATTAACAAAAGAATGTTCTTGCAGATTCTGCATTGGCACAGTCAGTCTCTGCCCCTGACTTAATTCCTTGCCAAGTGGTTGCCAGGAGTGCCTGTAGCGATGATAGGTTATTAAAGGGATAACTCCAGAGGCCGGAACAGCTCTGGGTTTGCATCATTTGTTTGTCTACTGAGGAGGAAGGGTCTCAGCAGAAATACAACGTTGTACTTGATGTACAAAGCTATATACTAATAGAGAAACAATGGACAGCCTTTACTGAAAAGGTGAACACTGCCTGAATAGATTGCACACCTACGTCACTCATTAAGAGCAGAATCTTGGTTTGTAGAGACGTCTCTTAAGACTACAGTTTTGCCACTGGGGGAAGCGGGGGTAACATTTTATTTCATTTCCAATTATAGTTCATTCTTAGCTACAGAAAACTAGGAAGGTCAGGAGCTTGAAGAATATAGTTGCTCTTTGCCTTCGGTTAGAATAAACTCATGCTGAGTCAGACCTGTGTCGTCAAACCCTTCACTTAGATGTGTGTCCTGTAAATGCCCGTGAGCCTTTCAGGTGAAGTCCTCCAGTGTTACGGAATTCACAGTTGCACTTGTGACCTTACATCCTTCTCAGTACCCAGGAATGGTACTAAGAATCAGCTTCGTTTTATCGGCTGTTACACCTGGTGCCACAGCCTCTCAGCTACTACTGCCAACCGGAGGGTTCCGCCCACATCAGCCACGTTAGTTTTTCCCTGGACCTTTCCTTCTTCAGAGCTAAGAAGGGTCAGGTTATTACCACAGAAGTTAGTTGGTTTGTATGATTCCGTCGCTGTCTGACTGGCATTGTGCTTGTTAAATATTAATATTTTCACTTATTAAGACTTTTAAAGGAAAGCCATTGTACTAGACATGGCAGACTCTTAAGTCCCTTGTTTTAGAAAAGTGTCAAAAGGAATAAACTGTACCATAGTGTTTGTTGAGTACCCGAGAGTGAGTTCATTGGATAATTACAATTTTCTCATGGCACAACACTCACATATCTAAGTAGGAATGTATCTGCTGTAACTTTGCTGGAGATGTGTGGCCTCTCTACACATGCTGTCTTTCATTCTGTCAGTGGTATTATAGACATAGCTCAACTTAATGGCAACTGAATACTTTAACTTTCTGAATTTGAACATACATCTACACACAGAAAGAACTTTCCAAAATTTGGTGTTAGACTTTTTGGCAGCCATGATTATTTATTTATGAGATCTAAAGTCTCCCTGCGTAGCCAGTATTGCTCATGAATAGGTTGTATCAAGTTTGATTTCTTACTCACGAGTAGTATATTTGTTATCAAAGCACATTAATACTCACAACAATATTTTTATCTGGAAGTACTAATTCCCTAAGCCCTTAAAGTCTTATTTATGCCAGAAAAATATTTCAAATAATAGCCTGGGTCTTCAGCCATTTGCCACACATACTCATAGATACACACTCACACATAAACGCAGATGGGCGTGCTTTGATAGAATCTTCATCAAGCATTTAGACACAGAAAGCTAGGTAAGACTCTATCTGACTAGGGAAAGTGTTATCCCTTAAAAGGAAATTATTTCATAGAAATATCACATACTTTTGTCTATCATGTGTACATGAATATAGGTTATGGTAGAGATTAATACAACAAATTTTTGAGTTCTGTTGTCATGTTTTTTGGGTTTTATTTTGTTTTGTTTTGTTTTTTAAGAAATTGAGTTTTGGGGTAAAAGTACTTATTTAACAACTGGGTTCTTGCTTGTAAATAGATTGGGTATATATCAGACAGTTAATCTGTCTGATTATTGAGTGCTTAGTATTTTTTTAAAATGCCCTCATAGATTATTGCTATTATAATTTAGACCTGATCATTTTTTTGAAGGTTGATTTTGTGTGTGTGTGTGTGTATGTGTGTGTGTGTGTGCTGGTGCTCATTGTGGCCAGCAGAGGGCGGTTGGAGGTGCTCTGTGAATTGCTGGATGTCAATACTAGGAACCAAACAATCATCCTCCAGAAGAGCAAGCACTCTTAACTGAGCCCTCTCAGCCCCTGACCTGATACGTAGGAAGACATTGCTATTGCAGCTGTGTGTCTATGTAAATGCGTATACCAGGGATTGAATCTGGAGCCTGTGTATGTTAATTACGTTCTCTCCTCTTGAATAATGCACAGCTTGTCTGGACTCATTCCATGTCAAAACTAAGTCAATTTTACTATTTTCTTGGTTGTCACTATAGTGAAAACTTCTAAAGAAACCATTTATGCTACATTAACACTGATTTTTGAGGTTGCCCTATGTCTATATTGATCATGTATTGATTAGTCTTTTAAATCTTTTTATATCTTAGTTATGTAATTTCAGCTATCTATGAAGGGATACTTTTTATTGAGTGATCTTTATAATTATCACACATGTCAACATGACACATTTTTCACAATGCTCACCAATGCATACAAGGCTGATTGCCTTATTATCAAGACCCTGTACTTTTTTTTTTTTTTTTTTAGCCTTTTACTCTTTTCACTTATAGCATAGTGTGTTCATTTCATCATGCACTCTCTTAATCCCTCCTGTGGAAGATGCTGAAGTAGAGGGAAGAAGAACTCAGTTTTTAGTTCTTGAAAGCCACAGGAGGCACATGGGAAGTAGGCCTGGAGAGGTGGTTCAGATAGTCACATGCCTGCGGCACAAGCATGAGGACCCAAGTGTAGACTGCCAGAATCTATGTGAGAAACTGGCTAACTAGTGCATGCCTACAATCCCAGCACTGGGGCAGTAGAGTCAGATAGATCTTCAGGGCTTGCTGGCCGGCCAGCCCGGCCATATTGGCAAGCTTCCGGTTTGGTGAAAGAGTCTATGTCAGAAAATGAGGTGGAACGTGATTGAGGAAGACACCAAGCACTGACCTCTGCCCTACTCCTCTGACCTCTCCCTGCACCTTCATGTATGCACACGGGTGCACATACATGAATATGTACACACAAATACTCAAGAGGTGGGGATCCACAAATATCATGAAGTAAACCAGAACAGTCGATTCCATAATTGTGGAATAAATCTGGTGCCTCATATTTCCCCTTAGACAGGTCTGCATCAGTGCATTGCCTTGCTTTAGTTGGTTTGATGCAAACTTTTAGAATGCTGTATTTAAGCATATAGGAAGTGGTTCTAAAACATCATTTGGAAAAAAATCCAAAAGAATGTTGATGCGTTGGATAGCTAAGTCTTTGTTGATTGTTTTTCATCCATGTGGAAGATTTGTGAGTTTGCATATCATAGGAAACAAGAGACTATGGAGTTGATTGAGGGTCACAGTCCATCCGGGGAGTATGACACTTGGCAGAATAAAGGGAACCATGGGAACTTCTGGGTTAAGACATTACTTCCTTCCGGGAAAGCTTCCTTACCACATAAAGTAAATATAGGACTCACTCTACAAACTGTAAGGTTAACAGCTAGAATTTTACTGCAGACTTTTTGAACAAGAAACATAATTCTGTGAATATCTAATCTTTCAACATTAGGCTTGCTGGTGTGTGAGGAAATAAGATAGCTCTGGGCTCCTCACACTCCTAACTTTTCAGAGTGCTATGGAAAATGGGAGTCGGGTCATTCAGTCCAAATGTGTGCTATAAATGCTTAAACTTCTGCAATTACAAAACATAGTGCGAATAAATAAAAACAGAATTTTATATGTTGGTCACTTGGTTTTGAGAACAGAGTAAGACTTGGAAATGCTGATAGTAGGCATGTTGTTACTCTGTTAATATTGGAGACGTAGCAGTGCAACTAGGGCGACTGTATTCAAAGGTGGCAATATCTAACCTACAGCTTGATTAACGTGTGTGAATAATAATTTTAAAATCAAGAACAGTTTTGTTTTTCAGTACTTGTTGTGTAACACTGCCAAAAAAAAAAAATCCTTATACTAAGAAACCAGTTAATTTCTGATGACTTGATGTAGAATTGGTATCTTGAGTCAGAGTCAACATGTAATCATTCTGTACATTGTTGATTTGAACATCAGTGGGAAACTGTATCTGTTGGTGTTTAGTTAGTGTAAACTCTGCATATCTGAATTCTAATCTTAGTCTAAGAAGCGTGTGGGGATTTTGTAAAGTTCATGTGCTATTTTAAATGTTTTTATTTTTAGTATTTGTAAGGTAGTGATGTTACTATGACAAAAGTTTATAGACACTGTGTAGCACTACTGACTGCTCTAGAGCCAAACAGACAGTGTATTTTGTATTTCATGTGTACTTTTTCTGTTTCATATTGGACTTTTTACATCCCTTTTTTAGGAGAAAAAAAAGGATGCATTTAAATTTTTTTTTAGGGTAATCTGTATTGGAAACTAAGTATTCTCAAGGTTAGCAAACATACTTTACCACCAAAGCTAAATGAAACTGTAAGATACCTCTGGATATTTGTGCCAATGAACTTTTCTTAGTAATTTGGGGTTAAAACAAAAGTAATCTTTTCAGTTTTTTTCATCTAGGACTTACAATAAATGTGGATATCATGAAAACATGTTCCCTATTCTGTTGTTCTTTGAAATTTTTCAAAGATTTAGAACAGTGTGTTCTGTGGTTTTTTTTTTTGTGTGTGTGTGTGCGGTTTCCTGACATTGCTGGCTAAAAGGTGAATCCACTTAATAGTAATCTTTTAGCAGTTAATTGTGGCAATAATCATTTGAAGTAATCTGACTGTGGCTTGTTTTGTGGTGTAAAAAAAAATCAATTGCTTTGCACAATCCATTTTTGGTGTAGGTGTGTGGTTTCTACAGTTGAAACCTTCCCTGTGGTATTTCTTTTGCTTTCTGTATGTCTCTGCTTAGTCCCTAGTGTCTATCCACTAGAACCTAATATAGTATAAGGCAAACCAGTTAGCATGCATATTTTGTGCCAAATACTCTGAAATACAGTTGTTAATGAAAAACCCTGGCATTGATACGGTGTTAGATAAAACTAGAACTATAGCCACAGTGCAGTCATGTGAACGCTAGTTCCTCCTCAGAGGAACGGCATGGAAATTGCAGTGTTTCTTTAGTTTTGCTTAGCATCTACTGCTTCTTTGCCCTACAGTACTGTATTGTTGGTACATTTTTCATAAGTTAGCCTTACAATTGAAGAGACAGCACAGAAAACCAGATATTGAAATATTTGGTCTTGATCAAGTAATGATTATCTAACTGTTGGGGACTGATGATAAATTAAAAGAAAGGTCGTTTATGGGAGCTGGCTTCAGGATGCTCTGTCCTCTGGAAGGAGTTTGTCTTCTGTGTGCAGTGGTCTTAGCCTCAGTGGGAGACGCCTGTCCCTTAACATAAGCAGGCTCTGCATGGAGGCAGAGGCTTGTGAGAGTTCTTGTACAGATCTCCCTCCCCTGCTGTGTGGTTGGGAAAGAAATCTTCATTTTTATTATGTATAAATTAGGAAGTTGTGCTACATACTTTTTTGTATTTTTTTTTTTTTGAAAATAGGCACTGACATGTATCATTTTGAAGTGATGCTGTGGTTTCTTAAACATAGGACTAACTATAAATGTAGCAACATGCCCAAGATAAACCAAAACTGAGTATACCCCATCACTGTGACCTTGAACTTATTTGGGATAAAACAGACTGTGCCTTAAAATGACAAAGCAATGCCCTGTAGTCTTGTAACTGTATTTTACTATGGGTGGTCTTCTCGAGGTTGTCTGAAATCCCTTTCTTTCGAGTTGTTGAAATAAAAGTTTTAAGTACCAATTGACCCATGCTTACTTGAGTATCACTTAGCTGCTGTTCCTGAGGCCCCCCTTAATTTCTAGAGCTTTTTCTTTTGATTTCATTTTAATTTAAAAATTGACTTAGTCTGAATATATGTGAGAAATTAGATTTGGCTAAAGTTTCTGGGGAAAAATATTTTAAGGATAGTCAGGGCACTTCTGCTTCTAAACTTGCTGGATATGGAAAAATTAATCACTGAAATGTATCTTTGTCTTATTGATAGTAATCCTATCAAAGAGGTGCATTCCTTCTGAGATGTGTGGTCAGTGTTGTGGCAGATCGAGATGCATTGACATTTTCAAATAAGGGTTATTAGATTTATAGTAAGGATTTCCCAGTGACTAAACGCCAATGAATGTAGCTTGTTTTGAGCACTACCATTTCACTTCTTCTTTGTCCTGCCTCATTATCTCCTCTGTTTTTAATTTAATGTAAACTTTTATATTTGTACATGTTGATATAAAATAATGAGTATAATTTCCATTAAAGTCCAAATTACTCAATTTATAGTATAATCATATTCTTTGCCCAAAGATGCTCATTTCTGGGAACTCAGTCTGTTTATTTTTACATGTTACTTTTGGGCATAAACTCAAATGTATTTCCTCTTAGTTCACCTCCATTACTTTTTTTTTTTTTTTTTTTTTTTTTTTTTTTTTTATTTGGAAGGGGGTTTTTTTTTTTTTTTTTTTTTTTTTTTTTTTGGTTTTT
>NC_034594.1:33923806-33933584 GCF_900095145.1 Mus pahari | reverse complement strand
GCCTGCCTCTGCCTCCCAAGTGCTGGGATTAAAGGCATGTGCTACCACGCCCGGCTACAATTACAATTTTATATTTAAAGAAGAGTCTTAAAAATATGTAGAAATGACAGTATGTCTTTTTTTAAAAGCCTGGTCAGATTGGCAAAGAAGTTGTGCAAGCAGTGGATGTGTAATGAGATCGGTTTCTACGGTGAAGCGTTGAGAGCACACACTCCTCATGGCTGCTGAGGGAGACTGTGTACAGTGATCATTTATTTATACACTAATGGTTATGTTCTTATCCATAAAATGTAGTGTAGTAACAATGTGTCACGAAGGGAGTCTGTCCTGACGGGAGCAGTGAGAATGTTCTCAGTGGGATCTCCCTGTCTCAACATGCATGCTCGTCCCAGTGCCGTGTGCCGTGCACTAATACACGTGCGTGTAATTTTCTGTGTATTTTTGGTATGGTATAGTTAACACTGTTACATTTAACTGGTTGTGATTTGGGGGGGGAAAGTGCTACTTATTCTACCTTGGAGGGTGCCATGAATGTTTGTACCTGTGTTTCAGCATTGTGATGGAGTTTTATGATGTGAGTATTTGCCTTCAGTCTCCGCTCAGGTATTAACGTGTAGTGATTTCTGGTGCTTTGCTTTTAATTTGTCATAATCTGGTGTTCTGAATGTCCAGAAATAAATTTGGTGAATAAGCACATTTGGTACAAAGATTGTTTTTACTGGTTTTCATACACTGCAATGCTGTCTTGGAAAGAAAGCGTTACATGCATCTCCTTTACCTCGCCCTTCAGTGAGAGCAGTGTGTGAGCCCAGGGCGCCCTAGGCGCTGGGGAAAGCCGACATTCACAGCTTGGCATGTTGGAGTTTTCCCATCCATCTCTGTGGACACCACATGGTCCATCGTCTGTTTTCAGGACTCTGCGGAGACTGACTTTCTCTTTTTTCATGTGCTAACTGGATATAATCCTAGGTGAACAGGTTCTCGCATAGAAAGAATGAAAAGCGATTTAGGCATTGTATGTAAATGTATAGGTTACTTTGCAGTTTATCAGAGTAGTGGCTTTTGGGCCTTGGGTTCTAGTTCACAGGTTTTTCAGAAGTTTGGTAGACGTTGTGTTAGTCAATAATCCCAACTTCTTAGGGCATCTAGAAGCAACTGGAGAGACATTTGTAATTCCAGATTTCCAAGTGACAGTAATTTGAGAATTTAACATAAATTCAAACACTGTTGCAGAATTGGACAGAAGGAATCAAATGAGATAGGATATTTCTTAGGGAACATGTTTCTTGTATTTTTATCCAGAATCCCTAAATATGAGTAAATATTCATTATCTTTCTGCAGAATATTGTATATGTTATTACACAGGCCAAAAAAAAAAAAAAATGTCAGTTTTAAGATTGAGAGCCAGAAGATGAGATTGCTCAGTTGTTAAAGTTCTTGCCTTGCAAGTGTGAAGACCTAAGTTTAGACACGCGCACTCAAACTCACGTGTGTGTGTGTGTGTGTGTGTGTGTGTGTGTGTGTGTGTGTGTGTGTGTATACAGCACACAAGAGAAGCAAGGCATGGCAATGCATGCCTATAACCCTGGTGCTTGGGAGGCAGGAGATGGAGATGGAGATGGAGTCAAGGGCATCCCTGGAGCTCACTGGCCAGCCAGCCTGGACAAACCAGTGAGTTCCAAGTCCTGTTAGAGACCTGTCTCAAAAAAAATAAGGTAGAGAGCTAATGGAGTGAGTGGCTCAGTGTGTAAAGGGAGTAGCCCACCAGGCCTGAGAATCTGAGTTCAACCCCTGGAACTCACATGGAGAGAACCAACTCCAGCAAGTTATCCACATACATACACAACGGCAAGATTCTATACTGGTGTGTGTGTGTGTGAGAGAGAGAGAGAGAGACAGAGACAGAGACAGAGACTGACAAAGAGAAAGGGTTTTACTGTGTAGCCCCAACTGGCCTGAAACTCACTCTGTAGACCATGCTGGCCTAGAAATCACAGAAATTGGCCTTCCTGTACCTTGTTAATGCTGCAATTCAAGTGTATACCATCATTCCTGGCAAAATAATCTTTTTTTAGTTGCATAATAAAATAAAAATCATGTGGAGGAACGTTGAGGAAGATACTGGTCGTCACCTGTTGCTCTGCACCCTACTATAGGTATGCTTACATACACTGAAAATACTAGGACAGTAATAATATCAATTTGTTTTTCAAATCTTAACTATTTTTAGTGGTGAGAATGTTATTCTTTCTAGTAGAGCTGAAAGTAGTAGATATGGATTTTTGGTTGCTCAGGCATTACTGTCATTTTTTGCATCCTGAGTGTTGTTAGTGATGTCTAAGGACCAAATGATTGGCGTCTTCACTGAGAAGGCCAACACTGTCCAGACCTCAGTTGCCATCTGCTCTTTCAGGGAGGCAGAAATAAAACAAGTGAGCTGCCTTTGGGGAGTTCTTGTGATGCTCAAATTGAGAAGTCTCTGGGAAGCCAGTCAGGGTTAGGTTTGACTTGGAACCTGTTCTGGTTCTATGACGTGGAAAGATCGCAAACAGGGTTAGCATCTCTGTTGGTGTAGCCAGAAAATGCCCTTATTATCTAGGCAATCCCAAGCAAGGCCTTACATACAAGGAACAGATTGGAGTCTCTTCATCTTGCTGCTATACTTTACAGCTTTAAGTCAACTTGTAAAAAGAAGTCAACTCAGTGGGATGTGGTGACACACACCTGTATCCCAGAGGTGGAGAGGAGACATCAAGAGTTTAAGGTCCCTGGGCTACCCAACAAACAAACAAGCAAACAGATGCAGAGGAAGAAGGAAAAGAGGAGAAAGGAGACTCTGTAATGTAGTAAGGTCTTTTGGTACCAAATACTACAAGCTGATAGCCTTAATCTGTTCTTCAATTTTGAGGAAAGAGAAGTGAATCATAAGAAAACCAAAAGGTGAGAACTATTTTAATAAACCCTCCCAGGCTCCTGTGAGATCTACACAGACTTGTTTCTCCTGAACCTTTCTCTTGAATAGTCTTTTGAGTTCCCTTTGTCCCAGGATTCATGCCAGAGTCATTTGGCTTCTCATTTTACTTTTAAGAGGAAAGAAAGCTAAGGGGATACAGGGGCGGCTTACAAGAAAGGAAATAGGGACAGAGAAATTAAGCAAT
Organism: Mus pahari; assembly: GCF_900095145.1. NCBI lineage: Eukaryota > Metazoa > Chordata > Mammalia > Rodentia > Muridae > Mus > Mus pahari. The sequence goes on along the minus strand of NC_034594.1, from coordinate 33,930,425 downwards.
TTGCTTATAGTGGGGTCCAAACTAGGTTACCTGTGATTATCCAAGGAGGTGTCCTCCGCTGCAGGCTTGCAGCAGTAATAGTATTCCTTGATTTCACATTCTCTGCTGAAATCCCTTCTGACCATACTCATTATCCCTTTTGCCTTGCAGGGAGAAAAGTGTTCCCAATGTTCTACCAAAAGATTTCCGTTTGTTCTTTCTTTAACTTTTTAGAGATAACATCTAACTCTGTTGCTTTAGTATTATGTTCCTGGGAGATGATTCACCAGGCCAGGCAGGCTTGCTCATGAATAGAGCTGAGTCAGTGTAGCTCATTTAGCCTCTGAGTCTGTCCTCATCTATAGGCTAGAATTATCCACTCACAGTCCCAGTGTGATGACTTAACTTACCTTGCTACATGCGTCTGATACACTAGAGGCTCTAAATGGAACTTTTTCTTCCAGCCCTCCACTCTCGGCTCTTCTGCTCCATAAAGACTTCAGAAACAGCACTGCATGACAGCCCAATTTTAAATCTGGACAAATTTAGTTCTAGAACTTTCTACCACATCACGTAACTTCTGTAAATGCATTGCCCCTAACAAAGAGTCTCACCCCTTCCTATGAAATACTTTGCATTCCCATTCTTAATACTGTGTATTTTAAGAGATGTTAAATATCTTTTATCTATTTGGGGTGTGTGTGTGTGTGTGTGTGTGTGTGTGTGTGTGTGTGTGTGTGTGTGTGTGTGTGTGACATGTACCATGGTGCACATTTAGAACAACTTTGAGAAGCTGGTTCTCTCAATCTGCCTTCACCAGGGGATCCAGGATCTAACTCAGGTCCCTAGGCTTGTGCGAGTGCATTTACCACTGAGCCATTTCTCTGCTCCTTAACTAGTTCATTGTCAAATATTCTTCATAAAATATCATAATAGTCAAAATATTCCAAATCTTGACTCTTAAAAACCCAATTATGTCTTTAACAAACATAGGCTATGCTGTTAAATATTAGAGTTGAGTTGTAAATATGGGGTCTTATGTTTTATTATTTTTAATATGTTTGAATTTCACATAATAAAGAATCATTAACCTCAGCTAATTCCAAAGGATTACTACTTGAAATTATGCATTTGTATGAAATTATAGATTATTATACTCAATGAGCACCCTAAAATACTAATACAGAGAAATGAACTAAAAAGCTAGTAGGCACTTTTAAAGTAGAAGATTTAAAATACTAAATTAGCCCTGAAGCCCAGATCACAAGAAAGTTGATAAATTCATTTTCATTAAAAATTAAAACTTCCTCAGAAGATGGTGTCTGGGGGCTGGGAAGTGGCTCAATTGGTCACTCTGCTGTACATGTGCAAACGTGCACTGTGCTTCAGCTACACAATCACAACACGACACAAATCACAAGAATTATTAGCAAATAGTTTGTTAATATACATGTGTTATATTAGTCATATACTAGCAAATGAAAATCAGTACCATATAAAGTGGATACTATATCTTGAATCAAGTGAAATTTACTTTACAAATACAGCATAGGTTTATGTTTGTAAAAATAAATCAATATCACGTAGGCATGGTCATCGTTGACTAAATAGTGAGCTTGATTGAGCCCAACATCAAATATATTTTCATATATCCACATAAATCCATATGTTGGTAGACAAAGTATATAACAAATATAAAATAATATTTAAGAGGAGACTATGCTCCATCTAAATTGAAGATCTCTGCTTATTGAAAGAACAAGTTGATGGCAAATATTTGCAGGCAATGCTTCTGAAGAGAAAGAAGTTTCTTTTCAGAAGCTGCAAGAGTCTGCAGCTTATAATCCAATTTTTCAGAAAGCAGGACTTGTACTTATTTAGACCAAAAAGCAACACACAAAGAAAAAAGAATTAAAATAGTTTCCAGAATGAAAGGACTGTCTGCCAACTATTCCTCCAGTGGAGGCTTCACATCCAGAATGTATAAGGAATTCAACAGCAAAATAACAAGACAAAAAATAGCAACAAAAAGTTCAGCTAAGTGAATAAATGCTTTGAATAGACATCAGAAGAAGAGAAATGATTGGGTATATGAAAATAATGTCCCACATCATTAGGAGCATACACATTGAATGAGATAGCACCATGCTCCAGTTTGTAGAATGGCTTTGCATTGAGCTTCCCATTGTTGTAGCACAATACTTGAGATACCCAAAGGTGGAATCTTAGCTTCAGAGATTTCCATGCCTTGACTTTAGTCCATGTGGTACACACTGATCTTGTCACCATGGTCAGCAAACAGAGAGAGGAGGCTGGGATACTGCTCAGATCCGGGCCATTTATCTTCCCTCCATCCAGCCAGACACTTCCCCAAAGCTCCGCCTCCAGATGTTCTTGCTTTGGGAACCAGGCCCGCAGCACAAGAAATTTTAGCTCTACCCAATAACATAACAGGCTTTTGTAAAAAATGTTCAGAAAAAAAATGCTAGTAAGGATTGGAGAAAGAACTGGCATGTGTTGTTTTTGAACTAGAGATAGAACAATCCCAACAATGAATGGGAAGAGAAAATTTATATTTATATATATATATATATATATATATATATATGTGTGTGTGTGTGTGTGTGTGTGTGTGTGTGTGTACACATATATATGTATATATGTACCCCCATATATATGTACACATATATATATATGCACACCGATATATATATATATATATATATATATATATATATATATATATATACACACATGTATATGCACATATGTAGATATACACAACAAAATACTGGTCACAAAAGAAAAAAAAAGAATTTCTGTCTCTTGCTGCATCCTGGGTGAAAGAGGGTGTTGTGTTGAGGTGAAACCACTGAGTGAGGAGCACTTACTGGGTCTCTTACAGGTGAGTGCATAGAAGAGGGAGAAGAGTGCTTCCAGAGTTGGAAGGGAAGACAAGGACAGAGAGAGTGGGAGGGAGAGGTATGTGTTAATGGAAACAAAGGCAAGAAATGATGGGAACAGTGTTTATAATGCTCTCTGTAGCATGGGATGATTATGGATGATGACAACTAATTACATAATTCAAAAGAAAACAGTGTGAATGCTTGTAACACCAATGGCAATGTGGTCTGGTGGGATTTGCCAGTTAGGATTTGGTTCCATTTGTAGCCTCTTACATGCTGAGTCCTTGGGCTGGGGGAGCAATAGGTGGAGTCCGGAGTCCACGGGGAAGTCCTATCTGGTGGTAGCGGGGGTTGGAGGTGGGGGCATTGTCTCTTAGAGAAAGAATCAGATTCTGCTGGGGTCTGCTCCTCAGGGGCAGCATGTGAGGGACAGCAGCAGTCACCTCAGTCCTCAGAGTACCCATTTGTCCACATAATCCTTCACAGTCCCTGAAGCACATCCCCCCAGGGAAGTGCGGTGGAGCCAGAGGGTGCCTCTGCTCAGGACTTGCAGGGCCCCATGTGTGACTGTGTCCTTTCCCTCCCTCAGCCATTTCTGCAGCCTGAGAGTGTAAGCAAGTGAAGGACAATTAATGAACCAGTGGCTTTGAAAAATTAGAAGGAGGTGGAGGCTGGTGAGAGAGCTCAATGGTTAGGGTATTCTAGAGGTCCTGAGTTCAATTCCCAGCAACCACATGGTAGCTCACAATCACCTAGAAAGGGTCTGATGTCCTCTCTGGCATGCAGGTGTGCGTGCACACTGAGCACTCATATAGTAAAAAACAAATGAAAAAAAATAAAAAATAAAATTTAACCTAGTGGTAAAAAAAAAAAAAACAAAAAAAAAACCTAGAAACAAAGCTCAGCATAGAATTCCTTGTTCTTTCGCCTTCAGCCTGAGATACCAATGGCCACTAAAACTGGCTCATCGCCATTGGCCCACCCTGGCGCCTGACTCATGGTGTAAGGGACTAAGATAGCTTGTAACTCTTCCGTAGGAGATGAGCTGCAATGCATCATCCCCACTCTTATGTTTACTTAGTTTCCCCACCAAGAATGTTTGCCAAAGATAGCCTGTAACTCTTCTGTAAGAGATGAGCTGAAATGTTTACTCAGCTTCCCCATTCTTTGTGGACGTATCCTCCCCTTTCCTTTGTTTGCTTGTTTGTTTGTTTGTTTCCTTTAAAAGCTCTCAATTGTAAATGCTGAGGGTTGCTCTCCTATGAGCTCAACCTCTGCATGCTGATTTTCCCGATTAAACTTCACGCGTATTGCATCAAGAATGGTTTCTCTTGAGTTATTGGGGCGTCGTCTCATCCTGGGACTTGAGCGAGGGTCTCCCTGCAGCAGGGGTCTTTCAGTGGTAATGACGAAGGTCTTTAATCCCAGCACTCAGAGGCAGAGGAAAATGGATCTCTGAGTTTGTCAGTCTTATCTACAGAGGGAGTTCTAGGACAGCCTGGGTTACTCAGAAAACCCACTTCAAAAACAACAACAACAAAAAAAAAAAAAAACAGAAAGAGGAGGAGGAAGAAGAAGGAAGGGAAGGGGGAGGAGGAGGAACCGGTTCAAACCAGATTAGATGATATTAAATGTAGGTTTATTAGGAGTCTGCTCTCCTAGTCTAGTGGGTTCACTAACCCCATGGAAGCCTCCACGGGAAGGGAGAGGGGAGAGAAGTGGGAGAGAGACAAAGAGTGACCTCCTGTGGGAGTGGGGAGTGGGGCACAGGGGGGAGCAAAATGGTTTCTATAGAGAAGATCCTCTGGGGAAAGGGCAGCCCAGCCTCTGGGTTGGAAAGTTCCAGATTGGGGACAGGCTAAACCAGGGATGCTGGGAGAACATGGAGGCCAGGTCTCCTTTGAGATGTAAAATATGCACCTGAGTTCCTTTTGGGGGGCGGGGTGTGTGTGTCAGAAACCAAACAGTATTGAAATATCCCAGAGTGCTTCTACAAAATATGGGCAATTGCCATGCTAATTAAAATTCTTTAGCTATTTCAAAGATCTTAATAACAAATCAGAAGTTTCCTCTAGATTAAATAGATGTGAAGCCGGGCGGTGGTGGCACACGCCTTTAATCCCAGCACTTGGGAGGCAGAGGCAGGTGGATTTCTGAGTTCAAGGCCAGCCTGGTCTACAAAGTGAGTTCCAGGACAGCCAGGGCTACACAGAGAAACCATGTCTCGAAAAACAAAACAAAAACAAAAACAAAAAAAAGTGGAATTTTAAGAGCAGAGCTCAGCAGGCACTATAAGCAGAAGCATAGGATGTCCCTAGGAACATCTAGGCTCATATTAAAATAAGATTAGGATGACATCATCTGTGAGTGAGAGGTCTTGGGGCCTTTCCCACAAGGAGACTGGAGAGACTTTTGAAAGATGAGAACACAGGTTGGCTCCGTGTTCTCCTTGGTTTAAACACTCACAGGATGCTCTGCATTCAGCCTAACTTGGGAAGGTCTGGCTTTGGGTTCTGTTGTCTTCTTCCCTTGGGACAAAGGCTTACTGGTTCTGTGAGCACTCAGGATTGGGGAGTAATACAAAATGACCCATTTGCCCAATTATTCCCCAAGAATATCCAAAGAAATACTGTCTGAACTTGTCCTCATTTTTTTTCTTCTCTGAAATGACTATCTTATAAAATATGTACTTGAAAATTTGGGGTTCTAATTTTAAGACGGTATTTTTTTTTTCTCAAATACTTAACGCTTCAAGTGGGTTAAAATATATGGCTCATTACAAGATTCTGACTCATGGATGAGGTCTTAGGCAATTTAGTAGCCTGATGTGGACCCTGCTCTCATCTTTTTGTAATTAAAAAAAAAAATCTGTTTAAAAAGTACAGGTTTGCTCATGCCGCAGCCCAGGCTCACAACAGACTTTTCAGCCAAAGCATTTTGCACTGTAGGTTGAGTAACAGTAGCAGCTCAGCTTGTCTCAAAAGAGGATTGAGGGGTCTCCATCTCTGTGGAGCTGAGGGCAGTAGTGAGTCCGAGGTGGCCCTCCCTCCCTGCCATCTCTACACCCCCTGTATTCTTGCACTGTGGTTGCTGTAAAACATTAACAACAATCCAAATGACTTGAAACAACAGAAATATATTCCCTCCTTTCTAGCGGGGAAGTCTGTGATTTGTATCACCAAGCCCAAATGGAGGCCTGGGCAAGACCATGGTCCCAGTCCCATTGGAGACCAGAATAGCTTTGCTATTCAAGCTTCTCATTAGCTACTTGCATTCTGGGGCATGTGGGCTGTGTCACTCAAGTCCTCAAGGCCAACATCAACTCTTTTGAATGTCTGTGTTCCTATCAACTGTTCCTCAGTGTGACTGGAATCTTCCTGTTTCTGTCTTCTGTAACGACAAATGATCACATTGATGGCACATCTATATAACTCACCATAATGTACCTATGTCTTAATTAACTCCTCTCCTCATAAGTAAAGTAGCATTTGAAGCAGTAGTGTTTAATGTCTTTGGCGTTTTTTTTAGTCTCTCACACCTCCCTGTACCTCAGAATACTTTGAAATGCAGAACCCAGGAAGCCCAAGTTGTTATAGGATATTTTTGTACATAGAAAACCTAATTGTTCGCAAAATATACAAGCTTAGATAGCTATGTTCTTTTTTGTAATTATTTTATTAGATAATTTCTTCATTTACATTTCAAATGCTATCCCAAATGACCCCTATACCCTC
>NC_034594.1:33902893-33922231 GCF_900095145.1 Mus pahari | reverse complement strand
AGTGAGTTCCAGGACAGCCAGGGCTACACAGAGAAACCCTGTCTCAAAAACAAAACAAAACAAAACAAAACAAAACAAAACAAAATGGATCAATTCGTATTCTTCTACATGATAACTGTCAGTTATGCCAGCATCATTTCGGTTAGGTCTGTCCTACAGAGATGCAGCTTGAGTGTGCCTCTAAATGCCTCCATCGTTTAAGAATGCTAAAGAATGAAAAGTTCCTGCCTATTTTAAGTCAAGTTGCTTGGGAGAGGTCCTGTGGTCTTGGCTGTATGATTCATGCACAGTCAGTTGGGTGGTCTTGAGCTACCCATCATTCAGGTTAAATGGTTCGGCACGGAGCCCACCTTCCCCAACTATGACTTTGACATTGCTCAGTCTGCCAAGGGTAGGGAAGGAGCTAGAGACTTCTTTCATAGCAACTGGACCTTTGAGAGCTCCCTCCTTTGGCTGGGAAGAACCTTTATGGAAGGAGCTCCAGGTAAGAGATAGGGAGCTCTCTTTGGGTTTGCAGGAACAACAGAGAAGGATACAGGTAAATCAGAATTCAAGGGAAGAAAGTTAAGGAGCCGCCTTGGGTTTGGAGTAGCTGAAGAGAAAAGGAGACAAGCTCAGTAGAATGACACAGAAAGGTTTCTAAAGAGCTAGCAGTTTAGTTGTGAAAAAAAACAGGCTTGTAAATAGATATTTTATGTATAGTTAAGAAAATAAAGTTACCTCACCAAGCTAGCAGGTTTTCACCTCACTTTATGCCTCCTATGTCTTTATTGATGATAGATATTAGTTACATTTAAAAGGATAAATATTACACCAGATCTCCAGGATCTAAGGTTTAAATCTCTTCTTCTGGGTCCCCTGAAATCCTGAGTCATCTCAGAATCCTTCATGGAATTGTCCCTCATGCATTTCTTATCCCTTTGAAACCTGAGGTATACCTTTTTCCAGGCCCACGTGCCTAAGGAAACATTGTCAGATATACATCAGTCTTAAAAACTTAACCACTCTTTTAATCTCCACTCTGAATGTGTAAAATAAAAGAATAAGGTCATTACAGTTGATTGGTGAATGTCTTAGGGTTTTACTGCTGTGAACAGATGCCATGACCAAGGCAACTCTTATAAGGACAACATTTAATTGGGGCTGGCTTACAGGTTCAAAGGGTCAGTTCATCATCATCAAGGTGGGAACATAGCAGCATCCAGGCAGGCATGGTGTAGGAGGAGCTGAGAGTTCTATAGCTTGTTCAGAAGGCAAACAGGAGAAAACTGGCTTCCAGGGAGCTAGGATGAGTCTTAAAGCCCACACCCACAATGATATACTTCCTTCAACAAGGCCACACCTACTCCAAAAAAGCCCCACCTCCTAACAGTTCTACTCCCTAAGCCAAGCATATTCAAACCATCATGGTGAATACATTTTTTAATTGGATATTTTCTTTATTTACATTTCAAATATTTTACCTTTTCCCAGTTTCCCCCTTCCTGGAAACCCCCTATTCCATCCTTCCTCTCCCCATGAGGGTGTTCCTCTACCCACCCACCCACTCCCACCTCCCCACCCTCAGTTCCCCTACACTGGGGCATCTATCTAGCCTTCACCGAACCAAGGACCTTTCCTCCCATTGATGCCTGACAAGGTCATCATCCTATGCTACATATGTGGCTGGAGCCATGTGTACTCACTCCTTGGTTGATTACTTAGTCCCTGGGAACTCTGGGGAAGAGGGTAGGGTCTGGCTGGTTGATGTTGTTCTACCTATGGGGTTGCAAACCCCTTCAACTCCTTCGGTCCTTTCTCTAACTCCTCTGTTGAGGACCCTGTGCTCAGTACAATGGTTGGCCTCGTCTGCCTTTGTATTTGTCAGGCTCTGGCAGGGCCTCGCAGGAGACAGCCATATCAGGCTCCTTTCAGCATGCAGTTCTTGGCATCCACAATAGTGTCTGGGTTTGGTAACTGTATATGGGATGAATCCCCAGGTGGGACAGTCTCTGGATGGCCTTTCCTTCAGTCTCTGTCTGTACTTTATCTCAATATTTGCGCCTATGAGTATTTTGTAAACTCAGGGCTGAAATCAACCAAATAGAAACAAAAAGAACTATATAAAGACTCAACCAAACCAGGAGCTGGTTCTTTGAAAAAAATCAACAAGATAGATCAACCCTAACCAGACTCACTAGAGGGCACAGGGACAGTATCCAAATTAATAAAATCAGAAATGAAAAAGGAAGACATAACAATGGAAACTGGAAATCCAAAACATCATCAGATCCTACTCAACAAAACTGTAAAATCTGGATAAACTGAACGATTTTCTAGTCACATACCAGATGCCAAAGATAAAACAGATCAGATAAACCATCTAGACAGTCCCATATCCCTAAAGAAATAGAAGCAGCCATTAATAGTCTCCCAACCCAAAATAGCCATGTACCAGATGGGTTTAGTGGAGTATTCTATCAGACCTTTAAAGAAGACCTAATACCAATTCTCTTTAAACTATTCCACAAAATAGAAACAGAAGGAACACTACCCAATTCATTCTATGAAGCCACAACTGTGCTTATACCTAAACCATACAAAGACCAAACAAAGAAAGAGAACTTCAGACCAGTCTCCCTTATGAACATTGATGCAAAAATGCTCAATAAAATTCTTGCCAACTGAATCCAAGAACACATCAAAATGATCATTTACCACGATCAAGTAGGCTTCATGCCAGGGATGCAGGAATGGTACAATATACAGAAATCCATCAACATAATCTACTACATAAACAAACTCAAAGAAAAAAACCCACATGATCATTTCATTAGATGCTGAAAAAGCATTTGACAAAATTCAACATCCCTTCATGTTAAAAAACTTGGAAAGATCAGGAATTCAAGGCCCATACCTAAACAAACCTGTAGCCAACATCAAACTAAATGGAGAAAAAACTTGAAGCAATCCTACTAAAATCAGGGTCTAGTCAATATAGTACTTGAAGTTCTAGTTAGAGCAATTAGACAACAAAAGAAGGTTAAAGGGATACAAATTGGAAAGGAAGAAGTCAAAATATCACTATTTGCAGATGATATGATCATATACGTAAGTGACCCCCAAAATTCCAACAGAGAGCTCCTAAAACTGATGAACAACTTCAGCAAAGTGGCTGGATACAAAATTAACTCAAACAAATCAGTAGCCTTCCTCTACTCAAAGGATAAACAGGCTGGGAAGCAAATTAGGGAAATGACACCCTTCACAGTAGTCACAGTGAATAAATCAACAATGTTATGTGACACAGTCACCCAGTAGATGGCTACCATGCTCCTTATTTTACATCAGAAGGACAGGGCATCCTTTCAGTTCAGTGATAAGCCAGAAATTAGTTTAAAGGTCCCATAGAAGAAAAATTCCCAGCTGCTCTCCACAGTCCTTCCTCATAAAAGTCCAGAGAAACAATTCTCAATTGCCTTTTAGGTTCCATGAGCGTTTTATGGTGGATGCTTCATTCAGCACCAGCAACTTCCATATGCTGGGAAAAGACAAGAAAAGGACCACATTGTACCTGCAAGAAGGTACAAGAATGACTATCCTGGGCAACTCTAACATCACTTCACTTAGACTTTGGCAGGCCCATGTTATGATCAGGTGGCTGACATTTTATTCTCCCCCCCCCCCATATCATGGCAGACAATCAGCTCTGCAACTGTTAAGTAGCAGTGACTTTGAACGCATTTTGCACTATGAGTTGACCCTGGTCCTATGGGGACAGTGGATGAAAGGTTGTAGCTTAAAAGTAATTTGTTTCTGTGGCAAGCAGGGGAAGCCTGGTGTGAGCATGTAAGGAGTAGATAAATTCTGAGTGCATGTGTGTTGTTGGCATGCTTCACCATGTCAAGGACTTCTATGTGTCCAACTCATGGAAACGGGAAAATGTCCCTCAGGTAAGGATCAGAGGCTGGAAAAGCTTCCCCCTGAACCACATCTGAATGCTGATAGTACATGTGGTAACTATCAACCACAGCTTCTCCTCGGGGGTGACTGTAGCCTGAGACTTCACCCTTCCAGAGAAGTATAAAGATTAAGCCCACTACACTATGTTTAGGTACGGGCCTTGAATTAAGCCCACCTCCTTGTTAGGCCACATACTATAAGCCCACGTCCTCACTTGGCCGTAAAATAGAATGCCTCCTCCTCAATCCAGGCATCTAAATAAACACGCTGAGGTTTGGGCTGCAGCTGGTAGCCTCCATCAGAGTCAGCACAGCCTACTGGATCCCTGCTTTCTGGTTGTGTCTGAGTGCCTGTACTTCATTCCCTCATTGGCCCACTCAGGTTTCTAGAGCCAAGCCATGCTGGACATAGTGTGGCATTTCAGTGTAAAGTTGACAAGGAATGGACTGTGATGGCCATTGCTATAAGTTTGTCAGAGTATAGAGCCACCACGGAATAAAACTCTTGCCGTATCCGTGTGGGGATTTCTAGATTAGGATAATGGAAGTTGGAGGACCTATCTTAAGTGTGGGTAGTGTCATCCCAGGGGCTGGCTTCCTAGATTGAATCAAGAGTGATCTGAGTACAGCATTTCCCAACCTGCTTCTGGCTGAATATCATGTGTCCAGCTGACTCCAACCCCTACACCATGATGGGCTGCAGAACTGTGAGCCAAAACCAACTCTTCCTTCTTTGCACTCCTTTAATCGGATATTGTCACAGCAACATATAACATGACTAATAGGCATGGTCAGTCTCCTCATTCACTCAGGTTCCTCATTAGGTTTCCAGGACTGGCTCACACCGGCCCACAGAGATAAACAACTGTCACATACGTTGTGAAATGGAAGCTTGTTTTCTCTTCTTTATAATATGCAAATTTAAAGCCTTATGGTCCCAGCTTGTTTCTGCTACATGACTGAGCCTGCTGTCTTTTATTAATTTTTAAATAAAACTAATGGCAGGAAACAATGGAGCAGGTGCTTCTCACACACTCGGAGAACGTTGAAGGCCAGCTCCATGTGGTCACAGATACTCAGAGTTGTTAAAAGGGACAAATGCTGTGGAGGTTTGGGCTCATATGTTGGAATGATTGGCCACCAGTTGGTGGAACTCTTTGGAAAGGATTAGGATCTTTGGCTTTATTTTCAAACCTTTGAGCCCAGTTGTACTGGCTGGTTTTGTGTGTCAACTTGACACAGGCTGAAGTTATCACAGGGAAAGGAGCTTCAGTTGAGGAAATGAGATCCAACTGTAAGGCAATTACTAATTTCTCAATTAGTGATCAAGGGGGAAGGGCCCCTTGTGGGTGGGACCATCCCTGGGCTGGTAGTTTTGGATTCTATAAGAAAGCAAGCTGAGCAAGCCAGGAGAAACAAGCCAGTAAAGAACATCCCTCCATGGCCTCTGCATCAGCTCCTGCTTCCTGACCTGCTTGAGTTCCAGTCCTGCATCCTTTGGTGATTAACAGCAATGTGGAAGTGTAAGATGAAAAACCCTTTCCTCCCCAGCTTGCTTCTTGGTCCTGATGTTTGTGCAGGAATAAGACACCAGCTTTGCTCGCTCCCTCTGCCTGCAGCTTTCTCTTGATCTGCAACTTGTGGATAAGATGTGAGTTCTCAGCTACTTCTCTAGCACCACGTCTGCCTGCTGCAGTGCTCTTCACCACAATGACAACCCTCTGAAACTGTGAGCAAGCCCATTACTAAATGCTTATTTATTTATTTATTTATTTATTCATTTATTTATTTATTTTAGTGTAAGTTGCCTTGGTGATGGTGTTCTTTCACAGCAGTAGAATAGTATCTAAGACAAACCATTTTGTTAATCATTCTTCGTTCTCTCTCTCTCTCTCTCTCTCTCTCTCTCTCTCTCTCTCTCTCTGTGTTTCTCTGTCTCTCTCTCTGTGTGTGTGTGTGTGTGTGTGTGTGTGTGTGTGTGTGTGTGTGTGTGCTCGCGCGCATGCGCATGTGTTCGGGCAAGCAAGGGCAAACATACATATGTGAATGTCAGAGGTTGACATCAGGTTTTTTTCTTTGATCGCTGATTGCTGTCCCCCTTGTTTATTAAATTAGGGTGTAACCATATAGGGTTTTTCTATGCCTGCCACAGTTCTTAAATAATGACACGAAATATAATAGCTTATATTTATTTACAATGTTCTTTGGCCTTAACCTAGCTCGCTCCCCGTCTAACTCAACTTATATTAATCCATGTATACTATTCTATGTCTGTCACGTGGTTGGTTACTTTACCTCAGTGTTATGTATCCAAGTTCCCCCACATCTTGGTGGTAAATCTCCCGTCTCTCTCTGGTCCCTAGTTCTCCTTTTTCTGCTGATGTCCCACCTGACTATCCTGCCTTTTGATATAGGCCATAGGCTTTTAATTTTAACCAATCACGAGGTGCCGTAGGCAGGGGAGGAAGGACAGAGACGCATCTTCACACAGTGTACAGAAGCATCACTGTAACTATCTAGTTTTCAACCCCATCGGAGACCCGAGAAGAGTGACTCTTACCAGTGTAAAGAAGAAGTACAGAGCAAGCAGCTTCCGAAGCTGCAGTCACAACCGAGGTTGTTGGCTACCTGAACAGTCACACAAGATTTCTCTGTCTCACTGGTAGGGCAGTAAATATTTAAAAGCCACTCTGATGCTCCTGGAGGGTGAATGTGCATCTCTGTACCGACCAAGAGCTCTGGATTCACAAATGAAAGACAACCGCAGACAACTTTTGTATTTTAATTTGCCTTAGCTAGCTCAGTGGTTGGGCAACTTCCAAACCCCCTGAGTTATCACTTTCTAAATCTATATTTATATTTTGCTGCCCTGTTTCCTTCTGGGCAGCTTTCCCTTTGCACCTTTATTTTGGCCAGCTCACCCTTCTGCTCCTTCACGGTGTGGTCCATCCTATGCCCCTCTCGTGGCAGACTCCTTCCTTCTCCCTCCCCTGCATTTTTCTCTCCAGGAATCCTCAAAGTCCCGCTTCTGTCCTCCTGCCCAGCCATTGGCTGCTGGCTCTTTATAGACCAGTCAAAAAGCCAACTATTGGCAGGGACCCTCAGTGGACATGCAAGTATATAAGCACGAATCAAATCCCCAACACACTGGCCTTCTGGCCAGAATATCTGGCAAACTTTCTGTGAAGCAGGAATATTGAAGGATTTGTCTACCTAGTCTTGGCAAATACTTGGCAGTACAAAAACACTCCAACATCAGGGTCTCTCACTGAACCTGGAGTATACTGATTGGCTAGCCAGAATGCACCAGAATTCTCATTTCTCTCTCCACTGTTGTGATTACAGACATGTGAGACCATAACCAACTTTTTATGCGGGCTCTGGAGATCTGAACTCGGGTCCTTATGCTTGTACAACAAGTGCTTTACCCAACAGGACTTCTTATCCATCTTTGACTGCACACTTCTATACTAGTGAGACAATCCAATTTCAGTGGTTTGTGGATCATCCCTCAGCTTAGTATTGGTCATCCCTCAGGGGTAGTTTGAATGAGAATGCTCAAATAGGTTCATATGTTAGAACACTTGGCCCCCAGTTGGTGGGATTGTTTGGGAAGGATTAAGAGGTGTGGTCTTGGAGGGGGTATGTCATGAGGGGTGGACTTTGAGGTTTAAAAAAAAAAACATTTCCAGTGGCTCTTTCTTGCTCATGCTCGTGTCTTAAGATCTGAGCTGTCAGCGTTTGCTCCTGCCTGCCTGCCTGGTGTCATGCTCCCTACTCTGTTGGTCATAGATCCACCCTCTAAGACTGTAAGGCCAAATAAATGATTTCTTCTCTAAGTTGCTTATGGCCCTGGCTAGAAGAGACAGACATCTCCTTTCTCTTTTCCCACGCATCTCAGTTACTACTGCCCCCTTCCTGTTCTGTGCATTGTAAGCATTTTATCTCTCTTTTCCTTTCTTATCTTTATTCTATCTTCAGTGAAATCTGCCCAGTGCCACATGAGAAGCAGCTATCACCATAAGGATAAGACTGTTTGCTTGTCTGATTAGCCATGAACAAACTTACTCTTATTTTCAAAGTCTTCACCATCACCAAGGAAGCATTGAAGACAACAGTTTTTCCTTTAAGTACTCAAACAGGGATTCAACTCTTATGTCCCTGCTCATGACAATTAAATAGCTGTGTCAGCACCTTTTCTACTTCTGATAGAGACAAGGTAGAACTAAAACAATTACACAGGATGTTCGCCTAGCATATGCCAGGTTTTGGGTTCAGTCTCTAGAACTACACAAACTGAGCAAGGCAGCTTATGTCAATAATTTCAGTGCTTGGCAGGTAGAGACAGGAGGATCAGAAGGCCAAGGTTACCCTCAATGAAATAAGGAGTTCAAGGCTATCCTGGGATACACTGCCTTAAAAAGTATATATATATATATATATATATATATATATATATATATATATATATATACTTGACTGTCTCCTTTGCTTCATTTCAGAGTCCCAGTCCATGGACCTGGTATTGCCCATATTTCTGGTGGGTCATCCTACTTCAGCCTGATCTAGATAATTTCGCAGAAACATACTCAGAGGTATATCTCTTCAGTGTAGAATTGAGAATAGATATCAACCTTCATGCCTAACATAGATCATTTAAAAATTCCTGTCTGTCTTCTTTACTGTTGTGTCTTCTTTGATGTTGTCCTTACTCAGCATTTTTTCTCCCACCCTTACCTTGTCATGTTCAAATTTTCCAAATAATTAATTTCAAAATTCAAACCAACACAGTTATTGGATTTCCTTTGAGTGTGTTGAGTACACTATTTTCTCAGTATTTAAGAAATATCATCAAAGAATTGCATCCACATTCATCTGAGTAGAAAAGTGCCTTTTGCCTATATGTCCCCAGAACACTCTTTAATGAAAAGACAAACGGAATCCTTTAGACCAGAAGCAAATGTTGAAAAACTTTCTCTCTCTCTCTCCTCATCAACTAAATAATTCTAAAATATCCATTAGTCAGTATTGATATATTCATGAAAAAAAAATGCCATCATCAATGGTACTTAAAACGTTAAGAAAGATACCAGGTGTGGTACAAACACCTGCGACTCCAGCTCTCCTGGAGGCTGAAGCAGAATGTGGTCCGTCCCAGAACCTGAGCTACAGAGCAGGACCTGGCATCAAAATAAGGATTAGAAACTTTTAAGGGCCTGAGGGCATGAGGAAGAAGCAGGCCATTTCCCTGTGAGGGGCCCTGAGTTCCATTCCCAGAGCTGCCAAATAAACTAGACACAGGCTGTCCTGGCTGTGCCTTCTACCTCAGCGACTCTGGAGACCTGGTCCCAAGAGCCAGGGCTGGGCTTGCTCCTGCTGGATTGCTTGCCCTGCATGTTCCAGGCCCTGGGTGTGAGTGCTGGCACCACTTAACTAGTTAAAAGGAGGTAAGCACTACAGAACAAAGGATAAAATTTAAACTGGTTCCTATTAATATATAATTTAAGAACCAGAAAAACTGTGTCAATGAGTTACACTACCATAAAGCTCCAGTTTTACTCCAAGGAACTGTCAATATTTCGTAAACAGGAAGGTCTTAGGGTGAACGCCTCATGATGAACCAAATCATCTTTCAGCTGAGGTGTGCGGCGCTCAGTATGAAGTAAGGCTGGGGGTGGAGTGGAGAACCGGTGAATTGCATTCTCATAGACTCGGACCAAAATGAGAAATTACTTAGACCGGTGGCTGTGGGAACCTACCTGATCTCTCCAGTTAGATTTTTTCTATCTGAAGAGCCCATGTCTGTGCACTGGGCTGAATTCTGTCAGCACTAGGTAGCAGCAGAGGTGACTACACTACAGGAAACGGTTTATACTTTCAATCTTCTAACCCTTAGCCATTCTTGACTATGGAACAGAAGAAAATTTAATGGGTAAAACAAAAACTGTTATTCAGGCTAAAAAAATATGTATTCTATCTTATTGGTATATTCTTTTAGGAAGCAACTCACAATTATCACTAAACTATGATAAAATTTAATATAAAGGTTTAAAAATTTTATTCTTCTCTCATGCCATACATACATCTCATGGGGGGGGAGTTTCTCCTCCCTCCCTCCTCCGAGCTACCTCTTACTTTTCCCCTCCCCCACATCCCCTCCTCGGTTTCCCTTCAGAAAAGAGCAGGCTTCCCAGGAGTATCAGCTGATCACTGCATAACAAGACACAATAAGACTAGGCACAAACCCTCATATGAATGCTGGGCAACCCAGTAGGGAGAGAAGACACCCCAATTCCCACCGTTAGGAGTCCCACAAAGACACCAAGCTTAGATAAAATATATGTAGAGGACCCAGTGCAGACCCTTGCAGGCTCCAGGATTAATTACTTCAGTCTCTGTGAACCCCTGTGATTCTTGCTTAGTTGATTTTGTGGGCCATATTTTCCTGATGTCCTCGACCCCCTCTGACTTCTACAGTTCCTTCCCCTCTTCCATGGGATTCCCTGGGCTCTGAGGAGAGAGACCTGATGGAGCACTCCAGTTTGGGCTATCTCAGGCTAATGTTTCTTAATTGTTTGCAGGGGAAATCTCTATACAATTTCAAGTAACTTTTTTTTTTTGTTCTTGCCTTACCTTAATTAATGATATAGAAATTTAACAGAATTATGACATATTTAATAAATTTATTCAGATCTTGAAACATTCAAGTAATGGAGACTGTGCCTTTGTAAAACCCAAAATTGTCAATCTTTGTTTTTGTTTACTGCTTTAAATAATTCATTAACTATCGACCCAATAGTTATCGACCAGGAGCTTTAGTTCAAAATCCTGGAATTATAATGCAGGAACAACATGAAGAAATTTTGGGATATTTATTTACTCCCAGAACCACTGACTCTTAAACATTTTCTATTTAAATCTCATATTAAAAATAAGAATGATAATCTCGGCTCTTGAGAGGCAGGAGAATTTGGAGTTCAAGTTCAACCTGGTATATTCAGTGAGTCTGTGCAGACTGAACGGTCAGCACAAACTGAACTTTTAGCGCGTCCCCTTGAGTCCACTTTCCACATATTTACTTCTTTCTCTTTCCCCAAGAGCTTGCGGTCCTTGCTGCATTCTCTTCTCCACCCCCCCACCCCACTTCCTTCAAGACTCTCACCTCACCTACCCGTGCAACTCTGATGTCCCCAGACCTTTTCAGTGCTCCCTTTCTGTCCCCAGCAAGTCCCTTTCTGAAACACCCTGCTCCTGTCTCCCTGCTCCCTACTCTCCTCGAGCCTCCAAGGTCTCTTTGTAAAATCCTGTATGAGGTAATGTTACATACTCTCAAATTCACATTCCAGGCCCCTTGGTCCTCTCATTTCTAGAACTTCTGTGACAGTCTGATCAATTTCTACACCAGCCACCACTTTCATTTCCTTTTGTGACGGACTACACTCTGGGCTCCAGATCTGCATATCCATTTGCGTGCTGTTCCTTGCTGCTACATCGCAAGATCTCCTCAACTCAACTTGGGACTCCCAACTTCATTCCTTCATGCAAGTTACTGGTGTCTCCGGGAATGGCATGGCATCGTAAGCACACAGCTGCACAATCCACAGACTCCGGGATTGGTTTGGAAAAAACCCCTTTCCCTTAGCCCTGTTCCCTCACACCGTCACCTCTCAGATACCACTCAGATCCACCAGCCTCTGCGTCTGCGTCTGAGCTCATGTTATCTGCGTGTACCACCGTGGCCACATAGCTGACTTCACACACCCCTCTTCCCGCTGCTGCAGCCAGAAGTGCTTCTCTCTCTCTCTCTCTCTCTCTCTCTCTCTCTCTCTCTCTCTCTCTCNCTCTCTCTCTCTCTCTCTCTCTCTCTCTCTCTCTCTCTCCCCCACCTCTCAATGTCAGTCTGATTAAGCTGTTTGGATGTTTGAAACTCTCAGTCAGTTAACATTTCTTGCAGTAATAACTGCATGCTCCGACTGCCTCTCCCCACTCCATCCCTATCCAGGTACCCACTCTGGTTTCTCTCTGGCCTGCTATTTTCAGTTGCTTAAATGTGTTAACTCTTCCCTCAGCACAGAGACTCAGCTTGCTTGACAGTTGTTTCCTCTGCTTCCTGAGGTTGCCTAGGTAACTCATAACCAATTGACTAGATATAAGGTCACTTTCTCACACAAGCCTTTCCTGACCCCTGAAAATGAATCACATCCCCAATTCTACACTTTCTCTCCATGGAAATTCTTATCATCAGCTGGGTGTGGTGCTATAAATCTGCAATCCCAGGACTCCAGAGGCTGAGGCAAAAAAGATCCCAAGTTCAAGGACAGCTTGACTGTGTCTCAGAAATGCAAAGGGCTGGGCATGTAGCTCAGTGGTAGGGTTATGTACAGGTCCTGGATTCAACCGACAGCATCATGAAAAAAAAGTCACCACTAAACAGTGTATAGACTAACAGTGGGATAAATGTTGTCTTCTGTCCATCTTTGGCCTTTGGGGTCAGGGACTTTACCTTTTTGCCCTTAAAACTCACTGCAGTGCCTCACACACAGCAAGAACTCAGGAAGATTGATCTAGGTGTAGCACACCGTAGTTACTGCACACACCAGACTGAAGCAAAAAGTTTGAGGCTAGCCTGGACTACATAGTAGATTCTGTTTGAGGAAAATAAAAAGAATGAGAAAAGAAAAAGCCATTTGCTGATTGAACAAAACATGAACAAAGGAATGTTATATTTAATCATCCGTGGACAAGGTGGCAAAGCGATTGCCAGGGTTTTGTTTGTTTGAGACAGGGTCTCGTGTACCCAAGGCAGGTCTCAAATTCAAAATGTAACCCGTGCTGTTTGTCAGCGGCTGACCATGCCTATCTCTGCCTTCCAAGTACTGAGATTACAGGCATGCACTACCGTGACAACCAGTGGTTCTATTTTACAGTTCACATCGCCTGCCTTCTTAACAATGAGCTTATCCTGAATTTCATTCTGAATCATTAGATCCAGAGCAAACTCACAAGCCACTGAGTCCGGTTTCTCCACCTTACCATTTTCTTCAGGTGATGCTTACTTAGCAAGGGGATGCTGTAGGTATAGTCATTTTTCATTTTTTCTGTGAAGTCTATGCAATCTGGTTGCTTCATTTTTGAATGGGCTATTATGGTAAACCATGCCACTATTTCTAAGAAGAGACACCATGTGTAGGTCAAAAAGAGCAATTTTGTCTTTTGCAATAGAGATTCTTGTTAAAAAAAATATGCTGTTAATTTGAAAGCTAATATCTTTCAAAGTCCATCTTATTAGGTGAGCTCATCATTGTGATACTCTAAACATGAAAGAGAGAGAGCCAGTTTTCCGTATGGAAGTGGCTCATGTGTTTTTAAAACTCACATAATATGGCCAGTGGTTCATGAAGCAGCTGGTGCACTTAAAGGATAAATAGGTTATCCTTGAAGATGCTGGGAGATCTGCTTCTCAAGGGTCTTTGTGCCATAGATGAAAATGGAATCATTATTTTTGAACTGCCTCTGCTCACGTCAGTGACTCCCCGTAGCAGCCTGTCCACTGGCTATAAGAGCCTGAGAATCCTTGGCAAATCGTAGGCAGGGCCAGGCAGAGCTAAACTCCTGGTAAGCTTTATCTCCTTTTCTGTGTTTCAGCTTCCATGTCACAACTAGAGTTGGAAAGTTATCTCTACTTATGCTGTTGTGGTATGTGTCTGTCTGTCTGAGATGTGTATATGTATATGTTGGGGACATTTCTCAGTTTAGGATACTTTAAGTTTTCTTTTTGTTGTTTTAAATTCTTCGTTTTCCTCCTCTCTCTCCTTCTCTTCTTCCTCCTCCTCTTTATGCCCCTCCTCACCTCTTTCCCCTCTTTTTTCTCTTCCCCTCTTTCTGCAACTGTTTTTGCTTCTCCCTTTCTGTAGTACCGGGATTGAACCCAGGGCTTTGTGAATGCTAAACAGCCACTCTCCCACAGAGGTATACCCTCAGCTGAAGTATTTCTCTACCACTTCATTCCTACTAAAAGAGTCTGCTGACTTAAGACACAGGTCATTTAAGATTGTGTTTTTATTTTGAAGCTTGCATTATTTTGGAGACTACAAAGTGTGTATTTTTTCAAAGATGCAACTGGTATACCTAGACTTTCTAGATATAGTCCCAATTGTTTTGCTCAGCATAGTAAAGGGCTTCCATCATTGAGAAGTGCTTTAAGCTAATCCACTAGATTTGGAGAGCCTCATTTGCACCTAAAAATGGTCATAAAATTTAGGTGAACCAATATACTATTTTTTTTTTCATTATCTTTCCAGATCCATGTTTCTGTTTCTTTTCTCTGACTGTTTTGGTGGCCATTATTCCCTCTGTAGTACAGCACCATGTCCAAAGCACACCTCCTGATGCTCTTGGCTGCCCTGGTACTGACTAGCCACGTACACGGAGCCACACTGAGAAATGAAGACACGTGGAAGCCACTGAGCAACCCCAGAAACCGAGAACTGGTAAGAACATACCCAGGAGCACTGGCTGAGGGGTGCAGAGGAGGCAGCCAAAGGCTGGAAAGATTCTCATCCGGACAGGACTAGACTTTGCTCTCCTGGTGGCTGGCATCCTAATATTTCTCTAGTCAACTAACACTTGTCTCTATGTGTTGAAACAAATTTATATTAGAAGTGAGTTTATACATACACAGCATTTGCGTTTGTAAGTGAACTTATATCTACATCAATTTAGAGCATTGGTTTTTAATATACATACAACATGAAAATGGTATTAGAACTTAGCTTGGTTATAGAGAGCTTGCCTAACATGCAGTGAGACCTGGGTTTGGACCCTCAGAAAAAAGGGGAGGAGAGGAAGAGATGGAAAGAGGGGAAAGGGAGGAGGGGGGTAGGAGAGAATCACCTTTAGTAAGGTATATATTGAACAGATGCTAAAACAGATTATCCCACAACAGCATTTGCAATGTTTATTTGCAGAAGCTGCAAGTTGACCCTGTCACAGTTGTCAGTTTCAAGCAAACAGATATCTAGAAAATAGAATTCAAAAGATAAGTAAAATACTCTTTTTAAAAGTATGCCTAGATCAGCAAGCATGTTGACATGCCTATTTGAATGTAGCTTTTCTAAGGAGAGCTAAACCAATACAAACTTAAGGCAATCCCGTCATTAGCACTCTGCACAGCTTCCACCTGCTCATTTGCTGAAGGCTATGTGGAAACTAAGGCAGAACAGCAACTGGTATCTCTTCAAGCAGAGGGGCAATGGAGCTGATTTCTGTGGAGTCTGGTTACATCTCTGACTGTGGTGCTCAGAAATGCTACACTGTGGGTCTCTGCCTGAAGTTCGACTTAGTAATGTATATCTTCCCTGGGCTGCAACTCAAAGGGCTGAACTGTCTGGTGAGAACCAACATGTCAAAAGCAGGCAGGGTGGGGAAGAAATGGGCCAGTCTAGATTGTTAACTTTCTGCTCCCCCAGTTTAGTGTTTAAGTCACAGGAAGAAGAAAAGAAGGGAAATGCAGACTGGGCTCTGAGCATTTGAATTCCTCATTTACATAAGGCCTTGGACATTTTCACTGTCTCTAGTTTTTCAGAAGCCTCCAGGCCTACTTTAAGGGCAGAGGACTTGATCTTGGGAACCTTCCAAACACCTTCTTCATGAATGAGGACCCCAGACCTCTCTCTTTCGGGTCAGAGCATATTGCTTCTGCATTTGCAGACTACGAAGAGCAGAAAAACTCCCTCCGTAATTCCTACAAAGGCTGAAAGCCCAGGTAAATGTCCCTTCAGTCCCGGGATCTGGCCAAGCACACAGCTCATGCAATAGAGATTTTGAAAAGATTTCTTAGAATTAAGTCCTCAGTTATGATTATACTCGTCACTATTAAATATTTAAATTTGTCTCAGGCATTTCATAGTCCGTTTTTTAAAAGAAACAATAGTGATGATATTGAAGAATTGCTTTCTAGAGAGAAGTACATTAAATTCACAAAATTGTCACTCTTAGGAGGATTTTTAAATTAATGAAATACCACATACTCTTTTTATGTATTTTTTCCAGATCTTGTCCTATAGTTTAAGTTATATGGAAAATTATATGTAAAGAAATATGTTAAACTGATCACTTAGAATAAATGGGAAAGTTAAATGACTACTAGTTCCTTTGGGGGGAAAAAGGGTTGTGCATGTCTTTCATCTTGAACTTTCTCACCTAGAAAAACAATTTTAGCAAAGATGGCATTTTCCTTATAGGGAAGCATTTAAAATGTATTTATAGTCAAGATTTAAATTCCTTTTTTTTGCATTTTTATGAAATAGATGGGTATGGTTTTAGAAGCAGCAGGTATGTTACATTCAAAACATTATGATTCTTACTTGTTTAGTTGAACAATAAAGGCATGGGATTATAATCAAAATTGTTCATTTTCCCACTCTTCCAAAGAGACAGGGATTTCTTGTGAGTTAGCAACCATTGTTCTGTATGGCCTTTGTGAAAAGCTTTCCATTATTAATTTTATTAAATGTGATGGCAGAAAATGATGATTATTCTAAAAAGGTGGAATCTATCACGTGGACTATGCACTTGAATGCTGCTCTAAAGTGAGAAAATAAAATAGAACAGCGACACCAAGGAGCTTCCCTGACTGTTTTTCATGCAGAGGCTCTAGGTTGTGACTAGAGACGAAGAGCAGGATTGTAACACATGCGCATGCTTGGTGGGATGCAGCTACATCACTTCATTGTGGGTTTCTGGCTCATAGGAAACCTCAGAGAAACAAGATAAATACTTGCACAAAGAAGAGTCTAAGGGCAGGAGACAAAGCATTCAGAAAGAACTCAACTTCTTAGAGGAAACAGCTTCTGGTGTAGGGTGTAGGGTGTTTCTGAACGATGAGCTCTTTGGCTGTTTCTGGTGGGGTTTTTTGGAGGGCGGTGGGGGGTGTCTGTATTCTCAAATGTTCTTTATTGCCTTGCACTGCAACACTCTCTTGCTTTTTTCAGGTGACCATGTTAAAGCTGCAGAAGAGCTTTCCAAGAGAAAATTCAACCAGCACTGAAGTCTTGTGTGTGTTTTCCCTTTATACTTATTTTGCTCTACATTCCCAGATTTTGCATGTAAACAGCTGGACCTTTGGAACACATGATACTGACATGTATATTTTGGTATTTTTCTCTTTTATGACTGTAACTATTGAGTGGGAGGTTGCATGTATTTGAAGGAGTTACAAAAATACCACAGGTGAAATGAAATGATAATTTTCCTAATTAGATATTTTATTGAAGATTGTCCTTTATATTCATTATCTATTATCATTCATTATCTATTATCTAGCAACACTTTTATTTAAACAAGATACATGTAGTTGTTACTAGAGTATATTGTATGGAATAATAGAGATTCTGACCTGATTGCTACAGTGTATCATATGTAATAGGGATTCAGACTTAGGATTTGTTTTTCTCTTTTCCTCCTAAAAAGATGATATAGCCCTACATTTAGCATGTACTATTGAAGTCTCCCCTGCTAGTCTTGTACTGAATGAAGGCAGTGGATACCCACATAGAGCCGAACTAGAAAACAAAGAGATTCTAGTTGCTGCAAGGTCTCTGGGAGATGTTTGTATGCTGTGCTGCAAGGTCTCTGGGAGATGCTGTGTTCAAAGGTAAAAAATTGTCCCATGTCGATTATCCCTGCTTTACACCAACCTTACTTTAAATCCAACTCACCTATCAAGGAACAGTAGCAAAGGGTGAATTCCCCACTTTTCCAACAAAGCCATTCTCTTTGTCATAGCTCATACCGAGCTCTTCCAATCCCCAGAATTTCATTTGACATAGCTACGCTTTCTGTTTATATTTTTAGAAATACTGGCAACATTTTCTCTGTGATTCAAACAAGAAACATTGTACTAAAATTCGCAGAGCACTGTTGTGGGATCACAAGTCAAATCAGCTTGCTGTAGCCTTTTGTAGAGTCAAGTTGATGCTGAATATGAAGAATAAAATATTTGTGTGAGAAGCTGTGCATTTGGCTTAGTGTGTTTTATTGCAGGCAGACACATAGGTACCTGATTCTGGAGGGCTGTTTGGTGTTTGTGAGCAGAAACCATTATGTGACTCCTTTGCTGTTCTCCAGAAGCTAGCACAATGTCTGTCGTGTAGCAAGTGTTCAATTGAATACTTGTCAAATTCAAGTGCCTTCCATCCTTCACACAATACTAAACATAAACTAAAGCAAAAGACACTTTAGTTAACAAGATTGTTATCCACCATTCAGAAATATTAGTAATTATGAATGAGATAGTCCTAATTGAAGTATGTAACAGCTTATTCAGGTAGATGGCTGGGTGCGAGCTTCTTCACTACCATGGAGTTCCTAAGTAGAGCTAGATACTTGTTTTTTGTTTCTCAGTGTTGCTTCTAATCTAGGTGAGTGTTTATTAATTTCAAAGTCCTTGAAACTTATGGGTACCCATAGGAGACTTTTAGCTGTAAGCTTGTAAGTCACAGGGCAGAGGTATGTACCCTTTGGCTTAAAATTTTCTCCCCAGGGTATCTGTGAGTCTCATACTGGTTTAGTTTCATTAATGTATGGTCCTGACAGTGGGAGAAGGCTGTTTTCACAAGATGTGACTGTTTGCACACTTGTTCCTCAGACACTACAGTTAGAACCTCCTTCAACTCCACTCTATCATTTTGCTAGCCAGAACCTCTCCACACACATTTCTAAAGCCCATGGGGAAGAGAACAAGTATGAAGGCGGCCCAGAGTTGAAGTGTTTCCTCTAATGGAAGCAAATGTACTTTAAGAGCCATAGACAGTCAAGAGTCACTTGGTGCAACTCTATATAGGTCTTCAGCAGCCTTCCCACCCTTTGAACCTCTTCAGTGAGAATTCTATTTCCAAGATGTGGCCTATTGTCCTGTGTTATGGATCTAGTGCGGCCAAGGGTTTCTGAGAGCATTGAGATTTTATTCTACTTGTAAAATACCACCCTTCTAAATTTTCATCAGTCCTAGCAGGCAATGAGATTCCAGATCAGAGACAACTGTTCACTGACTTGGGTGTGGCAGGAAACATGACTCATACTCCCACTGGGTTCTCAGTCATGATTTACTGAAGGAGGCATTCGGACGTGGGTACACAGGTGTTGGACACTCTCTTCTTATTCTGAGCTTGCCGGGGGGAAACAGGTCCAACAGGCCTTAGAGGGAAATAGTGTCTTTATTACAGAGATTAGAAAGCAAATCTAGGTCAGCTGCCCACCCATTGAACCCTGTGCTCAAGAGGAAGAGGCAGGCAGGTGAGTATCTGAAAGTTCAAGACCAGCCTGGTTTACATAGTAAGTTCCAGGACAGGCAGGATGGGAGAGAGAGAGAGAGAGAGAGAGAGAGAGAGAGAGAGAG
>NC_034594.1:33866072-33902397 GCF_900095145.1 Mus pahari | reverse complement strand
AGAGAGAGAGAGAGAGAGAGAGAGAGAGAGAGAAAGAAAGAAAGAAAGAAAGAAAGAAAGAAAGAAAGAAAGAAAGAAAGAAAGAAAGAAAAGAAAAAGACCCCCCAATCCCGAATTCCTCCATGTCTGGGAGAATCTTTAGCAGAGCATATCCCCTCCCACCCCTCTTCACAAACCCTTTTCTCTTTACTTTGTGTCTGCATCTGTTAACTTTTTATTCTCATTTTCCCAGGAGCCAACAAGAACAGAAACCAGCCTAAACATTTGGGTCTCAGCAAAGTGTTTTCCTTTCCAGATAGCCATCCTCACTTTCTCTTTCCCGCTTTGAGTGAGTCTGGAAACAGTCATAGAGTCTTCCACACAGTTCCCCAACCCCCTGAAGGCTTCAGGGGGTTAATCCTCACAGTTGTTTCTGGGGATGACATCAACACACTCCGTCTGCTCACGTATGTTTTCATGCCTGTGTAAGGTCCTTCCTCAGGAGAGACACAGAGACTGAGATAGTTTTCTGCCATCTGGTAGTCCTGCTCTTGCAGGTCTTGACCTCGGAATCTGCAACCCTGCTACAGATCTCCTCCGACTAGATTATCATAAAGATGATCAAAGATAGGCTCCTGTCTTTGGAACCAGGACTATGCTAAGCTCAACTTTGCCCAAAGTTCCAAAGGCTCTTGTAGTTTCATTCAACTTTACTCACAAATGCGTTTTGAATACATGTTCTTAGGTTAGTCAGGTTTATAATAATGACACATAAACTAATGTCTTCGATGTTTATAGGTAGTGTCTCTAGAAAAAGAAATTATTTTAATTATTTAATTATTTAATTTTTTAGGTATTGTAGTTATAATACAAGATAAAATGCAAATCTCTCTCTCTCTCTCTCTCTCTCTCTCTCTCTCTCTCTCTCTCTCTGTGTTTGGCCTCTCTCTTTCATCCCTTCCCCCTCAAGTCTACTTCAGGTGTTGCCCTTTTTCATATTACAAGTATTCTATTACCCTCCCCACACCTCTCCCTTTTTTTCCTCTCATAGGTTCCTAAGGATTATTTTGAGAGATGTATGTAACAGATATACAGTAGACGCCCTATATGAAGAGTCCGAGTCCCTTTAAAAGTTTGAATACTTGGGACATAAATGTTGACTGACATTAGAGATAGCAACCCAGGCAAACGCTCTGCC
This sequence comes from Mus pahari, assembly GCF_900095145.1. Lineage (NCBI taxonomy): Eukaryota > Metazoa > Chordata > Mammalia > Rodentia > Muridae > Mus > Mus pahari. The sequence goes on along the minus strand of NC_034594.1, from coordinate 33,901,220 downwards.
ACTGTGCTGCATCCCCAGATCAAAAGTCTCCTCTAGCTGGTAGCTTAAGGGAGGCTGGCGTCTGAAAGATGCATTAGGATACTCCTTTTTTTTTTTTTTTTTTTCCTTTTCCCCCTGAGACAGGGTTTCTCTGTATAGCTCTTTTTTTTTTTTTTTTTTTCCTTTTCCCCCTGAGACAGGGTTTCTCTGTATAGCTCTGGCTGTTCTGGAACTCACTTTGTAGACCAGGCTGGCCTCGAACTCAGAAATCCGCCTGCCTCTGCCTCCCGAGTGCTGGGATTAAAGGCATGCGCCACGCCCTGCTCTAGCCTGCAGGAAGAGGCCCCGGTCCTAGAGCGCCGGCGGAACCCGAGTGCGCGGCCGCGGCGCAGGCCGGGAAGGTTNCCGCCTGCCTCTGCCTCCCGAGTGCTGGGATTAAAGGCGTGCGCCACGCCCTGCTCTAGCCTGCAGGAAGAGGCCCCGGTCCTAGAGCGCCGGCGGAACCCGAGTGCGCGGCCGCGGCGCAGGCCGGGAAGGTTTCTAGGGAGGACGCCGGTCCGGTCTCGGCTAGGCGCCCTGCAGAGCCTGCGAGTGCTGCCGCTTTCCTGGCCCGCTGCGCAGCGTCGGCCCCGCAGTCATGTCGGGGTTCAGCCCGGAACTTATCGACTATCTGGAAGGGAAAATCTCCTTTGAAGAGTTCGAAAGGCGGAGAGAAGAGAGAAAAACCCGAGAGAAGAAAGTGAGCCTCTGGGCCCCCGGTGCTCCTCGGTCTTGTTTCCCCCGAAACCGCGTCGTGGGTTGCCCAGGGTGGGCCGGGGATCCCAGCAGCTTTCACCTCTCCCAGAATTTCCGATTTTCACTCCCACCCCAGTGCTCAGCGCCTCCGAAGACATCTCCCCACCCGAAAGCCTGCCTCGGTGGGCGCTAACCTCCCCTGATCCCCTAATACCTGTTAAGTCGATGATAACTCAGTGGAGCCAGCCAGGGTGGTCTGATTACTTCTAAACCTATCTTGCAGCTAGGTTGTGACGGTGGTGGGGCACCACTCTGTAGGAACGAGGCCTTTTGTTTTTGTGGACTGTATAGTTGGTCTTGGGGATCAAACATCAGGGCCTCCAGCCTGCTGGACAAAGCGCTCCATCGCTAAGCTTACATGCACTCCTGGTGCGCCTATTTTTGAGGAGTCTCGGGGTAATGTTTTTTTGTTTGTTTGTTTTGTTTTTTCCTTAGTCATAAAGTAAACCTAATTGCCAGATAGTGAGGATATCCTTTTACTTTATTTTTCAAATTTTAATAAAGATCCGAACTTTAGTTTTTCACTTGTTTGAAGGCCAAGGGAACCGCATAAAGATCTGTTGACCCTTTTGGAGTTAGCTAATGGTTTCTTTCTTGACTCATAGACTTCTATGAACCCTATGGTTTATTTAAAGTCCTAGCTTGGTGACATTAAAATATTTAAAATGATTCATTTGTATTTGCAAATGACTTACATAAACTAAAGACTTAAGTACTTTGGAACACTTTGAGACTATTCAGATTTAGATTCCACATATCCTAGGGGAGGGTCAACTTTTATAAAGATAAGGCAAATGCCCTATCCAAGGCTGAGAGAATTAAATCCGGATTAGTTTTTGGACCTGTTTAACTAATTTCAATCACAGAGTGTTCAGGAAAAAGGAAAGCCGGCACCCAAAGATGATGCGGAGGTTCCGTCCTCGTCAGGAATGGACCCTGCTAAATCCCAGGACAAAGACGCCAATGAAGGTACGCTGCTGCTGCTGGCTTTAAATGTTAAGAGCACTTAAGTAAAGCGATTTGATATAAAACACTATTTGCTTTACTTTTTATTACTTTTATGTTTTATTGTTTGTATTTTATTGTAATAATAGTCTATTTTTGTTTGTTTGTTTGTTTGTTTTTTCATGACAGGGGTTCTCTGTGTAGTCCTGGCTGCCCTCGAACTCACTCTGTAGACTAGGCTGGCCTGGAACTCAGAAATCCGCCTGCCTCTGCCTCCTGAGTGCTGGGATTAAAGTGTGCGCCACCACTGCCTGGCTCAATATTCTATTTTTATCACCTGGTTTATCAGTGTTTGCTACATAATATTATTATATTATTATAATATAGCATAATATATTTTTTAAAATCATTGTACAGCATGATGGTTGTTTTGGTATAACACCAGTGTTATGATGTTTAACACTGATGCCTGCATTTGTTTAGGGCCTCTTTATTTTCATTTTCTAAATTGGCCTCCTCTCTCTCTCTCTCTCTCTCTTTCTCTCTCTCTCTCTTTAGATATATTTATTTATTTTATGTATGTGAGTACACTGTAGCTGTACAGATGGTTGTGAGCCTTCATGTGGTTGTTGGGAATTGAATTTTAGGATCTCTGCTAGCTCTGGTTGGCCCTGCGGCCCAAAGATTTATTTATTATTATACATAAGTACACTGTAGCTGTCTTTAGATGTGCCAGAAGAGGACGTCAGGTCTCATTATGGGTGGTTGTGAGCCACCGTGTGGTTGTTGGAATTTGAACTCAGGACCTTTGGAAGAGCAGTCAGTGAGTGCTCTTACCTGCTGAGCCATCAGTGGGTTGGCCTTCTCAATGAGATACTTCTTCCAAGCTGTACCAAGTTATTCTACTGTACAAACTTAGCTGGGTCGATGGGGCTTCACACATGTCATAGGTCTCATTCTAGCAGACAGACTGATGCTTTTAGTCAAGTTGACACACACTAGAGGTACCCAGGAAGGATCTTTTGGGCAGTAGTTATGTCTGTGGGGCATTTTCTTGATTGCCCAGTAGTCCAGCCTACTGTGGGTGTTGCCACTTCTGGCCAGGTGGTCCTTGGTTGTCTAAGGAAACAGTCTTAGCAAACTTTGGAAACCAAGCCAGTGAGCAATGTTCCTCCATAGTCTCTGCTCAAGTTCCTACCTCAAACTTCCTGCCTTGAGCTCTTGCCTTGGCTTTCCTGGCTGATGGACTGTAACCTTTAACCCAACTATGCCTTTTTTTTCCTAAGTTGGTTTTGTTTACTGTTTTGTCACAGCAACAGAAAGAAAATCAGAACAGCCCTTATCATATCCAAATATTATACTTGGTTAGTACATCCTACTAATTAAACCCATTACACCCTAAATGAGCATCTCAATGAATATACATATTTATCAGTTTCCAGTGATTATATATTTTTCTTACCAGAATGCTCATCCTTACCATATCCATTTGCCCATATCAAATTACTTAAGATGCTGGTGTCAATTAGAATATAGCTCCATGTTTGGGAGCCTGTCTGGAGAGCTAAACTGAACTCTACTTTTGTTCCTGAGTTTGTGGATCATGTTGGAAGAAGAGGCAAGGAGACAGGATTGAACTTAGGGAAGTGGGGTAGAAAAGGGGCTAAAGAAGCTCTGACAACTGTGGGTCCTTGCTTATCTGCTCAGGGAAAAGAGAGCTCTTCAATAAACAGTCTCTGGGTTTCCGTTATTACAACAGTAGCACTGGGTGACTGCCAGCCTTACTGTTCAAGCCATGGGGAGAAATTGGGGGAGGTTATAGGATATCATTTCTGGTGCATGAGAACTGGCTGGCCTCAGCTGAAATGATCCCATCAGTCCTTTAGAGGCAAGATGCTCGCTGTTCCTTAGGAAGGATTGCCCTGGAACTCACTGGGCTACTTGGTCGTCTAAGCATGTATTCAGAGTAGAGGAAAGTCAGCTTTGAACATCTGGCAGAATCTACAAATTGGAAAGATGAGATCTCTAGAATCATGTCTTTTTCTTCCTTGATGTTTCTAAATGCCAATTCTTAAGGTTGCTTTCTACTTACCCCACAGCCTGGGCCTTTTAATGTTCTTTGCAGTTGATTATTGCTATACATAAAACTATCCTGTGATCCCAGCTACTAGGGAGGCTCTGACAGATGGATCCCAGGTTCAAGACCATTCTGAGTTCAAGACCAGCCTGAACTTAGTGAGATTCTGTCTCAAAAAGAAAAGGGGAGTTGAGGATATGACAGTGTAGAGTACTTATCTAGTATAATGTGTCCAGGACCCTAGGTTTAATTTCTTACAACTTACATAACTTTTTAAAAGCCTGTATCAAATTACTTTGCCAAATAACTGTTTATTCTGACAATTTGTATGTAGAAATCTTTTGGATTATATGATAATGTCTTCTATGACTAATGATAATTTTGTTTCCTTATGTGTTTGTGTGTGTGTACCTATGTGGAGACCAGAAATAGACATTGAGTATTTTCCTTTATCACACTCTAGCTTGTGTTTTGAGACAGGGTTTCTCACTATCTTAGTTGCTATTCTGTTGTTGTGAAGCGACACTATGACCACAGAAACTTGTATAAAAGGAAAGCATTTAGTTGGAGGCTCTCTTTTCTTCTCTTCTCTTCTCTTCTCTTCTCTTCTCTTCTCTTCTCTTCTCTTCTCTTCTCTTCTCTTCTCTTCGTTCTTTGTTTCTTTGTTTCTTTGTTTCTTTGTTTCTTTGTTTCTTTCTTTAACAGTTTCAGAGCTTAGTCTATTATGATGGCTGGGAGCATGGTGGTATGCAGGCTTGGTTGGGGGGGGAGAGAGAGAGAGAGAGAGAGAGAGAGAGAGAAGAAGGAGAAGAAGAAGAAAGAAGAAGAAGAAGAAGAAGAAGAAGAAGAAGAAGAAGAAGAAGAAGAAGAAGAAGAAGAAGAANAAGAAGAAGAAGAAGAAGAAGAAGAAGAAGAAGAAGAAGAAGAAGAAGAAGAAGAAGAAGAAGAAGAAGAAGAAGAAGAAGAGAAGAGAAGAGAGAGACACACGCACAAGTGCATGTGCGTGTGCGAGCCTGGGTGGGCTTTTGAAACCTCAAAGCCCACCCCCCTGACACTTCCTCCAATGAGGTCATACTTCTTAATTCTTCTCAAATAATGACACTTCTTGGTGGCAAATATTTGAGCCTATGGAGGCCATTCTTACTCAGTTTTATTCACTGAACCTGGAGCTCAGCAATTGGCTATATCAGTTGGTCAGCAAGCTCCCAGGATCCTCCTGTCTTTAGCTTCACATCTCTTGGGTTTCAGTTAGAGATCACCATACCACTAACAACAACAACAAAAAAAACAAAACCCCCAAAACAAAACCCCTACTTTTACCTGTTTCTGTATCTGCTTTTGATTTTTCTCTTTATTTTGCTTGTATATCTGGATGAGGTGCAGAAGGTGAATCAGCCATTCCTGCAGAATAAAAGACATGGCTTTGCAACAGCTTTCTTTTCTGTTTTTTTGTTTGTTTTTTGTTTTTGGAGGGGGGGAGGGGACATTTGCAATTTACTTTCAAGTCTGTGCTGTGGTAAGGAATTTGTACTCCATCAACTGGCATTTTATTGATTTTTTTTTTTTTTTCCTCCCCAAACCTCAATGTACCTTTCCTTAGGAGAAACATCAGATGGGGTGAGTAAGTCAGTTCACAAAGTCTTTGCTTCCATGCTTGGAGAGACTGAAGATGATGAAGAGGAGGAAGAAGAGGAGGAGGAAGAAAACCCAGAGCAACCCACTGCAGGCGATGTGTTTGTGTTGGAGATGGTTCTCAACCGTGAAACCAAGAAAATGATGAAAGTAAGCTGTTAATTATTTTACTACGTATAAAAATGTGAGAAACTGATGTAGTCATTGAAAAGGAAGCTTTCAAAAAGCTAGGCCAGGCGTGGTGGTGCACACCTTTAATCCCAGCACTTGGGAGGCAGAGGCAGGCGGATTTCTGAGTTCGAGGCCAGCCTGGTCTACAGAGTGAGTGTCAGTGCAGCTAAAGCTACACAGAGAAACCCTGTCTCAACACACCCCCCCCAATAAAAAAAAAAAACAACAACAACAAAAGCTAGGAGGCAGCTACCATCATTCATTTTTTTCTTTTTAAATTAAAGCTTTATTTCATACATGAGTACTGTATTTACATCATTTTCCACCCTGTCTTTTCCTTCCAACCCCTGTATCATCTCTTTGCTCCACTCTAAAATCATGGTCTCTTCTTATTATTATTATGAGTGTGTATGCATGCATGTTGGGGTGGGGGAGGGGGAATAAGTATATAAATTCAACCTGCTGAGTTCATTTACTGTTCATATGTATATGTTTTTAGGACTCATTGCTTGGGATTGGTAACCTATCAGGGTTACTAAACTGGTTCTCTCTCAGCAACGTTGATTGCCTGTAGCTCTTCATCTAGGGCTGGGCCTTGTGAGAGCCCCTACCCACACTGACTTGTCAGTTGGTACTGTCAGTCTTTAGTACTTAGGCAACTGTACTGTTGAGATTTCATGGGTGCATTCTCACTTTCGTATATAGAAGACACTGTCTCTCGGCAGGTGTCCTGGTTCTTAGTCTTCTCTCCCTTTCTGCAGTGCTCCCTGAGCCTTAGATATAGGATTTGTATTGTCAACTGTCAGCTGATCTCTACATTTTGACTTTCTGTATTTGTTCCCTCTGCTACAAGAAGCATTTTTTTGGGGGGTGGGGATTGGATATTTTCTTTATTTACATTTCAGATGTTTTCCCCTTTCTAGGTCTCCTCTTGGGAAATCTCCTATCCCATCCNCCCCCCCCCCCCCCCCNCCTCTATGAAGGTGCTCCTCCACCCACCCACTCCTGTCCTGCCCTGGCATCCCCTACACTGGGGCATCAAACACCCTCAGGCCCAAGGGCCTCTCCTCCCACTGATGACCAACAAGGTCATCTTTTGCCATCTTTCTGTCCTTTCTCCAACTCCTCCATCGTAGACCCCCCCCATCTCAGTCCAATGGTTGGCTGTGAGCTTCTGCCTCTGTATTTGTCAAGCTCTGGCAGAGCTTCTCAGGAGACAGCCATATCAGGCTTCTATCAGAAGCACTTCCCGGCATCTACAATAACATCTGGGTTTGGTAACTGTATATGGGATGGATCCCCAGGTGGGGCAGTCTCTGGATGGCCTTTCCTTCAGTCTTTGCTCCACACTTTGTCTCCATATTTCCTCCTGTGAGTATTTCGTTCACTCTTCTAAAAAGCACTAAAGCATCCACATTTTGGTCTTCCTTCTTCTTGGGCATCATATGGTCTGTGAATTGAATCTTGGGTATTCCGAACTTTTGGGCTAATATCCACTTATCATTGAGTACATGCGGAGTTTGTTCCTTTTTGACAGAGTCACCTGACTCAGGATGATAGTCTCAAGTTCCATCCATTTGCCTGTGAATTTCATGAAGTCATTGTTTTTAATAGCTGAGTAGTACTCCATTGTGTAAATGTACCACATGTTCTGTATCCATTCCTCAGCTGAGGGACATCTGGGTTCTTTCCAGCTTCTGGCTGTTACAAATATGGCTTCTATGAACACTGTGGAGCATGTGTCCTTATTACATGTTGGAGCATCTTCTAGGTATATGCTTAGGAATGGTATAGCTGGGTCCTCAAGTAGTACTATTTCAAAATTTCTGAGGAACTGCCAGACTGATTTCCACAGTGGTCGTGCCAGCTTGCAGTTGATGTTGAACATTTCTTTAGGTGTTTCTCAGCCCTTCGAGTTTTCTCAGTTCTCTCAATTCTCTGTTTAGCTCTGTTCTCCATTTTTTTAAGTAGGGTTATTTGGTTCTCTGGAGTCTAACTTCTTGAGTTCTTTGTATATATTGGATATTAGTCCTCTCTCAAATGTAGGATTGGTAAAGATCTTTTCCCAATCTGTTGGTTACCGTTTTGTCTTATTGACAGTGTCCTTTGCCTTACAAAAAACATGTTTAATAAGGGGTGAGAGCTGCGCTTAGCTGTGGACGTGAGGATGAGTATTTAGAGCACAGACATTATACTGCTTTAGGACGTAAGTGCTTCTCTAGGTTCCATGGTTTCACCAGCTATGAGTAGTTGCCCAAGTTTACAGTAACAGGCATGCATTCCCTCTTGGTGAAAGGAATAAGTCCGATAAAGTGGCTATTGGTTACACCCAGTATATATGGCTGCCATTATTATCTTTTTAAGAGTACCTTGCTGTTTTGGTCATGGTTGTGGTTTTTAGGCTTTACAACTGAGTATGACTGTTGATTGCTTTTCTCCTTTGACAAAGGAGAAAACCTTTGGATGTTATGTCAGCTAGTTCTCTTATAATACGAGGGTCCTCTCTTAATGGAGGAGCCTTCCAGGTCAGGGCTATCTCTACTTCTCCATCCTCTGTCTAAAGTGTGTTTTGTCTTCAGCAAGAGAGTCTTACCTTTAATTTCTAGTAGACAGCCAGGGGTCATGGCAATAACTTGTATGTGTGTATGTGTGTATGTGTGTGTGTGTGTGGGAGGGTGTCTTTTTTATTCCCCTGATCAACAACTTGAAGCTTCCTGTGTCTGACATAGGAGTTTTTGTTAGATAGACTCTCACTCTTGGGGGAAACATTATCACCCCCCCTAATGATATAACTTCATTAAACACACACATACACATATGTTTTAAGAAAAGAAACTACTATGATTCCCATGGTTTCTTCATACATCTTTTGTACTCTTATTCCTCTTCCTCAGGGAAGTCTTTTTTCTGTTTACCCTTTCATAGCAGCTTATCCTATTATCTCTAGATGTCACCCCTCTTCTCCTGCCAGGTGAACTTTTCTGTTCCTGTAGTTACACCACGTTATATATTCACGTCTGAAGATTTGGAGCTAGGATCCACAAATAAAAAGGAATATGTGATGTTTGTCTTTTGGGGGTCTGGGTTACCTCACTCAGTATATGTCACCATTTCATTTTTCTTTACAGTTGAATAGTATTCCATAGTACATATATGCCACATTTTCATTATTAATTCATTTATTCAAGGATATTGATATTGTTTTCTACCTACTGTGACTAGAGCAACAGCTAACGTGGCGGAGGAATTGTTTGTGGAGTAGGATGCTCTTTGGGCATGTGCCATGGAATGGTAGAGCTGAGTTATATTTTAGATTTATTTTTAGCTTTTTGAGGAATCTCTACACTGATTTCCAGAGTGACTAGACCAGTTTGCAATCCTACCAACTGGGAAAGGTCTTGCCTCCACTCCTCCCATCTCCTTATTATCTGTTGTTTTGTTGATCTTTGCCATTTTTGACTAGGTAAGGTAAAATCTCAAAGTTGTTTTAATTTGCATTTCTCTAATTTGTAAGGATGATGAACTCTTCTTGATATTTCTTAGCCACTCATTTATTTTGAGAACTCTCTTTTCAGATTTCAAACTCATTTTTTAAATTGAGTCATTTGTTTTCTTGACTGTTTTTTGAGTTTTTATATATTCTGGATATTAATGCTTTGTCAGATGAGTAGTTGTCTAGGAGTTTCTTCCACTCTGTTGGATTGCTTTTCATTTATTGTTTCCTGTACAAAAGCTTTTTAGTTTTTTGAGGTCCCACTTAACAGTTGTTGGCCTTAATTCATTGGAAAATGGAGTCCTGTTCTGGAAGTCCTTTCTGACACCTATGTCATGTAGGCACCGCCTGTGTTCTGACACCTATGTCATGTAGGCACCGCCTGTGTTCTGACACCTATGTCATGTAGGCACCGCCTGTGTTCTGACACCTATGTCATGTAGGTACCGCCTGTGTTCTGACACCTATGTCATGTAGGCACCGCCTGTGTTTTCTTCCAGTATCTTCAGTGTTAGGTTTCACATTGAGGTCTTCCATCCATTTGGAGTTAATTTTTGATATAGGTTATTTTTTTTTCTTCTATATGTGGACATTCAGTTTTCTCAGCATCTTTTGTTAAAAATGTCTTTTTTCCAGAGTTTGTTTTTGACATCTTTGTTAAGTATTAGCAGCTGTAGTTCTCTATACTCACGTTTGGGTCTTCTGTTTTATTTAGTTGGTCCACATGTCTGTTTTGTGTCAGTGTCTTACTGTCTGTATTATTATAACTCTAATATATCTTGAATGGGAAGCCCTCCAGTATTGTTCTTTTGGCTCAGGATAGCTTGGGCTATCTGGGGTATTTTGTGCTTTCATATGAGTTTTATGATGCTTTTCTTTTTCCTATTTCTGGGAAGACTGTTTTGGGTATTTTGATTGTGATTGCATTAAATCTGTAAAGTGCCTTTGGTAGAATGGTCATATTTTTACAACATTCTGCCAATCCATGAGTTGGAGTTTTCCTATCTTCTAGTGTCTTCCTCAGTCTCTTCAGAGATTTAAAGGTTCATTGTAGAGGTCTTTTACTACCTTACTTAGTTAGGTGTATTTCTAGAAATTTTCTTTTCTTTGAGGCTGTTGTGAATTGTCATTCATGTCTTATGCTTCATTTTGGAAAATTTTATATAAGACTTACTTGTTTATGTGTCAGTTGTTCTGTAGTTTTGCTACTAAAAGATACACTGTGTAACTCAAGAGGGTTGTTGTTGTTGCTTTTAACCAAGTTTATTCTAATAAATTTCAAAGAAGTATCCTGGCATATAATGTAATGTAATCCATCTTGTTTCATGACATGGTTGTGCTGATTGCCTGTTTACTAATTCCTGACCATCTGACAGTGTGTATTTAATTGTACTTTGAACTTTCAACTGGAGGAAGGTTTTTGTTTTTACTTTCTTCCTTCTCTCCCCCCTCCCCCCATCCTGTCCCCCTTCCCTCCCTCCCGAAACAGGGGTTTTCTGTGTAACAGCTTGAGCTGTCCTGGACTCACTGTATAGACCAAGGTGTCCTGTATTCACTGAGGCCCACCTGCTTGCCTCTGCCTCCTAGGTGCCGGGAGTAGAGGTGGGCACCACCATGCCTGGCTTGTTTTCACTTTCTTTGGTGCTCCTCTTTGGAGAGTTATCATAAAATAATTTTGTTGTTGCCTGCATTTGAATTTTAGCTTGCTTTTTGTAATTAGATTTAACTATTACAGAATTATAACTACTAACTATCTAGTTCTGAGTTTAGAAGATTAAGAAGTTTTAGAGAGAAGTCTTCGTTATGTTGTGTATGTGTTTGGAGTTAAAATCTGAGCTTTATTCTGTCTTAGTCTCCATTTTGTTTTCCTTCTGGACAGGAGAAGAGGCCTCGGAGTAAACTCCCCAGAGCCCTGAGAGGTCTTATGGGTGAAGCCAATATTCGCTTTGCTCGAGGAGAACATGAAGAAGCCATATTGATGTGCATGGAAATAATAAGACAAGGTGTTTTCTGCGGGGACTTCATTGATGATAATGATACTTAACTGGTTAACCTTTTAAAAAATAGGGACGCATTTGATTGTGCTATTTATAAAATAGCCTTCAGAAGATAGAGGTGACTGCAGTATTGGGAACCTGCCGCCTTTCACGTGGATGGAGGGTGAAAAACAGCCACAGGGGGTGTGGTTCAGTGAAAATCAGTATTGTTTTTTGAACTCTTCCTGGCCCTTCCCTCCCCTTTCAACATTTCATTTTAGGAGTTTTAGACATTTATAGTTGTAATCTCTTTAAGTCAGCCAGTTTATCCATTCATCCTGTCTCAGTTGTGTTATGGATCAAAATCTATACCTTTCTACATTCTGGGCAAGTGCTCCACACCAACTCAGTTATGCCTTGGGCCCTGTTGTTTTTCTTCTTGTTTTAAATGGTGACTGTATTGTGTTAAAATCATTGAAGAACATTTTGATAAATTTAAGTTTTTTTTTTTTATATTTTTATGCTTTTCCATTTTCTAGATTAGTCAGTGCTAAATTATTTTAATCTATCGTTTGCTAAACATACACTTAAGTCTGTCATTTTATCTCTTCATTAGATGGCACATCTTAGATATGTTGAAGGACATCTTTAGTACTGATTGTGACCAATTGCTTGTATCACATTACTTTTCTGGATACTGTCAGTTGCCCTGCAGAGTGCTTTGGGTAGTTGTTATACAACTAATGTATTATTTCAGTATTGTGACATTCCCCTTTAGTTGGATTTGATCCTTTTAAAAGTCTTACTGTAATTTCCAGGATTATTCATTAGGGCAACTTGTGGCCCCTACATATTTCCCAGCCCACCAGAAATAGGATTAACCAAGCATTGCTTTATGATATATTGCTTGATTCTTTTTTTCCAATATTATTTATTTCACCTTCTGTTTACTTGGGAAATATTCTTCGAACAGTCTCCAGGAGTTTTTGATTTTTTTTTTTTTTTTAAAGAAATATAGATTAACCATTACATTTGACATCCTTGACTGAGATGCTGTTTGGGTACTCTGTTGTATCCATCCTCTGTGTGCAGAAGCTTGAAGTAGTGAACATTCAATCCACTGATGGGACTGTTGGTTCCTGGGGTGAAATCACCAAGTTTTTAAGCCATACTTAGTCTTACTAATGAGAATTTCATTCAGAAGTTTTGGTAGAAAGCAGGGTTTTTATGAAATTGTATTTTGTTAAAAGAAAATAATGCTTTAAAAATGACTAGGGAGGCCAGGGGAGATCTCAGGTTTGTGACCAACCTGGTCTACAAATAAGTTTGAGATCAGCCTGAGCTAGGTAGCGAGAGTCTGTCCTGAAATAAATAAATAGAAATGACTAAGGATGTTTGAAAAATAAAGAAAGTATAACAGTGTTTTATATTCACAATTATGTTGAGTCATTTTTATAATTCTGTTGCAATGATTTAGAATTTAGTTATTAGAAAAATTATCTATAGTTTGACATGTAGTATCAATACCAGCTTAAGCCTATTCGTTTACCCAGTGAAATTTATTTTTTGTTATTTTTATTATTATAGCTCCTTTGGCTTATGAGCCATTCTCTACACTTGCCATGATATACGAGGATCAAGGTGACATGGAGAAATCATTGCAGTTTGAGTTGATTGCTGCACATTTAAATCCCAGTGACACAGAAGAATGGGTTAGGCTGGCAGAAATGTCTCTGGAACAAGATAACATTAAGCAGGCAATTTTTTGCTATACAAAAGGTAATGACATTTTTCTTGTGTGAATGGGAAGAAATATTTTTCTTGTTTTATTAGATGTTATACAATGGGTCATTAGTGCATTTATTCTTGTGGGTTATATTTATATTGTGGATCCAGGTGTTTCTCTCTGTCTCTCTCTCTCTGTCTCTCTCTCTCTGTCTCTCTCTCTCTGTCTCTCTCTCTCTGTCTCTCTCTCTCTGTCTCTCTCTCTCTGTCTCTTATATATAAGTACACTGTAGCTGTCTTCAGACATCCCAGAAGAAGGTATCAGATCTCATTACGGATGGTTGTGAGCCACCATGTGATTGCTGGGATTTGAACTCAGGACCTCTGTAAGAGCAGTCAGTGCTCTTAACCCCTGAGCCATCTCTCCAGCCCTCTCTCTTTTTAATTGTTTTGACAACTGTATCTCTGTTACTCTTTCCTTCCCTTTCTCTCGAGTTCCTCAGTCCTCTCATGTCACCCTCTCAGTTCATGCTTACCTGCTTATTAGTGTGCTTTTGTGTGTGCATGGAACCTGCTAACTCCATTTAGCTTGACTTCCATATCCGTGTGTCCAGGGGTAACCACTTGGGATAGGACAGTACCTCCTTCTTCCCTGGAAGAGGCTGATTTTCCTTTTCTCAGTATCCATTGATCCCCTGTAGATCTTTTAAGGATGGAACTATGCAGAATTTTCCTTATCCATTTGGCTTATCAACTAGTATTATCATTATGCTTGTCTTGTTTAGGCAACCATATTGTGAAGAGTTGCATCTTCCAGGCCATGTCTAGGGTGTTGTGTTTCACAGAAGCATCTAGGCCCTCTAGCTCTGTAGTCTTTCCACCTCATCTTTTGTGATGTCCCCTGAAGTATAGATGAGTGTTGCAGAATTATTAGGTACATAGTAGGTTGTTTCTTGTGTTTGTTGAATTATTCTGCTAGCACAAATGTACTTGTTTCTTATAGCCTCTTATGGCATATATCTGGAGCCCTTTGTTCTCTGTTTGGTTGTGACTTACTTTATATTGTGTTGAATGTAGCACAAAACTAGGTGGCTGAACAATGCTTTAGGTTTCCTACTGAGCTCAGTGTTGCTTTCAGGCAGTTAACTTTTTGTGACTTGAGTGACCAATAAGAATTATTGTACAAAGTAAAGATATCTTTCTTATGAAGATAGATTTATTCCATAATTTTTTTTAACTGGGAAAGTGTTTATTATGCTTTTGAGCTAAGTAACACCTCTTTTGATAAATATGTAATTTTTTTCTCTTTGTTTTTTCTTTCTAGCTCTTAAATATGAACCTACTAATGTCCGTTACCTGTGGGAGAGATCAAGCCTTTACGAACAGATGGGTGATCATAAAATGGCCATGGATGGCTATAGGCGCATTTTAAATCTTTTGTCTCCATCTGATGGAGAACGTTTTATGCAGTTGGCTAGAGATATGGCAAAGTAAGTTTGAAGTGAAACATATGTACATTTATGCCCTTACTAGGCATTTCGCAAATCTAGGCTATTTGAAATAGAATGTACTTTGCATTAAGGTCCAAAGAAAATTTTTGTCTTCTATGTTTTATATTTGTCCAATTATAGTTGGTTTTTTTGTTGTTGTTATTGTTTGTTTTGGTTTAGTGCTTTTTGGTTTCCTGTGTGTCAACTGCACGATTGTTTAGAAAGTTCTATCTATAAGCTTGTACTTGCAGTGCTCAGAAGCTGAGAAGTCAGGTGTGCTCCTCAAGGACATTGCCATGCTTCTTTAACTTAGGGGAAGTTGTATATTTGTGATGTTTTTAAGATACTTTTTTAAAAATTTATTTATTATTATACATAAGTACACTGTAGCTGTCTTCAGACACAGGAGAAGAGGGCGTCAGATTTCGTTATGGATGGTTGTGAGCCACCGTGTGGTTGCTGGGATTTGAACTCATGACCTTCGGAAGAGTACTCAGTGCTCTTACCCGCTGAGCCATCTGACCAGCCCCGATAATTTTTTTTTTTTTTATTGTAGATGTGTCGATGAAATGTTCGTAATCTGAAATATTCTATAAACATCTTGAGTCAGTACTAGAACAGTATGTTAAGTGACATTGTTTGAAGAGCATGATGCAGCGTTTTTTCCTGGGTTAACTGTCTTGATTTTGGCATATTAGGATTAGCCCATTAATCTAATGACTTATATTCTGATACTTTTTAGCTGTGAACTGCCCCTTGCCCTCTCAGGACAGTCATATAGGAGCAGTAGATACATTTTTACAAGTGAGGGAAGCAACTCTTAGTTGATGGCTGATAAGCAATGAGGGCCTTCCCAGATGGCAGCAGCTCATTTGTAGCTACTACAGTGACTAGTCTAGTAGAGCCGAGGAATCATGACGTGCGGTGAAGATCAGTTTATTTTCCATATATACTGTGTATTATGTGAGGAGTGGCAGTGGCCGGCTGACTGATTAGGCTTTGCTTTGGTCCTTTGCCCTCCAGAAGTATTCATTGAGTGTATCTTACACATAAGCACTGTACAAGGAACCAGGATGTCCAGTAACAAGGAACTGTTAAAAGTTTTCTGCCCTTATGGAGGTTATAGTCCTATGAAGGGGATAGGTAGCAAGCAAATGACAGCCAGATATTTTATAGATCACATCGATAAGTGATGGAGACAAATTAAACAGGGAAAAGTGATAGATGCACAGTGTATGAAGTATGTTATTTTAAAAACAAGTTTAGTGAAGGGCCCAATTCCCTGTCTCCTGGTAGTCCTGTCTGAAGGGATCTGGTACTTAGGAAAGAAGAACCAAGTATGTTCAGGGAAGAAGATGGAAGCAGCTGCATTAAGGACAACACAGCAGAGAGCTTTCAGAGGAGCATAGCAATGGCCTTTGTGGGGTGTGGCAAGGACTTTGGCTTTTATTCTGAATAGTTTGGAAGCCACTGAAGGCTTTGAGTAGAAAAGTAACCTGATTTAACTTAAAATTTAGGTGCCTCAATTTTGGTTGCTCTTTTGAGCAAAAATTGAAGAGTGAAAATGGCAGAGACAGGAAGTCTAGTTTGAAAATTACTGAAATGATAGTTGGGAGGGAAAATCATAGCTTGATCAGGGAAGAAATAGGGAGTAAAAAGTAATCTATTCTCTGTAATTTAAAGTTCATCTAAAGATTGATTTACTGATGTGAGGACTGTGTGTGTGTACACATGTGTGTGCCCAGGCTTGTGTATGTGCTCAACTATGGGGGAGGAAAGGAAGAGAGGATGGTGAAAGAGGCTCTAAGGAAGGGCTGACTCCCAAGGTACCCCAGCATTTAAACACCAGGCAAAAGAGAGGAGACATCCAGGAGATGGAAATGTCCAGTGCAGGGACAAAATGAAGAGCATGATATTCTAGACTCCCTGAAGAAAGCCCTTCAGTGAGGCAGGGTAGTTGTCTTTGTGAATCAATGCAGACTGGTCCCATGGCACAAAAGCTGAGAGTTGGTGATGAGGATTAGCTACCTGGAGATCCTCTTTGGCCAAATGGTAGTGTTAACTCATGGCCCAGGCCAGATGCGTCTAGCTCCTTAGTCCCTAATCTAAAGAATTGAAAATAATGGTCTACATACTAGCAAGGAAACTTTATTCAAAAGTGAAAAAGTAGTAATAACAACGAATAATAATAATATAGATCAGAAAGAAACTGCAGGCCACACAGGTGAGAAAGTATTCAAGTGCCCCTGTTAATTCCTTTTGGGAGTCAAGGGAAGGAGTTTGGATGCTAAAGGCCGTAGTATGGGCAGCTCTCTATTTTGACTGGTAGATTAAGTCATGTGTTTGCTTTCTTACTGTGCATAATGCATAATCCCTTCTCATAATGTATCTGATTTTAATCATATGGCCCTTCAATTACACATAGGGCTAAGATGGGAAAATGGGCCTCTCTCTAAAATGTCCTTAGGGACACATGTGCCCAGTTGAACACAGAACGCATATGTATGCAGGGAGGGTCTGGGACCTAAGCCATTCATAACAGTTGGTTGAGTGGTTTCCTTGTTCATAAAGGTTATTGTGAATACTGAGAAACAATTGGGTTTCCAACCTTTTTAAACTTTGATAAATGTGGAAGCATGACCTGTCACATGCCAGGCCCCATCAGTCAGTGTAACAGTCTGCAGCAGTGTACATCTTTCCTGCTGCAAAGGAGAACTCAGCTTCTGTAACCAGTGACCATTCATAGTTCTTAGTTTTTTTCTTTTAGCAACACTGAGGACTAGTCCTAGAGATGATGAAGTGAGCAGGGAGATGGATCAGGTTGTCATGAAGACCTTCCACTTCTGTTTACTGGAGAGGTAGGGTCAGGGGTTAGAGTTAGTTGATGGAGGATGTACACGTATGCTAATTTACTTTCTGGTGTTGACTAAACACTACACAGCCTGCTGAAAGAATGCAGTTCTGTTCTTGGGGCTAACTTCTTTTCCTCAAATACCCTTTCAACAAAACAAGGTAAGTCTTATTCCTAGTTGTGAGTGTATATTTCTGAATTTAAGGATTAGTAGTACTAAACTTGGAGTGGAACTCAGGTGAAATGACAGTGTTACTGTTGCCATATTTACTGTAGGAACCTTCTCCTCTGGCATCAACCCTCCCTCTTTCTCTTGATAGCACCTGGTGCTAGCCTATTACAAACAAGCTTGAAAATTATAAGTATAGTATGTTAGAATTGAGAGAATTTAGAATTGTTAGAGGGCTAAGCAAGACAGTGAGTTTTATATCAGCATTAGCTGTGTACTCACCTTTCACTCCCTTCTTAGGAGTTACTATGAAGCCAATGACAGCGCTTCAGCTATAAACATAATTGAAGAAGCTTTCTCAAAACATCAGGGCTTAGTCTCCATGGAAGATGTTAACATAGCAGCTGAATTATATATTTCCAACAAGCAGTATGACAAAGCTTTGGAGGTAGGAATGTTCGTGTGTGGTTGTCTTAGGTATAAGCCTGTGCTTGTCTTCCAGAAATGCTTAGAAATTAGCATCTCATCATTTGAATTATAAACTAAATTATATTCAGACTCTATGAGAAAGTAATAGATTGCTAGATTCTGTGTGAAATATAACTGATATTGCCACTGTAGAGCCCAAGAGTAGGAGGACACAGTAGAGCTATTTCTGTTGGAGAAAGTAGGTTAGTTTGTGATCAGACTGATAAATCTTTGTTTTTTTAGTCAACATGATATAGTAATGTTAAAGTTTCACAGTTAGAATTCCTTATTTAAAAGGACTATATTTTTTAATATTATTTTATGTTGTAAAAACTGTTTGAAATAAACATTCACAAAAAGGTTTTTTATATATAATTTTTATTTCTCTAATTTTTTTTTAGGTAATTACAGATTTTTCTGGAATTATCCTAGAAAAGGAAACTTTGGAAGAAGGCACCTCAGAAGAGAATAAAGGTTGTAGTTAACTTCATGCAGGAACATGTCATAGCCCTCTTTTGTTAGAAGCTGTGGGGTCTTGAGTTGATAAGGTTCCCAGAGTGTTGTCTGCAGGGGGATTCTAATCTTCTTACATTGTCTTTTAAGTAATTTTTCTTCTTTTGTTTTTGTGTTGCTAGGGCTGAAATTCAGAGCCTTGTGCCTGAAGGACAAGCTCTTTACACTGAGATAAATTACCAGCCTTTGGTTTATAAGCAATCCTAAATGATGGTTTGAGTTTTTTGTTTTGAAATGCCTATCTGAACTGGATGATTCTTTGGTCCCTGTTCTGTTTCACTGACTTATGTTTGTTTTATTCTGTTTTGTTTGTTTCTTCTTTGGGACAGGTTCTCACTCTGTAGCCTAACCTGGAACTTATCATGTAACCCAGGCTGGCCTCAAACTCATGGCAATCCTCCTGCCTTAGCCTTCAAATGCTAGGATTATAGGTGTGCATTCCCATACTCCGCTCCTTATTCTTGGAAGAGAGTAAGTTACTGAGTAGATCAGAACCTTAGGTTCTCCTAAAAGGGCTGTGAGTGATCTACTACTGAAAAGTCTACTTTAAACTTACTGATTTTCAAAGGTAGGAACTGGTATGGTTGCCCTGCCCTGTGTGACAGCTCAGGATGCAAAATCACAGTGCTGAGTTTTGTGCCTTGGCAGGGTCTCTTCCAGCTCTTGTATAATCTTTGCACCAACCTAGTCTGTGAAAATGTTAACATGTGTGATTTCCTCTGTAACAAAATTTGTCATTTTTGTGGCCATAGTGTGTCCAGGGATGACCTTGAACTTCTGATGCCCTTGTCCCTGGCTTTACAGGCTTTTGTCACTACTTGTAGTTTTATTTGGTGCTGGGGATTAAACCTAGCTCTCTGTGCATGCTAGGTAAGCACTCTGCCAACTGAGTTATATCCTCAGCCTTTTGTTGAGTGTGTTTGTGGTTTTCCATGCAGCCCACCCAGACTGCCTCAAACACTCAAGGCCGCTGAGTATGACCTTGAATCCCTGATCCTTCTTGCTTCTACCTCTCAAGTGCTGAAAGTACAGGCATGTGATACCATACCAAGGGTTTTGTTTTGTTTTGTTTTGTTTTGTTTTTAAAAGGTAAGCTCTTTGGTAGCCCAGATTGGACTAGAATTAGAAATCTTCTGCTTTTGCCTTTACTTCTGAAGTGCTGGGACTATTTGGACATGTTCCATATCTGGCAAGACAAGCCCTTTTAAAGATGAGTAATGTTAAACTAGGTGTTACCTAATAGTGTATTGCGTATGCTGCAGAGACTGACTACATGCTCTCTCTCTCACACACACACATGAATAAAACACCTTCCTTACTACTGACAAGTTGTCGGCCCATTTAAATGCTTTGCTCAGACTGTAGTTTTCTGATTGAAGGGATCCCCTCTGAAGCTGTGGTTTAGATGACAAGTTTAGTTAGAGTTCCCTGAGTTCCTGCTTATCGTTTAGATATACCTGATACAAATTATGCCTTATCTACTATTGAGATTGTGGCTCTGCAGAGCTATGATTCACATGTATCTAGAGTTTCTTGATTTGAGACAGACATCTTATAGTCAACAGAAAGTTGACTTTTACTTTGCAATTTGATGTAAAAACCAAGGTTGTTAGTTTATACATCTATTCTCAGTGTATCCTTAGTAAGTGTATTTTGTTAAATAGTTATTTGAGATGCTATATCAAAATACTTTAGACTTCATGATCTACAAATAGAAAAATCATAGAGGCTTGGAAGCCCAAGATTAAGGCATGAAAGATTTGATGTAGTACCATCTTGCTTTGAGGACACAGAGTTCCTTTAGGCCTCTTTCTAAGGACATGAATATACGCAGTCAGACCATGTTAAACAATAGACCAAAATGCTAGTATTTGGAATATAGAACTTGTATCTAAGTAGAATCCCATTTTAGAAGTCACAGAGCTCATTACAAAGACCATATTGGTTAGTTCTTTGTAGGTGAGTAACTGTAGATAGCATCTACAGAAGGAATATGCTGTAGGCACTGCCTTGAATCAGGTAGACTTGGTGGCATGTGTCTTCAGGGAGCTTAGGTCTTGGGTGAGCGAAATTTCATGGTAGGAAAATTGTGTAGAATAAATATCAAAGTTAAGTTTGTGTTATCAGTTACTATCATGGATTCACTGTTAACAGTCAGTCTCCTAATCAAGCCATATTCCTATGGCTTAGTAAAGACTGTCAATGGCAAATTCTGTAAAACATGATATTATATATTGTCATTATATAATGGTATTTTAAATATCATTTTAAGTAACTTAAATTTGATTCTACTGCCAAAGGCACATCACTAATATCTTTCATTATTTTATGAAATGGAAACAAACTGATTTGTAATTTAATGTGCAAAATAAGAATTAAATGTAGGTTAGAATTCCTCTAATTTCCCAGAATTTTAATAATCATGTTGCTGTAATGAAGTTTTAGAAAAGCAGAAAAGTATTTAATCCTTTTAGAAGCATCTCTATAGTAAATTCAAAAATGAAGCTTTGGAATACAAAAGTTTAAACAGAAAGCTTCTGTGTATCTGGTCAGTTTCATCATTTAAACCCTGTGTAATCTGGTAAAAGAAATGGAAAGCTGTGTATAAGTTGATCTTAGGAAAAGAGGCAGGATAAGTACAAACAGAAGACAGGCTGAAGGACTAAGAAGCTGCAGATACACTGATAAGTGGATATTAGTCCAGAAACTTAGAATACCCAAGATATATTTTGCAAAACACAAGAAAACCAAGAAGGAAGACCATCGTGTGATNCTTCATTCCTCCTTAGAATAAAGAACAAAATACCCATGAAAGGATATAGGTACAGAGACAAAATTTAGAGCAAAGATGAAAGGATGGACTATCCAGAGACTACCCCACCTGGGGATTCATCTCATCATCAGCCACCAAACCCAGACACTATTGCACATACCAGCAAGATTCTGCTGAAGGGACCCTGATATTGCGGCCTCTTGTGAGGCTATGCCAGTGCCTGGCAAGCAGAAGTGGATGCTCACAGTCAGCTATTGGATGGAACACAGGGCTCCCAGTGGAGGAGCTAGAGAAAGTACCCAAGGAGCTGAAGGGGTCTGCAACCCTGTAGCTGGAACAACAATATGAACTAACCAGTACCCCCTGAGCTCGTGGCTCTAGCTGCATATGTAGCAGAAGATGGTCTAGTCGGCCATCATTGGGAAGAGAGGCCCCGTGGTCTTGCAAACTTTATATGACCCAGCACAGGGGAAGGCCAGGGCCAAGAAGGGGGAGTGGGTGGGTAGGGGAGCAGGAGCGGGGGGAGGGTATAGGGAACTTTCGGGATAACATTTGAAATGTAAATAAAGAAAATATCTAATTAAAAAAAAAAAAGCTGCAGATAGACGTTAACCAAAGTGAGCACTTACTAGGGTCTTCCCCTGAGCAGTTGGAAATGGGATCTTGTGTACAGATGTGTGGAGTTGCCTTAGCTTGCTTTACATCCTGAGCTCACACAAGGAATACCTTGTCTGATGTTCACCCAGCTGCTGAGACGGTTACCTGCTCTATACCTGAAAGCGTGCCAATAGACATCACAGTGAAGCTGATGGTCTGCCTCGTACATCTCAACATCCTTGAGCCCCTCAATGTAAGTAGCACTGAGAGCTGCACCTGCGGGAGAGCGCTAAAACCCTTTCCATTGAGTGCACACTCTCCTTCCCATGACTAGAAATTATAACCTAACCTTAGATTTTCATATTTCTTAGTAACGGGAAGACACAGTAAGCATCAAATTATTTCCATAGGAATGGCTCATAAAAGCAAAGTGGTTTGGAATTGGGCTTGGAATTTACTTTCCAATGAGAACCATCCAAACATGAGAAGGTGGGATCTGCCTTCAGGCAGTCTATAAAAAAATCTTATAGATACTCTTTTTTATTTTTTTTCTGACTTTTTTGGAACAAGTATTTCATTGAATAAAAAAAAAATGCATTTGGAAATCTGCTTTGTTGACCTTAGCATGAGGTATTGAGTGAAACAAATCCCTCCCTTCCCAGATCTTTGGTTCTAGGAGGTTAAATACATTCATAAAATATATCAGTTGGTGGAGTGTTCTGAAGAAAAACAAGGAATATACAAAATGTAGGGATGGGAGAAAGTTCGAAGTTTATGGCAGGGTAGTCACCTGAGGCCATGACATTTGGGTAAGAAATGAGGGAATAGCTTTTCATAACATCAGCCAACACATGGAGCCAGAGGTACAGGCTGGGTATTAGGGAAGGCACTCAGATGGAGTGCATGTGTGTGTGATGCAAGAGTCAGTCTGTAACAGCAATACAGATGTGAGCAGAATACTGATCTAAGCTGCTTTTCTTAGTCTGTGCTGCTTCCTGGCTTATGTCTGGTAGCTGATAAACAGATGTGGTTCTTTGTAATGAGTGCTTGGCCTCTGTTTTTTATTTGGAGTTTAGCCTCTTCTGACAACACTGGTGGAACAGAATCCTGAAGATATGGGTGACCTCTATCTTGATGTTGCCGAAGCTTTTCTGGATGTTGGTGAATATAATTCTGCCCTTCCCCTGCTCAGTGCCCTGGTTTGCTCTGAAAGATACAACCTTGCAGTGGTTTGGCTTCGGCATGCAGGTAATACTTTCGTTTTGGAAGAGAATCAGATTTAATCATATAGTCAGGTTAGAGTTTATGTTTTCAACACGGTAGCCATTATAACATAGTAGAATATTGGTGCCAGTGTTTCTGGTTTTGGTGTAAGATTAGTATTTAAGGTATCTTGCCAGACTACTGAGTGCTTGCCCTTACATGTCAGTATCCTTCAGCCCCTTCACTTAAGGAATGCCAGAATCTTCTCCTGACTTAGTGACATTAAAATGATCAAAGCCACAGTGCTCTCTAGAGGACAGTATGTTTACCTAATGATGTTGACCTTGCTGCAGCTAGGATAATAATGTATATACCCCTTAAATACACATCTTTCATGTCTCATACCATACAGTGTGTATGCATATTTAATGTTATTCAGGGAGAAAATAGTTAATGTGCTTTTCTTTTTTTTTTTCCCTTTTTTATTATTATTTTCTTTATTTACATTTCAAATGCTATCCCGAAAGTTTCCCATACCCCTCCCCCCACCTCTGTTCCCCTACCCACCCACTCCCACTACTTGGCCCAGGCCTTGCCTTGTGCTAGGTCATATAGAGTTTGGAAGACCAAGGAGCCTCTATTCCCACTGATGGCCGATTAGGTCATCTTCTGCTACATTTAATGTGCTTTTCAGTGCTGTTTGACCCACACATGCAAGGAGACAGTTGAGGAAGCAATCTGAAGCAAAGTACTTAGGAAGTCATTGCAGTGAAAAGGACCATGTGCAATGAACTAGATCGGTGTTGGGGCTGCTAGAATGCAAAGAAGAAGCCAGCGGTTGATGGAGGAGTGGAGGGGTTTTACTTCTGAGGATTCATTCTGAGGCGTGGAGTGGGATAATGGGAGTGACTTGATATTAGGGAGATACGAAACTGGGGAGTCCAGTAACAATGGGAGTGAGGTGGATATTTGCTAGTAGTGAGAAGTGAGAACTGGAGAGTGTCATCTGTATGGGCTCATGATGTCATATGGGAGGAGGGAGCTAGCTCGCTCTTGGCAAATTAGAAGAAGCCAGTACCCTAGCTTTTATAAAATACTAATTTTAAAATATGTAGGCAGTTAATACTTTGAATAATCACTGTGCCATAATAAACATGTCTATGGATTAAGTTGGGTCTCCCAGCCATAAACTTTGGATACATTAAGCTGTTTCCTGTGGTATGACCAGAGTGTACATTTGGGAACAGACCCTATGTCAGTGTGGCTAAGTGATTATTTTGATTATTATATAACATTCAAAAATGCCAGTGAAGACATGGGGAATGCTTAAAACATAGTACTAAGTGAATAAAGACATACCAAATTGAAAATAGACACTGATTTAGAGTCCTGTAGTAGGTTAATTCTGATGGGGTGAGGCTGAGAATCTAGCTCACCCCATTGAATGCTTACCTTGTATGCATAAGGGTCTGAGTTTGATCTCTAGAGCCATTAGGGGAAAGAATCAGTAGCTTGATCATTGGATTGATCAATTAATAGAGAATAGGATCGTTGCTTTAAAGTACTAACAATATATATTCACTCCTTTGTTGTTATAATTTTCTTATATTGCTCTAATGTTTCTTTAAAATGGGAAAAATACTGCCAGGTGAAGCAATATAAACTGGTAACCCAGGCTTGGGAGGCTGGTGGATGAGGATTGCAAATCAGTGAGACTGTCATAAAGTCAAATAAAATACATTATATTAGGAAAGGAATAATTTTGGACAGTTTACAACTTGAGAATTAAACATCTTTTAACATCTTAGAATGTTTAAAGGCCTTGGGCTACATGGAACGTGCTGCTGAAAGCTACAGTAAAGTGGTTGATCTGGCTCCACTCCATTTGGATGCAAGAATTTCACTTTCCATCCTTCAGCAGCAGCTAGGTCGTCCTGAGAAAGCTCTGGAAGCGCTGGAACCCATGTATGATCCAGACACCTTAGCCCAAGATGCGAATGCTGCACAGCAGGTAAGCTACATTGCATGGGTGCTTCTCTGGGTAGAACTTTCTCCTCATCTGCTACAGTGTTTGAGTGTTTGCCTCAAGTTTATACAGCTACAGCCAAAGCTGTTAAATTTAGTGGCATTTCATTTGGGTTGATATGTGTGTTGTATGTACTAGGTAGTGTGAACGTGCGCATGTTTGTATGTCAGAGGTAGACATGGGGTATCTTTCCTAGATTTCTCTCCACATACATTTATTTATTGAGACAGTCTCCCACTGCACTTGAAGCTCATCTATTTGGCTGGCCAGTGAGCATCAGGGACCCTTCTGTTCTGGGATAAGCCCACTTGCCTTGCCTTTTGTCTCAGGTCTTTTGGCTAGCATGGCAGATCATTTCCCTAGCCTCCAAATTGAATGGCTTTGAAAAGCCATTTAGTCTTAAGTTTTAATCACTTTTTATTAGTTACAAATTTTAGCTTTTAAAGTGTTAGATTTTAATTATTATTATAAAGTGTTAATTTTTTTAAAGCAAACGTTCATAGAGTCTGATTTCTAAAAAAGTATTTCTACAAGTAAAACCATTATAGCAAAGATGTTTTATTATTCTCTGTCATGTGCTCGTTCATTCAGGAACTGAAATTACTGCTCCATCGTTCTACTTTATTGTTTTCACAAGGCAAAATGTACGGCTATCTGGATACCTTGCTAACCATGCTCGCCATGCTTTTAAAGGTGGGTGGTCACTTTGCAGTAGCCTTGCTTATTTTTATAATGTTTAAATTTTGATTTAAACAATATAGCTTTGTAATTGTAATTGTTCCTCTGTATTAAGCTCAAACATTTTAAAGGGAAGCAGATAAATACAGAAGAATTAGAAATTAGTATTATATGACTGGAACTTCTTTTGTAACACTTGAGGATCAACTCAGGTGCTTCACATACGTTAGGCAAGTGCTCTACTATTGAATTATATCCCAGCCCTAAGATTGGACATTCTACATGGTAATATGAGCTTGATTATAGAAAAAGTGAAATGAAACCTTAAGTCTACTTATTTTGAAATATGAGAATAGTACTACCAGTTATTAGCCTTATAGACAGTAGTGCATATTAAAATGGTTCATTTTGCAAGAATGTTAAGCATAAAAAGGTCTGACATCCATTTCTAGTCTGTTTTGCAGGGAAGTGGCAAGGATTCACTCTCACTATGCAGCTCTGCATGTCATAGCTAATGTGCACTGATGACGTTCCCATCATAGTGTGTCTGTAGTGACTGCTATTTCTTTCATAAGAAAAATAAATCAATTCATTGTACTTTTAGGCATTTAGAATATAGAGAAATCTGCTGAAGAGTTTTCAGTCTGGTTCATGCTACTCAGCGGGTCATCAGTTTTACTGTAAACATTATGGACTAAAGCATCTTACCGTCTTTTATTCAGGTTGCGATGAATAGAGCCCAAGTTTGTTTGATATCCAGTTCCAAATCTGGAGAAAGACATCTCTACCTTATTAAAGTGTCAAGAGATAAAATATCAGACAACAATGAGCAGGAAACATCAAATTATGATGCAAAAGGTAATTGTTTCATTTGCTTTATGAACTGAATGAAAAGGATTAATGTAGTAATACCTGGTATTAATCTAAGTTAAATGCAAATTGCAATCTAAATCTGTCGGGTATAACCAACTCATTTAATGCTAAAAGGAAATACCCATCGGATCTTTTTCTGAAAAATATAAAGTAAAACAATTTTGACCTTTTAAGAAAATTAATTTGTGAAAATTAGATGGCACTATAGATAATAGGTGCAGTTACTTCAGTTACATAGATTTTGTTCTGTTAATTTTTTTTTTTTGACAAATATAGCCATCATAGAAACTCTCTGAAAGTAAATTGCTGTGACCCAGTCTAAAGTCTTAGGACTTTAAAAGGCATTTAGTTTGGGCCAAAAGGGCATTGGGGATGTTTGAGTGAGCTTGTTACTCAAAGAAGACCTTTGGAAATGAGATTAGAGGTGTCACTTTGGCAAAATTACTTCATTGTTAGCTCATTCAACAAGCATTTATTAAACTGTCAGGATACCCACTGGAGTCCAAGACTGAGTCAGGAATGCTCAGCCGCCTGTGACCTGCTGTAGATGATTCCAGAGCCCAGCCGTCTCTTCACGGATTCTGGGTTCATTAGCTTTTCCTCTATGTCATGCAGTTTGCACCATGTTTACCTAAATTAATTTTTTCCATATAAAACTTACCCCTTTCCTTCCTCATTTTAGGTCTATTGGTTTTTCTTAGGTTGGTAAAGTTACTGCTTTCACCTTAGTGGAGGTGGGATCAGATGGGATGCATGAGCTAAGCTGCTTTATGTTACATGCAACTTTGTAGGTCTGGCTTCCACCTTATGGGCCTTGCACATGCAAATGGGTGTTCCACCTGGAGGTAGATCTCTATCCTGCTTGCAACTCTGTACTCTGATAGCTTCACATAACATTTTATGTCTCTATACTTGAAAAATGTATAATATTCCATTGGATAGCAACTGTATAATTTACTATTTCTTTATATTTTGTTATATGAATAGTAATATAGAGTAAGCATTATAAGTAAGTATAGTTCATCCTATAGCTTTATCCATGTTCTGATTGTTTAAAGTAGATTGCCAGAAGAGTAATTGGTGGCTCAGACAATACAAATTATCCTGCCTTCCTTTTCTTCTCTCCTTACCTTCCATTTTATCTCCCTCCCTCCATTTTTCTCTTTCAGCGTTAGGACTGAACTGAGGGTCTTACATGTGTTAGGCAAGCTCTCTGCTCCTAAGCTCCAGTCACTAGCCCAATTTTCTGTCCCTCTCTTCTTCCCTCCTCCCTCTTCTCTTATTTCCCATTCTTCCTCACCTCCTCTCCTCTCCTCTCCCCCTCTTTTTCTTTTCCTGTCTACCTTCCCTCTTTCCTGCTTGCTTTTCCTTCCTCCAAATTGCTTTGGCTTGTCTTGACCTTGCCATGTAACCCAGACTGGCCTTAAACTCTTAGCACACTCCCACTTCATTATCCTGAGTACTGAGATTTATAGGTGTTCACTGCCTTTCTGACTTGCTATTTTTAATGTAGTTTTTTTGGGGGGACGGGGGAAGTTGAGACAGGGTTTCTCTGTGTAGCTCTGGCTGTCCTGGAACTCACTTTGTAGACCAGGCTAGCCTCGAACTCAGAAATACACCTGCCTCTGCCTCCCAAGTACTGGGATTAAAGGCGTATGCCATCATCACCTGGCTTAATGTAGTTTTTCAAAGGAGGCTTCTTACGGAGAAATGAAAAGGATGTCAAAGGAAAAGTGAAAATTTAAGGCAGAGAAAAGAAAAGAGATTAGAAAAAGACTAAGCAAACCCAAATCTGTAACGTGTGGAAGTGAAGACCCTTTGCCAACGTCAGGAGGCTGTGTGCACGCAGAGGTCCATGGGGTTGCCCAGGAGAGGACACTTGTTAGAGCAGAGCAGCATGTGTCTGAGCTCAGACCATCAAAGGCCAGTGGGGTCGGAGTGAGAATTAACTGGGATGCCAGGTTGTTGAAGTTCCAATAGGATTGAAGGAGTCCAGGTAAGCATCTACAGTTCTTATCTTCGTCAGGTTATCAGCATGAACTTGACAGACTGTGAAGAGTATCTGCACTTGTGTATGCACATTATGTGCGGTTTTCTTTTCCAGTACTGCTATTTCTGGAACAAACAATGTCCTGTTTTCATTTGTCTCATTTTAGCAATATTTGCTGTACTCACAAGTGTCTTGCCAAAAGAAGACTGGTGGAACCTTCTCTTAAAGGCCATATATACCCTGAGTGATTTGGCTCGATTCCAAGAAGCTGAATTGCTGGTGGATTCTTCCCTGGAATATTATTCATTTTATGACGACAGACAAAAACGCAAAGAGCTAGAATACTTTGGTCTTTCTGCTGCTATTCTGGACAAAAATTTCAGAAAGGCATATGACTATATCAGGTGACTTTCCAATCAGAAATCATATTTTAGAAATATTTATGTGTGGTGTACACTGTACAGGAGCCCATGGAAGTCAGAAGAGGGCATCCGATCCTCTGTAACTGGACTTCCATGTGGCTCTAAGCACTTTGGAGGTGCTGGGCACTGGATCTGCAGATGGCGCTTCAGCCCTCCAGTCATACTTGAGTTACGTTTTTGGTAGCACAGGTGACTTGACTTAGGCTCTCACTGTGTTGTGTTACTTGTGGCTCATTTGCTCACTGGTGATTCTTAGGTGTTCTTTCATGGGATGAACTCTAGAGCTGCATTTCTCAGGTTCAGGTCCCCACCCAAGTATGAATGAAGCCTTTTTAACAGTGCCTGGCACACTGTATTGGTTGTTCATTGCTTATGGTTCTGTAGCTATACTAAGTTGAAAGACAAGGAAAACAGCCATTTGATGCTGCTTTTAGTATAAGGTGTTTTTCAAAATCAAGAACAATATAAAGAAATACTAACTTAAACAGCGTATTCTAGGAAAGAAGATCTCTCACTGTGTAAGAGGTTTTGCTTTTCCTTTGTTGGGGGATAGCACTGGAGAGTTTCATTATTACAAATCAGGACATTAATTCCCTTCACACACACTTTCTGCTGTTTTAGGGTAATGGTAATGGAAAATGTCAATAAGCCCCAGCTGTGGAATATTTTCAATCAAGTTACCATGCACTCCCAAGATGTAAGACATCATCGGTTCTGTCTCCGTCTGATGCTGAAAAACCCAGATAATCATGCTCTGTGCGTTTTAAATGGACACAATGCATTTGTATCTGGTAGTTTCAAACATGCACTTGGTAAGTGTGCTGCCACCTGACTGTTGTAGTGCTCAGGGCTGGATTCTGCTCTGGAACACAGCTGCCTGGGCTTCAGATGGCCTCTGTACCATTGTAAAGGAGCCTTTTTCTCTACTCAATTTATCTCTTCAACAATGATATCAGGACCTATAGTATAGACTATTTTTAACATTACATGAGTAAATATGAAGAAGTGTTTAAAACAGAGCCTGCTATATAAGTGTTCTAAGTACTAGTAATAATGGTAAGAATAATGTCTTGTTTGTTATGTGCTTTTAGAGGTTAAGTAGGTTTAAGGTCAGCAGTTATTCCTGCTAAGGTTTAGAAGTCATCAGATGGCAACTGCGTGTACACATGGACACCATCATACACCACACACATTCTCCCTTCACTTTGAAAACAGACTGAAGGTCATAAAATAAGTTATGATCATACTGCTGAATTATTTTAGAGTTTCATTCTATATAAAAATGTCTATCTCTACCTGTTACTCTTTATCATCAGGATACACTTTTTTTTTAAAGGCTCTATGCTTTTAATATATAAAATACCTAAAAATTAGGAGAGACACAGCTCAATTTAAATAAGAAAGATGAAAAATGGGCACTCACAAAGCAGAAATAAAAAGCATTTAACCAAAGGCAAATTGAATTTATGAGATGGCATTTAATTAAGACAAATTAAAACAGTATGTTATCACTACATTTGAGCTATAATAGCCCAAATGAAAGGGACAGAACCTGCTGAATATGTCCCTAGTGGAGTGTGGGTCACAGTATACTCCACAGAGAACTGCTAAGCACTGTCCATTAAACCTAGCACATGCTTTCCCTGTGATCAGCAGTTCTACTGCAGATGCTGTTGAAGAGCTAATAAGTGACATGAAACAATTATCTATGGTAATAGTACTGAAGCCTAGAAGGCTGTGGCTCTCTGTGGCACAACTCCTTATACTTCCCCATAACCTCAGCCTCCCACACTTCTCATTAGCACAAGAGTTTGCCACAATACCCTGCACGAATCCTGGCTTAGTGATCAACCTTCTAATCTTACTTCTCTCTAACCTGGATTCCTCCTCCATGAATAGTATTTGTGTTGGTTACATTCATATCCCTATATGCAAGCCATATGACAGGAAAAACAAGAAGTCATTTCCTTGGGCTCATAGCTTTAGTAATTTCAATTCATCATGGCAAGGAAGGTGGAGTGGGTCCATCCAGGTGGCAGGAGCATGAAGTAGAAAACTGTTCACACCAAGGTAGACCAGAATGCAGACTACTTCCACAACTAGATCACACCCCTACATAATAGCACTATAAACTAGGAATCTAGTATCATCAGGATACACTTAATAAAGATACTTCTAATAGTGGTGTTGTACATTGCTGTAAAGTTTAAACTAATATGTGTGATTGATATTTAAGATAATAGGGTCTTTTTTTTTTTTAAATTAAGATTTATTTATTTTATGTATGTGAGTACACTGTCACTGTCTTCAGACACACCAGAAGAGGGCATCAGATCCCAGTAGAGATGATTGTGAGCCACCACATGGTTGCTACGAATTGAACTCAGGACCTCCAGAAGAGTAGTCAGTGCTCTTAACCAGAGCCGTCTCTTCAGTCCTGATATATTAAAATATATATCAGGTCTTTATATATTAAAATCAATGATGTTTGGTTTTAGAACATAATTTGAGTGATGAGGAAAGAAGGAACAGTATTCTTACCACATCATCTGGTCTTGCTTACCTTCCAGGACAGTATGTCCAAGCCTTCCGTGCCTATCCCAGTGAGCCGCTCTACAATCTCTGCATAGGCCTTACCTTTATTCACATGGCATCTCAGAAGTATGTGCTGAAGAGACACGCTCTGACTGTGCAGGTAATGCATTTGGTTCTGCCAGCTTTCTTGTGTGCATGGAAGTGAGTGTATATATGAAGTGTCTATTTAAAAACCTGGTTTCAAAAGCAATGCCTGCTTGATAAACATGTTGAGAATATTCAATACGTACTCTTATGTCCTAGACTCATGGGACTCAGCATATTGTTATACTGAAGATTAAGACTGATGTATAGCAGTATAATGAGCATATAGAGTCAGATCATAGCAGGTAAAGGCATATGTAGATTCTACAGGATTTTGAATTAAGTCCTTTTATACTCTTTGGGGGCTCCAACTGTCTTAGGTCTAAAGATTCATTTAATTAGGTTTTTGTGTACCTATTCACATTTCTGTATAAATGCATCTACACACATTGGCCTATGTATGTGGAGGCCAGAAATGGACTCAGAATCTTTCTGAATTGTTTTGTACCTTAATAGACCAAGGCAAGGTAGTGTAACTAGCCACATTGCTCCAAGGATTTTGTCTCTACATTCTTAGCACTGGGATTACAGGCAGACTGCTATTGCCACCAGGCATTTATGCATGTGCTAACGATTAGAACTCCAGTCCTCAGGCTTGTGCAACAAGAGATTTGCCTGTTGAGTTATCTCCCCAACCCCTAAATTAATTGATTTAAAGTCTGTTATTAGGGGCTGGAAAGCAGTGCTTAACAGCAAAAATGTCAAGTAGTTCACAACCATCTGTAGCTCCAGCTCCCAGAGGGTCAAATGCTTCAGGCCTCCATTGGCACTTAAATGTGTGTGTCCATATCCCACCTCCACCAAACATACACACACACACACACACAACCCTAAAAATAATACAAATTGTTTAAAATACCTAACATTTAAGTAGAGTGTTATATCATCACCTAATTTTTTTTTTTTTTAAGAATGGGAGATATTCTAGTTTCATTTTTCTGTTGCTATGATAAAACACCTTAACAAAACAACTTAAGGAGAAAGTATTTCTGGGACTGTTTAGCTCACAGTCCCAAGTTGCAGACAATCATAGCAGGGAAACCTCTGTGGGGAGAACTTTAAAGAGTTAGCCTTATTATATCCCCGGTTAGAAGAAAGAACAATGAAGGCACACATGCTTGACCTCAGCTTGCTTTTTCTACTCTTCCATAGTTCAAGATCACCTGATTAAGGAATGGTGCCCCCACAGTGGGTTGGGTCTTTCTACCTCAAAGTAGCCAAGGTAATCCCATACATACATGCCCGCAGGCCAGTCTAATTTGGATAGTCCCTCATTGAGACTTCTCAAGTGATTCTAGATTATATGTCAAGTTGACAATTAAAAACTAGCCCAGTAGTTTTGCTCCATGGTAGGACAATTGCCTAGCATATGCAAGATTATTGATTCAATGTCTGTCTAGTTCTACCAAAAAAGAAAAAAAATTCTCTTAGTTCTTATTAAACTTAATTTTTTTAAAAATTTCTGGGAACATAATGTTTTATACTTTCCTTTCCTCCCTCCAAACCATCCAAAATACCCCTCCCTACACTCCTTCATTGTTGTTAAGATGCATATGTGTATGTATATGTTCCTAAATACAACCTGTTCAGTCTGTCCGGTTTATAGAATGTTACTTGTATGTGTCCAGTGCTGATTGGCACTGGACAGCCCATTGGTGTGCTCTGTTTACTAAGCCAGCTCCCAGCTTTCCTTAATAGTTGAGACCTCACGGGCTTTTTCCCATGTTCACTTTGGCATGTCTCTTGTTTGGCTCACATTTGGACAGTCATGTTGGGACTCTATGAGTGTAGCTTCTGACATTACTAGGAGACACAGTCTCACAGCAGATTCCCTGATCCTCTGGTTCCTTAAACTCCTTTAGTCCTTCTCTTCCACAGTGTTCCCTGAGCCTAGGGAGTGTTTTATAGATGTATCTGTTGGGACTTAGCTCCTTGACTCTGCCTTTTGATTTTGTTTTGTTTTTTTGTTTGTTTGTTTTGGTAGTGGTCTCTGTTGCAAAGAAAAGGTTCCTTGATGACTACACTTATCTGTGGATATGAGGACAAGTGTTTAATAGATTGTTGTCAGAGATTACATTGCTTTTAGTAAGGTAGTGCTTGTCAGTTCTCTTCCAGTAACCATGACTTTATGACTCACTAGCACTGAGAAGCTAGCTGGGTTTCTAGTACCTGGTATGGTTCCTCTTGTTGAGTGGGTCTCAAGTTCACTCTGAGAGCTCTTGGTTACTGCTGAGGTCTGCATGCCTCCCCTGAACCCTGAAGGTTATTGAGCCATGCTGGTTGTTGCTGTAGTTCATAGGGGTCATAGCTGGGTAGGAATATTTGTTGCCTTCCTCCTTTTAGTACCATGAAAGCTAGTTCTCAAAGAGTGGGCATTCAGGTCAGTTCCAGCTCTGAAACTCAGGTTTCTGGACCCTGTTTCTGAAGTACATGGTGTCTTCAGCAGTAGGGACTTACCTTCCACTTATGGAGGACAACCAAGGGCAACAGTAACAGGCTGTATGTTTTGGGGGTCTCTGGGGCAGCCCAGGGCAACAATTCAAAAGAAAGAGCTCAACTTTGGTATTGGGGATTTTGATTTTTGGCTCTCTGAGGGAATACCAGATGAGAAAAGTTTGTTAAAATTATATATGTATATTTACACACAGAATTACATGTGTTATATTTTTTAAAGGCAAATATTTAATAATACATTTCTTGTTGCTTTTTCAGACATTCTTGTTATTTTACCTTCTTCCATCTTCCTTCTGTACTTAGCCCCCTTTCAGCTCTGTAGAGTCCTCCCTTCGCATTTCCCTTCTCAGGTCACTTGTATCTTGCTGTTCCCCTTCCCCTTCTCCCTCCTTGTATATGTTTTTCCTTTCCCATTCCACATATCCAATCACTTGATCTAGCTGTTTATTCCCTTCTCCAAGTCTCCCCTCCTTCCCTCATTCTGGCAGTGGTCCCATTTTATTTCCTGGATTCTGTAGTTACTACAGGCTTTGTGTACTTAAGTCTGAAGCTATGGAGCCAGGAACCTCTAGCAAGGAAGAACATGCCATGTTTGTCTTTGGGTCAGGTCATATCAATATAATCTTGTCTAGCTCCAAACATTTAACTGCAAATTTAATGATTTCATTTTCCTTTACAGCTGAATAGTATTGTATAAGTGCACATTACATCTTCATTCTCCATTTACAGTTGTACGACATTTAGCTTGTTTCCATCCCTAGTTGTTGTGAATAGAGCAGCAGTGAACATAGTTGAGCAAGTGTCTGTGGAGTAGGGTGTCCTGTGAGTATATTCCAAGGAGTGGTACAGCTGGCTCATACCGTAGACTAGCTTGAAAATTCTCCATACTGATTTCCATAGTGGCTGGACCAGTTGGCTGGACCAGTTCCCCTGTACCCATATCTTCGAGGCTCTTCCCCACTTTCTCCTCTATAAGTTTCAGTGTCTCTGATTTTATGTGGAGTTCCTTGATCCACTTAGATTTGACCTTAGTACAAGAAGATCAGAATGGATCAATTTTCATTCTTCTACAGCCAGTTGTGCCAGCACCATTTGTTGAAAATGCTATCTTTTCTCCACTGGATGGTTTTAGCTCCCTTGTCAAAGATCAAGTGACCATAGGTGTGTGG
>NC_034594.1:33857989-33865874 GCF_900095145.1 Mus pahari | reverse complement strand
GCCGAATCCGCGCCCTAGGTGACCCGGTGCTGGCGCAGACTGGAACAGATTTGTGCCCCTGGTCAGGCCGGTTCTCTGCTGCCCTAGTGCTGTCTCAGGTTCCGTGTGCGATTGGATTGGAGCGGAAGTTGTGTTCCACTCACCAGTGATATTAAGATCGCATGGGCAGTCCGCTAGGGACCATGGGGGTGTCCACACAATCTGTGCCCATGGTGACCTGGTGCTGGTGCAGACCGCTTATAAATTCTTAAGAGGTCAAAAATAGATTATAAAATCTTGTCAGCATGATTTACTGCATTCAACACATTTATGATTTACTGTTTGATATAAGACAGACTTATAACATGAGTGGCCTACTTTTGTAGTGGTTGAGTGCATGTTGGAGTCAGTTGAGCATACTCAGTTATTCTTTTCTCCTTGGTAGGGCTTTTCCTTCCTTAATCGATACCTCAGCATTCGTGGACCTTGCCAGGAATCTTTCTACAATTTGGGCCGTGGCCTTCATCAGCTGGGACTGACACACCTTGCAATCCACTATTACCAGAAGGCTCTGGCACTCCCTCCACTTGTGGTAGAGGTAATGTTAGAAACTTAGATGTCATTTCCTTTTATCTGTAGATATGTACGTTCTGCTGTGTATTATGGTATAGACAGTGAAGTAAAGCATAGCTTTTGAAGTAACATTTGTGTGGGGCGTGGTGTAGTAATACATGTCAATAATCTCATGGGACTCAAGCTAAAGGCCATCTCAAGCTACCTAAAGATCTTGTCTCAAAAATATAAATTTTTTTGGTAGTAAAACCATTTGAACCAGTGCATATGTTTCTTTAATCTTTGATCCTCTTTTAGTTATGCAAAGGGAACTCCTGGGCCTTCCTGAATATTGATTAATGTATACTGTTTATTTCCAAATTCAATAATAACATGATTTATCAAAAACCAAAAGCCAAACTTTGTATGTATGTGGGGGGAGGGGTTCATGTGATTGTAAGTGTATATAATATACCATGGCACATGTGTAGAGTTCCTGGGACAACTTTGGTGTTGGTCCTTGCCTTTCACCTCGTTTGAGATAGGCTTTCTTGATCACTGCTGCATACACCAGGCTACTTGACCCATGAGCTTCTGGGGCTCATCTCTCACATCCCATCTCACTGTAGGATCACTGGTGTTACAGATGTGATGTGCTATTGCATCCAGCTTTTACTTGAGTCCTCGATATCTGAACTCATTTCCTGATGCTTGTCCAGCAAGTATTGTACACATTCAGCCATCTTCCCAGGCTCCTCATATAGAGGACAAAATTAATGTAGTTTTAAACATTTAATTGGTACTTTAATTCCTGAAGCCAACTATGAGTACCAGCATCTATTTTGGTCCCATCTGTGAAAGTGAGTATCACAACAAGGGAACTTCCCAAGTGTTCGGAGTCCTCCTAAGGAACTGTTGTCAATCCCTCACTGAAGGTCACTAACTGCTTTCCAGTGCTATACAGTGAGTCAGAATTAAGTCTGTTCTGCTCTGGCTGATGAGACTTTTCTATAACCTGTTGGTTAGACATTTGATGAAATTCTGACTATGATAATTAGGTCCAAGGTATGTTTTTAGTAGTACATGAATTTAACTCATTTTGGAAAATTATAGAAGTTTGTTATACTATTGACATGGTTGAAAAATGGAAATAAAATATTTGTCTTTTTCTTCTAGGGTATAGAAGTTGACCAGTTAGATTTACGAAGAGATATTGCCTACAACATGTCTCTCATTTATCAGAGCAGTGGGAACACTGCAATGGCTCAAAAGCTTTTGTATACCTACTGTGTCATATAAGCAGTGTAATTTATAAGATGATGTATGGACCACTATCTTCTATCAGGATCTCATTGTTCTTGATGATAAAAATGGTACTGTCATCACTGCTTGCTACCATTACAACTGCTTTGAAGCAGGGGGTGTAGCTCAGCTGTAGACTGCCTGCTTGCTTCATATGTACAAGGCCCCAGATTCAAGCCTTTGGAAAATCGAAACACGGCTTTTACTCTGGAATATATGCAAAGTTACTATTCCTATGAGAATGTACATATTATTCTTTATTGTTAGCATTCTACAATAAAATTATTCCTAACACTGAAATGGACAATATTGGCTTCTGAGTCAGTTGGAATGGAACATACTATTTTTCTACTTAATAGCTACTAAACTCCTGTGAACCAGATGTTTTGACAGGTGCTGGTAATATTGGAGACAGTGTGGTTTGTCCTTCAGGCATTACAGAGTACACTACTGTGATAGTCACCACTGAGGACAATTATTTATGTATTTATTTTCTTGTGCTATATATTGAAACCAGGACCTTGTACTACTATGCTAAGCAAGTGATATATCACTGAGCTACACCCTCAGCCTGTACAGTTTTGTTTGTTTGTTTTGTTTTGTTTGTTTTGCATTGTTTGTTTGTTGAGACAAGGTTTCTCTTTGACTGTCCTGGAACTTCCTTTGTAGACCAGGCTGGCCTTGACCTCAGGCCTGCCTCTGCCTCCCAAGTGCCAGGATTAAAGGCATGTGCCACCACCACTCAGTTGCACAGTTCTTAAATATGAAATATGAACATGTATTTCTTTGAAAGAAATATTTGTTCCATTTATATACGGCACCCTTTCTTATAGCCATTACTGTCCTATAGGGCAATGTTCAAATACACATCAAAGAAAGTTGGACTCTTAGGGTAATATATTTACTTACACACAGCACCTAACAAAATTATTTAAGATGATTTTACGGTGGGAGACAAATAATTGACTAATTTGACATTCATCTGTGGGTATGTTAATTTCAGATTATAAACCTTGGAATCGGGCTTAATTCAAAGCCCAATGTTCCAAAGCATAACAACCAGTACATTTGGCTTCCCACTGGAGAAAAGGGATGGTTGTGTTCAGTTATGTGCCATGCTTTCCAGTTCAAGAAAATTTAGTGCTATCAGAATACTAAAGAGGGGGAAGTTTTTATATAGAATAAAGTGTTGACAGAGTTTAAAGATATATTACTTCATTATGTGTTCTTGATCTCAGATTGAAAAAAAAAATTTGCTAGATAGACTGTTTCTTGGAAAATAACTGCTATAATATATGATTGATTCTAAGACTGATCCAGTTGTAAAAGGAAATCGGGTGAGACTGAGGATCAGGATCAAACTACAATGGCGATTTTAGGAGTTCTTCCCACTCTTCATACTGTATACTCAACTCCCCAGTTAAAAGCAGAATTTGTGAGTAGTTAGTAAATGCATCTTGTATTCTGTATGTTTCTATATGTAAATAAATCCTATTTTTATAATTGACAGTCCACCTTTTAAACTTTTCATTTCATGCCATTTAACAATTGTGATAAAGCTAACTAATTGTGATTGATAAATTTAGGTCTTGTGATCCTGTGTGAGCATTTTGTGTGTAATTTTTCTTGTGGACTAAGTTCTCTGAGTAGTAGAGGAAAGACAGATGGAGTCTCTATGTCAGTAGTTACTGTAGTCTGCATCTCACAAAATGATGTTGGCTGAGCTAGGCCTGCATCCCAGTTGACAGAGCCTACTTAGGGTGCACGGAGTCAGAACCAGATGTGGACACAGCCTGTAGAGGAGAACTTGAGGGTCATGCTTGGCTACAGGACAGAACTAAGTTCAGAGTACTTAGTTACATCAGTTACCTGTCTTGAAAAAAATTGAAACAAAGCAGGTATTGGTAGGAACACAAGTAATGTAATCTCTTACTGTTCATTTGTTTCTTTAGCTGTAGACATAGACAGGCCTGGATTTTCATATCTGCTAAGCAATATTGGTAGAAACAAGTCTTAACAATTCTTTACGGGAAAAAATAACTGTATTGTGTGTTTATTTAACATTAAAAAATCACAGCTAGAGCCAGGGAGATGGCTCGGTGAAAGTGCTTGCCCATCACTTACCCATGGAAGCCTGATGGTGGTGTCTCTCTTACGGTGATAAAGAAGGCAGAGGTGAGAAGCGGGAGCTTGTGAGCCAGAGAGCAACCAGAAAGACCCCGCTTCACCAAGGTAGAAGATGAGAACTAATTCCCTAAAGTTGTCCTTTAACCTCCAAGTGTGGCATGGCACATGCATGCCTGTAAACAGACAAAACTGCATCACATCATTTTAAACAAGCTGCCATTTCTTGAATGTTACTGTTCTACTGTCCATTAAGTTCTCTTGAGATAGATACATGGCTTCCAGTTTTGTGGAAGGCAGACATTACTAGTTGTTATTGTTTCCCTCGCCACAGAGGTTTAAAACCCTGGCCAGGATTCTTTACTCCTGTCCAGAGATTCCTTCAGAGAAACATTTGTTGTCATTTAGAGTAGCTAAATTAGGAGTTTAGCCTCTTCTCCCATTCTTCTCCTCCCTCCCTCCCCTTCCCATCCTAGCTCTCTCTGCTTTCTTGAACATATTCACTTCTGCTGAGATTCATCTTTTCTTTTTTTTAAAGAATTGTTTATTTAGTTTATGTATATGAGTACACTGTAGTTATCTTCAGACACACCAGAGAGGGCATTGGATCCCATTACAGATGGTTGTGAGCCATCATGTGGTTACTGGGATTTGAACTCAGGACCTTGGGAAGAACAGTCAGTGCTCTTAACTGCTGAGCTGTGTCTCCAGTCCCCTCTGCTGAGATTCTTAATGCTGCATTGAGTCTTGCTCCTACCTGGGCCAAACAAGAAGTTCCTTTTTCCTTCTTCCTTAGGTGTGAGCTGAAACTGTGTGGGTCTGTGGCCAACCAGCCATTCTATTGAGAAAGGAGAGAGAATATAAGATAGGCTGTGAGCTACACAGCCTAGATGGCACAGTATTTAGTTCTTCCTTAGGCTAGCCACAGTCCTGAGTTCATTCTGATGATGTCATTGGTTGCTTCTCCATTAATGCTTACTGTGGCTGAAATTTTTCTGTAGGTTATAACAAAATCTAATTGAACTCTACTTTTTCACTTAACATTGTTATATTTTCACAAAGAGACATGTATAACAGCCAGGGACATGTGAGACTACATCACTGGTCAGCAGTGAGGCTTGCTCAGCTCTGTCTATGACTGTATAATATTGCAAGGCTTTTTGTTAGTTTCCCATTACTTAAAACCTGAGGCCATCAACTTAAAATGAGAAAGTGGTTTATTCAGACCCACAGTCCTGGAGGTTTTGATCCCTTCTTACCTGACTCTTATTTCTGGACCCAAAGGTAACAAAATCTACTGTTTAAGCATAATACTTAAACAAGGCAGCAAACCTCGAAGGCAAAGGAGTGAATGCTATGTAAGTGAAGACACGGTAAGGCATAGCTAGAAAATGATACCACCTATAGGTCCATAGTTCCCAGACTGGTTATTTTGTTATGAAACTATGAATTACAATTTTTGAGGTAGTAGAGGGGAAAAAAACTGGGTGACCTGACATTTTGAAGTGGATAGAAGATGGGTTCTGTAAGCTACTTGAGGGCATGTTCTAGCATGATTCCAACTGATGGTGGCAGACATGGAGATGAAGTCCTCCTTAGTAGATCCACTCCTGCCTTGAAAGGGGCAGCAGGCCAGTGCTCAGAATACCCTGAAGTCCAAAATATTGGTAGGTAGAGTGTTTGAGAAAAACCTGTTGTGGTACAAGGGTTGAATTGAAGAAAAAAATAAAAAGTGATTTCATCTGTGTAGAATGACCAGGCCCAAAGAATGTGTGTTGATGGCTTATTCTCAACTTGAGAGGAATTTCAGATCATGAGGCCACCCATTTCAATATCAGCAGCATTAGGAGATGTCTGATTGAGTGGTCAGAATAAATAGTATCTCTGTTTATTCTGTGTCTGTGCATGTGCGCACATGAATGCGGGGTCTCTCATTGAACCAGTTCACTAGTTTGGCATGCCAGGAAAGTGTTCTTGGACTGAGATACATCCAGTCCTCACAGGAAACAATTTTATTCTCTAAAACTCCACTTTCCAATATATTCTTGCATAAACTCAACTGGGTTCCACAAAGGTATACTGGTGAGTAGCACTTGTAAACAGAGATGATGGCTTGGGACAGGGGACCTCTAGCTCCATGGCCGAGCTGGACAAGATGCCCACTGGAAGAATCTAAAGATGGCTTGCATGGTGAGGTCTCTGTATTCTGATCTTGCTCAGTCATTGGCTGGAGTGCCAATAAAGGCAACATGTCTCTGGATGCAAAAACACTGTAAGCACACCACAAAACAGGTACCACAAGGAGGGATGAGCTCAGAAGACACAGGCTTACAGGGTTAGACATTTAAATGCCAGAATTCAATGAGGAAATAGAAAACAAAACAAAACAAAATCAAACAAACAAACAAAAAACAGCTTAAGAAGACAAAATAGAAAAAGGGCTGATGATAGCCACTGCAGTACATTGAGCTCCATAGAGACAGCGCCAGGGCAAGCGTGAGCCGGATGAGCACTGGGTGACTCTGGCTCGCAGAGGAAAATCAACTAAACACTGGCAAAAGGAGGTCCTAAGAAGCCGAGAGGCAAAATGTCCTCATATGCATTCTTTGTGCAAACCTGCCGGGAGGAGCACAAGAAGAAGCACCCGGATGCTTCTGTCAACTTCTCAGAGTTCTCCAAGAAGTGCTCAGAGAGGTGAAGGCCATGTCTGCTAAAGAAAAGGGGAAATTTGAAGATATGGCAAAGGCTGACAAAGTGTGTTATAAAAGAGAAATGAAAACCTACATCCCCCAAAAAGAAGTTCAAGGACCCCAATGCACACAAGAGGCCTCCTTCAGCCTTATTCTTGTTCTGTTCTGAGTCTCACCCCAAAATCAAAGGTGAGCATCCTGGCTTGTCCATTGGTGATGTTGCAAAAAACCTAGGAGAGATGTAGAACAACACTTCAGCAGATGACGGCCCTATGAGAAGGCTGCCAATTTGAAGAAGTACGAGAAGGATATTGCTGCCTAGAGAGCTAAAGGAAAACCTGATGCAGTGAAAAAGGGGGTGGTCAAGGCTGAAAAGAGCAAGAGGAAGATGAGGATGAAGAGGATGAGGAAGAAGAGGAAGATGAAGATGATGAATAAGTTGGCTCTAGCACAGTTTTTATTTCTTGTCTATAAAGCATTTAACCCCCTGTACACAACTCCTTTTAAAGAAAAAAATTGAAATATAAGGCTGTGTAAGATTTGTTTTTAAACTGTCTTTTTTTGTATAGTTAACACACTAACGAATGTGTCTTTAGATAGCTCTGTTCTGGTGGTATTTTCAATAGCCACTAACCTTTGTAAATTGGCATGGAAATTTAAAGCAGGTTCTTGCTGGTGCACAGCACAAATTAGTTATATATGGGGACAGTAGTTTGGTTTTTGGGTTTTTTTTGTTTGTTTGTTTGTTTGTTTTTTCTTTTGGTTTTATTTTTGGGTTTTATTTTTTTCATCTTCAGTTGTCTCTGATGCAGCTTATACAAAGATAACTGTTGTTCTGTTAACTGAATACCACTCTGTAATTGAAAAAAAAAAATTGAGACAGTTTTGTTGACATTCTGAATGCTTCTAAGTAAATACAATTTTTTTATTAAAAAAAAGAAAAAGGGCTGAAATTTTTTTCAGAGAATTTAACACTAAAATGTGATGTCTTATGATATTATGGCAGTTAATTACTAATTCTTATATTTTATTTATAATTTATATTTCATGACTAATTACAGGAGAAACATACTCTTGTATTTTCTTATGTGCATTAAATGACAGTACATTTCAACCTATTTAGAGTTATACTTAANTGTTTCATTGTTTAAATACATCAATTTTTAATATATTTTTTAAAACAAATTTATTGATTAGGAAAAAATGTTCAGAGCATCAGCTCCACATTTGACAGTTAT
>NC_034594.1:33854985-33857978 GCF_900095145.1 Mus pahari | reverse complement strand
TTTTGCCAAAACAACATGTGTCCTCGGTGGAACATTTGAAGAGTGAGAAAGCACACAAGGAGAAGTTAAAATAAATGACAAGATAGAGCACGGTGGCTTTGTGGGCTCCCTTCAGTCTTTCCTAAACTAGGAATCCTACCTTAAAAAGCTGGAGGCAGCTCAGTGGTGGAGCACTGGCCCAGCACTCACAAGACCCCAGGTTCCATCCCCAGCACCACATAAACCAGACCTGATGCAGCCTGTGATTCCAGCCATTTGGGAGGTGGAGGCAAGAGAATCAGAAGTTCAGTGTCATCCTTGGGCTATATAACAAATTTGAGGCTAACCTGGGCTACATAAGACTCTGTCTTAAAATGAGCAGAGAAATGAAAACTCTAAAGTCGTGAGCTGACATCTTTTAGGTCCCAGGTCTTCTGGGCATGGCATGAGAGCTGGAGATGGGCTAGAGAGGGCTCCGAATCTCTGGGCAGTTGAGGCCACTGTCACCCAGTGCCCAGCCTTCTCTCTGATTTCCCTTTCTGTCTGTGGTTTGAATCATTTTCTCTGAACTATTTGGATTGTGTTTGATGGTTAGGAGTGAGTTGACACACTTTGGTATATAATTTCTTGAAGAAAACAGAAATCAACCTGTTGATGTAGGTCTGGTGAGATGGCTCAGTGGTTAAGAGCACTGACTGCTCTTCCAAAGGTCCGGAGTTGAATTCCCAGCAATCACATGGTGGCTCACAACCATTCATAATGAGATCTGACTCCTACTGGGTGAGTCTGAAGAATGCTACAGTGTACTTCTATATAATAATAAACAAATCTTTGGACCAGAGAGAGCAGGGACTGAGCAAGCTAGAGCAGGGTTAACCGGAGCAAGCAGAGGTCCTAAATTCAATTCCCAAAAACCACATGAAGGCTCACAACCATCTGTTCAGCTACAGTCTACTCATATACATAAAATAAATAAATCTTTAAAATCCCATTAAAATTTTTTTGATGTAATTTTACACTTAAGGATAGTAGTCTGGAGGTACAAGGATCTCACACACACACACACACACACACACACACGCACGCACATCCCCCGTGCACCCATGTACATGCA
The DNA here is from genome assembly GCF_900095145.1 of Mus pahari. Lineage (NCBI taxonomy): Eukaryota > Metazoa > Chordata > Mammalia > Rodentia > Muridae > Mus > Mus pahari. The sequence goes on along the minus strand of NC_034594.1, from coordinate 33,856,885 downwards.
TATGCATGTATATACCACTCTCCTCACACACATGCGCACGTGCCATCTGAATAATTACAAAACTTATGATACCAGTTGCAAAGTGGTGAAGGTCAGTGGGGGCCAGCATGGCACTCTGGAGGGCTGCAGAGTTAACCAGAATTCTGTGAGTTCAAGCGTAGCCTGATCTACATAGCAAGTTCCAGGCCAGCCAGAATTACAGTGAGACCATGTCTCAAAAGAAACAAAACAACCCGAAAGAAAAAAAAGTCAGTGATGTCCCACTGTCCCCACTGTCACTACCCTGGTCCCACATGTGTGTTTATATTGTTATGCCCTTTTTTAGAAAGCAGCTCTTATTTCCTACCTATATAATAGTCTCTACCCATGAGAGTCATGACTTTTAACATCTGCAGAGGCAAAGTGACTCTACAAAGTAGAGAGAGAGTGGGCAGACTGCAAGGCAGGGCCACAGCCGGGGCTTCTCTTGATGTCCCTTTTGATAGCCCCCTAACTGGCCTGCTTCTACCTGTTAGTAAATTCCTGGTTCTGTGGCTTGCCGGCCTGGGTTTTATTTATCCAGCCCCTACCGGAAGACACCTGGTGTTTCTGACTTGTGGATGATGACTGTACGGTAAGCATCCTGTGGATATGTTTTTCCTAGTAGGGCTGGGTAGCGCTGTGCACGTTAGCAAAAGACACCTGCCAGGGACAGTGTAGTGTCAGCAAGTGTAGTGTAGGCGGGACTCCATCCGCTCATGCAGGATTCACATGTGTGTTTTTGTGTGGAGTCTCTCACGTTTATATGCCATTTTCCTAATTGGGTGGTTAGGACTGAACAACGTGTGAGCATTAGAACTTTATTTTATCACACATCTGGGCATGGAGCCCTAGACCAAGCCCTAGACCTCCAACATGCTTGGCCAAAAGCCTACCCCAGAGCAGTGGCCATTTTTTCTCCTTTTCTTTTCCCTCCCTCTCCTCTTTCCTCATTTCCTCTCTCCCTCCTTCCCTCCTCTCTTCCTTTCTCCTTTCCTCTTTCTCCTTTCTAGACACAATTTCACTAAGTCACCAATGTAGATTGAACTCATTCTGGGCCCAGGCGAGCCTTGAACTTCTGATCCTTCTGCCCAGGCCTCCAGAGTAGCTGGAATTACGGGCATGTATCACCAGGTCAAGTAAAATTTATTGTTTGTGCTTTGGAGACAGGGTTTCACTATGTAGTCCAGGCTGGCCTGGAGCTCTATGTAGTCCAGGCTGACCTTGGACTCACAGAGATCCTCCCGCCTCTGCCTCCTGAGTGCTGGGATTAAAGGCGCATAACACCATGCTGAGACCCCATAAATTATTTCATGTGTTTAGGTGTTTTGCCTGTGTGTATATATGGGGGACATGTGCATGCCTGGTGCCTGAGGAGACCAGAAGAGGGAGTTGATCCCCCGGAACTGGAGTTACAGATGGTTGTGAGCCGCCATGTCTCTGCTGAGAACTCAGGTCCTCTGGAAGAGCAGCCGGCACTCTTAACCATTAAGCCATCTCTCCGGCCCCCAAATTTTAATGGTAAAACATTCTGTGATATGTATGTGTTAGACTATATTATGTTTGCTGTAGTATAAAGCTGTGTTAAAAGTGTAACATGTTTCAGTCCTATCCTATTGGGCTTTTCTTCAGGGACACTATCAACTTTGCTTGTATCTTGATATTTTTAACAGGTTTTGAGCTATAATGATGCATGTTAGCATTTATTTATTAGAAATATCTAGTTTATGTGAGGGGGGATGGAGTACAGAAACCGCCAATGTAACTGCTCAGTTGGGTGGGGGAGGGGGGCACAGGGCGGGAGGTTTTTATGGTGCAGAAGAGATAAAAATATCTGAAAGAAGCCAGGCATGGGGGCACATGCCTTTAATCCCAGCACTTG
>NC_034594.1:33852404-33854840 GCF_900095145.1 Mus pahari | reverse complement strand
AGAGAGAGAGAGAGAGAGAGAGAGAGAGAGAGAGAGAGAGAGAATATGAATATAACTAGGGGAAGAGAAGGGCCAAGATGCTAGCATGGACTTTGAAATGTGTAACTGTTTTTGTGATACTGGAGACCAGCATGCACTGTGGTATGCTGGTAAATACCACAGATAGTTGTAGGTCCCTTCTTCAGAGGCAAGGGAAGTGATTCTTCTCACAAGTTCCAAGGAATGCTGGCTTTTATCTAACCACCAGAAACCCTCCTGTAGTTTATCTTGAGTTCATCTTTGGATATATGAACATTCTGAGACCTAACAGTGAAGTTTGAAGGTTTTTGGTTTTGCTTTTGTTTTTAATTGACTTTCTTGTCTGTTTTCTGAGGCAACTAGTAACTCATGTAGCTCAGGCTAGCCTCAAATTTGCTATGTAGCCAAGGATGACCTCAAAGTTTTGATCGTCCTGCCTCCACCTCCCAACCTGCATTTTATTTTTTAAGTTGTAAGCAGGTTTGTGTGTGTTGTGGCACTTATTTGTCTTTGGAACAATCTCATTTTATAGACTCCTGCCTTGCTTCAGAACTGGCTAGATCCCAGAGCACCAAGATTCCAGGCATGTCTTGCCATGTAAACAAAAGGGTGTTTTTTTTTTTCCCAAGAAGTTGAATGATTTAAAATTGTACATTTAGGTCAATGCTATGGTTTGAAGATGCAATATCCCCACAGGCTCAAATTCCCTCATCCCTTCCCTATCCACTACCCCACACCAATGATGCCACTTTGTAAGGTTCCAGAAGCTTTAGGAGGTGGCATCTCACCAGAGGAAGTGTGTGTGTGTGTGTTGGGAGGGGGTGTGGATGTCATGTATTTGGGGTTTATCCCAATTGCCATCACCTCCTGTCTCTCTCTCTCTCTCTCCCTCTCTCCCTCTCTCCCTCTCTCTCTCCCTGCCTCCTGACCACCAAGCATGAAACAACCCCTCCTCCACAACTGTTCTGTTTCCTCTGTTTTTTTCCTAAGTGCACAGAGCCCAGGAATTTGGCCTGAACTCCCTGAAACAGTGAGCTCAAAGAAATCATTTCTCCCTGAAGGGGCTCAGGAAGCTAATATGGTCACAGTGACACAAAACACAGTGACTACATCCTGTGGCTCATGTCCCATGAATATGTGTGGTGTGGGTTGGTTACTTTTCCCATCGTGGTAAGAAAATACTCAGCAAAAGCAAGAGTTTGTTTTGCTGCATGGTTTGAAAGCACAATTGGTCATGATGGGGAAGGCACCGCAGCACGAACCAGAGTCGCGGTTCCCGTTGTGTTTCCAGTCTGGATACCAGTCAGGAAGCAGAGAGCCCTGGGTGGCGAGCCCTGGCTCAGCTCGCTTACTCATTTTTTTATACACCCAAAGGCCCCAGCCCATAAAACCAAGTGATGCCTCCTGCAGTTCTAGAAACTTCTCAGACTTGCCCAGAGGTGATGAGTTTCCTGGGTTTTTGTTTCTTGCACATGGCTGTTGGCTTGCCTGTCATCTCCGTGGAGAAAGGGAATCCAGCAAATCTCTACCTTCTCAAAGACAGGCTCTGCTTTCGCCCTCCTCGCTGTGGGCGGAGCGNTTGATCAATAACCATCTCAGTAAATGCTCACAGTGACCCTGTGAGGACAGCCATAGACAGCCATTGGAACCTTCACCCCACAGATCAGGAAATGGAAGCCCAGAGAGGTTGAATGACTTGACAAAGGTGGCACAGCACTGTCGGTGGCAAAGCCTTCCTTTCCTTCTGATCTCCCTGCCCATCCTTAAAAGCTGGAAGGACCTGCCAGGACAGGACAGCAGGCTTGCCCAATTCTGGAGCTACACTGAGTTTTGCACCTCACCTTGGGCAAGTCATTCTTCCTTATATAGAGTTTCATCATCTCTAACACGGCAGTGACCATGTTAACAGTGACTGGCTATGGGGCTGCCGCCCTGGGAAAGGCCACAGAATCCTCTGGACACAAGATGTGGGAAGTAAGCTGTCCCAGGAGTCGCTAGCTAGGTAGCTGAAGGTTGTGTGAGCCCACCTACCTGCAGAAGGCCAGAGCAACCCATGTGCAGGGTGGGGAAAAGGTTGTGGAGGCCGCCCTTCTGCCTCCCCAAGGAACCCTGGAGCCAGAGCTAGTCACCTGGCCCTACCCTGAGACCCAACAAAGGGAGGAGGGACCGCATGCTCAGACACCCTCCCTGGGCCTGAGCCTGGCTCCAGGCAAACTTTCTGTACTTCGTCTTAATGGACCTGGCCCTTGGGTGTGTCCCGGAGGCCTCTCTCAGGCTGCGGGGGTGATCTGAATTTGGCTTATGGGCTGTGTGCATGGGCACATGCACACTACCCACCACCCAGGATGGGGAAGCAGAGGGTTGTTGGTGGGAACTCCCCCTGCATGCACATCCTGAGAACAGAGGAGGAGGAGGAGG
>NC_034594.1:33848959-33852069 GCF_900095145.1 Mus pahari | reverse complement strand
CCCAACTCCGGAGTATTGGGTCCCTGAGACAGGTGGTGTGGTCCCTGACTCACTAGGCAGCTAGCCTAGCCTACTCGCTGAGCTTCAGGCCAGCAAGAATGTCTGTCTCAACCAACAGAGTGGATGGTACCCAAAGAATGACAGCTGAGGTGGATCTCTGGCCTCCACGTGCATGTACACACACACACACACACACACACACACACACACACACACACACACACACACACGTATGCTCACTCATGTGCACACATACACAACTCCTCCTCCTCCTTCTGCATATATGATCCAAAGAATAGAAGACAGAAAACTGAACACAGAAATAAACACAACTGCATATCAGTCAGCCTTCACGAGGGAGAAAGCTCTGATACTTGCTAGTCTCTGGATGAACCTTGGTGGCATGGGCCAACAAGAATTCAGTTGAATACAAATATTCTGGTTCCATTTGTATGACAGCCACTATTAGTTCTGTAGACATTGAGTAAAGCAGTGGTCGCCAGGGCTGGGCTGGCAGGGAGCTCTCGGTGCAGATAGTCCCAGCTTTGACTGGTGTGGTGAAGAAGCCACTAATCCATGCACTCAGGAGGCTGAGGCAGGAGGATCAAAAATTCAGGGCTGACCTGGGCTTACATAAGGCGAATTTATCACAAATAAATTATTTAAATGGTAAAATTTGTATTACATATATTTTACCAAATTAAAATAAAGCTTTTTAAACTATAAAAGTTTTATTTTCATTTCAAACATGTGGCTCCTGGCATCCATCTGGAGCAAGGTTGGTAAATTATAGCCTATGGTATCCTGGGTGTCTTTTTATTTTGATGGCTCTTGAATAAGAATGACTTGGCTGAGCGGTGGTGGCACATGTCTTTAATCCCAGCACTTGGGAGGCAGAGGCAGGAGGATCTCTGAGTTCCAGGCCAGCCTGGTCTACACAGAACAATCCAGGACAGTCAGGGCTACGCCGAGAAACCCTGTCTCAAAAAGAACTAAAACCAACCAACCAAACGGAAGGATTTTATATGGTTAAATCGTGAAAGAGTACACACTTGGGACTAGAGAGATGGCTCAGTGGTTAAGAGCATTGACTGCTCTTCCAGAGGTCCTGAGTTCAATTCCCAGCAACCACGTGGTGGCTCACAACCATCTGTAATGGGGTTTGATGCCCTCTTCTGGTGCATCTGAAGACAGCTGCAGTGTGTACTCTCATAAATAAAATAAATACCTTTAAAAAAAAAAAAAAAGAGTTTATACCGGGTGTGAAGGGGAGAAGAGATAGGGGAGACAAGGGGGAGAGGAAGAAGGGACAGGAAAGAGGGGCAAAGATCAAAGGAAAAAAGATGCCACAGAAATCATATGAGAGTACAAAATCCAAAACATTCAGAGTGCTGGGGATGTATCTCCTCAGGTTTGATCAGTGTGCATGAGGCCATGAGATAAAAATAAAGACATTAATAAACATACATAAATAGTTTACAGGAAAACATTGTAGCCTTGCCTTTGAAACATTTCTAGTCTATCCAGTTGAGTGGCAAAGCTTCTCTTCCACTCATATTCCATTGGTTGGTTGGCCATATCCTACTAACTGCAAGGGAGTCTGGGAAATGTAGTCCACCTGTGCTCCCAAGAAAGAAAAATAAATGAGCTTGGTGGTCACCTGCAGAACCTGACACAGCATGAGGAGCACTGTGAGTGTCCCCCCACTGTTCTGACTCCTCTTCTAATGAGGAGCAATCATGACATGGGTAGGAGAGTGTCCTGCTGCCCAAAGAATTACACACCATGCTTGGCTGTCCTCTCTCCTTAGCTACATCAGAAACCAAGCCTCAAGTCAAGAAGTAGAAAACAACCTTCTACTGTACCAGTTACTGGCTGAGGGGAGGCAGGACACCGCAGACTGAAAGGAGGCTTTGTTGGACGTGAGAAGGGATCCACCCCTTCTCCATCCCCACCCCTACCCTCTCTCTGTCATGGCTCTGGGAGCAGCAGTACCCAAACAGAAGGCACCCACTCTAGGCATCAACTGCAAAAGGAGGCGGCTTGGCATCAGTGTGGGTGGGGTGAACCCTGAGAGCCTACAGACTCTGTGGGGTTACTACAGACCTGGCCCAGAGTGTCCTGCTCAGTCTTATTTTAAAAAATCCTCTTCCTGTTTAAATTTTGAGTCACTCTTTCATGTGCTTTCCACCTGAACCGTCTTAGCTGATCTGGCCTCTAGCACAACCCTGGCAATGGCCAGCCAGCTCTCTGGTGCCTCTCAGTCCTGCAGCCTCCCTCCCAGTGGACAGAACTGTGGAGGTTCTTGATCTATGGAATCCACATTTGCTCATGACCCCAAAGTCAGCAAGTCCTCAGAACCAAGGGTGCCAGGAGACCCTATTTTTGGAGGGATTTTTTTGATCTTAGTGACTTACAAAGCTTCACTTTTGAGAATGCTTTTATAATTCTAATTTTCTGAACATGAAAACAATTCCTCTTTTAGATTTTTATGTGTACGAGTATTTTGGTTTCGTGTATGCTGGTGCACTATGTGTGTGCAGTGCCCAGTGAGAAGAAGAAGGTGGCACAGGACCCCCAGGGACTAGAGTTACAGATAGCCGTGAGCCTCCCGTGGGTGCTGGGTATTGAACCTGGGTCTTCTAGGAGAGCAGGCAGTGTTCTTAACCAAGCTCCACGATCCTCTCTGCAAAATATAACGTTATTCTTCACAATCATTCTTCACAATAGTATCTGATGGGCAAGGAGCTTTTCATGGGCTTGTTTTTAAATAAAAGGCATTTAAAACCTAAAGACTAGTCTGAACTGGTCCTTTTCCTGTGGCCCCTTGAAGACCTAGCTCAACGCTCCTTTCTTTCCTCCCTAGATGGAGTCCTTAAAATGGGGCTGACCCACTGAAGGTGCCATAGAACCAAGCATGAGGCTTCTAGCCCAGGCCTAGCATCTCAAGGGACTGTGAGAGCTAAAGTCGGCCAAGTGCAGAATTATGCCCGTTCCTCTGATAGGTGGCCCATGGCCCATGGGAAGTGTCGATCTTCTTTCTGAGAAGAGTGAGTGGTAAGGATTGGGGAGGTGTTGTGCTATTTGGCAAAATGAAAATCCTTGAGACA
>NC_034594.1:33841104-33847539 GCF_900095145.1 Mus pahari | reverse complement strand
CCCCCAAGTGGCCTAGGAACTAGGGACTGTTAGCATCCCTGCGTTAAAGATAAGGAATACGCGGGCACAAAGAGATCAACATGTTCAGGGCAATGGAGTTACTTTGAGGTTTGAATCCAGAATGCCTGGGTTCAGAGTCTTAAGTAGCTGGGCTCCTTCCCTGGGTTGGCCGAGAGTGAGGAACCAAGTTCTCCCTTCGAGCCCCAGAATGGCCACCTTATACCACATATGCAAACAAGACATCCCGGTGCATGCTGCACACCGATTATGACAAAAAAGTCTAAGAAACTGGTTCAGCTATGGCTGATCCAGTCTGTGAAAACAAGACTGTTTTCTTGGTCCTGTACATTTATTTAGCACCTGTGGTGTGCATACCCCGTGCTAGGCCACAGGAACAGAATAGAGAGGCGTCAAGTGAGGGGCCCGTCTTCTGGGAGACCACAATTCATCAGTAGCCCTGACAGTTAAAGGACCACAGAGATGTGCCTTGAAAATCAGGATGGGCCTGGCCACGTGTGTGCTGAAGGTGTTGGGGGAGGGGTTCTTGCTGCTCAGGCCTTGGGCAGAGTTGGCCCTGAAGACCCGATAGCAGAGGCCTGAAGGAAAAGCAGGCACACGCAATGCCCCTGGGAAGAGACATTAGGGAGAAACAGAGGTGAGTTCAACTCAAAGGCTGAAGAGGTGGAGAGCTTTGTCCTAGGCCCTGGCCTGGACCCCCAACCCCCTACCCCCCCACCCCAGTACTGCCCTGGGAATGAATGAGGCTTCTAAAGTTGAAAAGATCCAGAGCCCCGTGAAAGCCAGCGAATGCCCTTGAAGGGTGCTCACACCACAGGAGTGTGCGTGCAGGGGACACATCCCAGTTTATAGAACTTTCCAAAGGGCCAAACAGTGACATGCGCCCCTGGAACTCAGGGCTCCTCCCATGCCGGAGGACAGCAGGCACATGACCCGGGGGTCTGGCAAATGCTACCGGGAACTATTCTCCTCCCCATACCCTTTCTCAGGCCTTTTCTCACAACTCCGCTGAATTCTGATGGAGGCTGCTGCCGCTCCTCCCCACCAGAAAACAACCCACAAACTCTTGAAAACTTTGCCTACCCTTTGGGGAGAATACATGAACTTCCAGTACTACATTACGAAACTGCGGCCCGGAGAAGGCAATAGTGCCAATGGGTGACTTGCAGACAACACCCTAGGCCAGATCAGTTTCCTGTTAGGATGAAAACACCCTAGGGCCTAGACCACAGTGCATAAGATGGGCCCCACATATATCCACTCTTCAGATACAGGCAGGAAACCACTCTTGTACCAGCTGGTACTCACTCAACTTTGGGAACACAGAGGTGAATCAGACACAGATCTGGTCCTGGAAGACTCAGTCTAGGATAAGTATGATAAGATTGGGATGAGGGGTGGTTGCAAATGGCAGAGTAATTTCCTTCTTGCTGACGCTCTCAAGGACGAGTAGACAGCGATGCTCAAAACTAGAAGGGGCGTGGACACCGGACATCGATGAAAGTTGCCAAGAGAGTATAGGCGCTTGCTCCTGAGAGCCCTAGTGGAGAGAGAGTTGAGAAACACTTGGGAGTTCAGTGGCTGAAAACCTTTGTGTTGTGGTGGTTGGCTGGCTACCTCCTAGTGACAGGGAACCCGTGATCATCCTCTCTTTTTTGAACCGCTGAAGGGATGGGTCTATCTCAAGAGGAGAGGGTCAGCGCAGGCCAGGGCCAGCAGACAGGGCAGGAACACAATACTGACAACATTATTACCCCAGCAGGTATCTGGGTAAGAAAGTGGTACTGCCTCAGGGTTCGGGTACCAGAGAACCAATAAGGCTTTGAAAGCCTGGGTAGGTTTTTACCCGCTCCATCTTCTCCCTTCACAATTCTGAGCGAAATGCAGAAATAGTTTAAGGAAATAGAGAGTTAGTCGCTTCAGGGGTGTCCTTGTGGAGTCTGGAGCTCACCTGAGGGTCTGGGAAGGTCCACTGGAGAAGGAAATGTAACCTCCCTTCCTGGACACAGAGCTCTGAGCTGCCCCATGAGGCAGGTGGGGTGAAGCCGTCCAGCTTGGAAGCGTAAGAACAAGCATTTGCGATCACATGGGCACACTCCAAGCCCTGTGCTCCTGACCATGATGCCCACCTCCGCCCACTGGGAAAGGTCTTGGGAGGGTCTCGTGTCCTTTAAGACTCGATGGTGGTCATGGGGTGGTCCTATCTGCTCCAGATCAGCACAACTATCTACTTTGTTCATACCTCACAACGGTCTTTCTCTCCCTTGAAGTGTGATCTTGACATTCCTGTGATGCCGCGGTCCCAGGAGCTATCCTTAAATCCCATCTAGTCATTCCTCCTGCCGTGCTTCAGCGGTTGGTCATGCTGCCCAACCCGATTTCCGTTCCGGGGCTATGGAAGACACCATGCTGACCACGGCCCCCTAAACATGGGCGTGAGAGAGGAGCCGAGTCAATGTGCGAGTAGAATGACCCTGAAGAAGTGGGACTTCAGCGAGAGAGTCCTGTCAAACCGTTAACTCCCCCAATCCTGGAAGTCAGGAAAAACGGCCTCTTTCAGAGTGGCAGGTCGGCTGTCTCCAGGGTGACCCACATGTGCTGCTTCAGCTGGTTGGGTTAAAGTGTTAAAGGGAGGCGGGTCTGTGTGGACTCTACCCAATAGGAGAGCTCGCTACTAGGCCATGTGGTCACAGGAGGGCCAATCAGAGCCTTGTAAAGACTACTATTCCTGGAGTATAAGGGGGCAGAAAAATTGCGTTGAGAGTTTCCAAAAACGGTACTTCTGGTCCTTGGTTTTTGTGAGCGTTGGAAGTGACACACCCAGCCACCCTCACACCCAGTCACACACTTGAGGCCCTTAATGGTTTGTCATTGGACTAGAAGCTCTCCCAGACTCCGGTCACCTTCTACCCTAGAAAAGATTGCAACTGGCTCTCTTCCGTTTCTTAAGCTTTCGGCCTCGCACAACCTAGCAAAGACTGGCACTGGCAGGACCACGGGCTTCTCATCTCATAGGCAGGCCCAGGCGGGGCGAAGGGGCTTCCTCAGCCACACAAGCACAGATGCCCTAGCTGAGTTTTGAACTTGGGTTTGTGTTCCAAAGGGAGCCTGAGGCAGGAAGATTGGAAATTCAAAGGCCAGCCTGAGCTATATACCAAGACCCTGTCTCAAACAAACAAACACCAGAAAAGTCTAACTGAGCCTCACATTCGGGTCTGGTGTGGCTATTTCACGCACGTTCTCTTGGCTCATTGCAAGCCTAGAACCATAGAGGTAGGCCATGATAGGCAAGGACTGGTGAGACCATTTCCTAACGTCTCCTTGCCCGGCTGCCTGACATCATGAGTGGGTTCCCCAAATGACACTGCTTAACCCAGGACAAACCATCTATTCTCCCAGAGGAGTATTTGAGAGAACAGTGGGAGGCTGGGGGCTTCCCCTGACAGACCCGTGGGGTTCTCCCAGCTTTCTTGGTGGGGTGGCAGTGGACAGCGCAGACTCAAGAATCAGAGCTACACAGTGAGACCTCATCTCAAAAAAAAAACAAAAACAAAAAAACAAAAACAAAAACAAAAAACAAAAAAAAAACAAGCAAGCAAGCAAGCAAAAATATAATGAATACATAAATAAGGTAGGGGAAGACATCCAGTGTTGACCTCTGGCCTCCAACAAACACACTGTGTGCAACTGCATATGTAAGCCTACTACACGAAGGAAGGAGGGAAGGGAGGAAGGAAGGAAGGAAGGAAGGAAGGAAGGAAGGAAGGAAGGAAGGAAGAAGGGAGGGATGAAGGGATGGAGGAAACTAGGAAGTTGGGAAATAAGGAAAGAGGAAAGGAAGGAAAGAGGGAGGGAAGGAAGGAAGTTAGGAGAGAAGAAAGAAAGTTAGGAAGGAAGGAGAAAGCAAGGGAGGGAAGAAAGGAGAGGGGAAGGGAAGGGAAGGAAGGAAGTTAGGAAGGAAGGAGAAAGCAAGGGAGGGAAGAAAGGAGAGGGGAAGGGAAGGGAAGGAAGGAAGTTAGGAAGGAAGGAGAAGGGGAAGGAGAGAAGGGAAATGAGGATGTTAGGAAGGAAGGAAGTAGATAGGGAGAGAAAGAGGCAGCAAAGGAGGGAAGGAAGGAAGGGAGGGAGGGAGGAAGGGAGGAAGGATGGAGAAGTTAGGAAGGTGGGAAGGAGGGAAGGAAGGAGGGAGGGAAGAAGGAAGGAAGGAGGGAAGGAAGGAAGGGTTTGACAGTTTGGAAAACTGAGCTCAAAGGGCCATGGATTTCCCTAAGTTACCTGACTCTGGATTCCATACTTGCCTCCAGATCAATAACTTACTTTTAATAAGCTACCTGAATTTAAACTCATCTCACAAATCTGCTCTTGCATGAGGGTGAATGAAATCTGTCAGCATTCCGTTCTGTTCCTCACGGCTCTATGCCTCCATACCGTTCTGCCCCTTTCTGCATCTGTACACTCCCCGAGGGCACAGATTTCCTCTGTGCATCATACATCCCCTTGGATCTCAGTAGCAATGCCCATGTGATCCCACAGAGCCCCTGCTACACGATGGCTCCTCTGCTGAAGCCTCCTCAGATGTCATCCTTGTGCTCCTCACAGGGACCCTGGGAATGAGGCATATTCGTTTCTGTGGACAGATGTGGCAACTGAGGGCCAGGTAGTTGAAGTAATTAAAGTCCCCTAGTGATACAGAAGCAGTGTCAAGTCCTACCCCTGCCTGTCTGATTCAGAAGTACATGTGTTGGGTCACTGTGTCACCCTGCTTCAAAGAGCTTGTTGTTTTTAAATAAAAGGCATTTAAAACTTAAAGACTACTCTGAACTGCACCTTTTCCTGTGGCCCCTTGAAGACCTTCTAGCTGAAAGGGCTGAAATTTTTTTTCAGAGAATTTAACACTCTAAAATGTGATATCTTATGACATTATGGCAGTTAATTGATATTTCTTATAGTTCATTTATAATTTATATTTCATGACTAATTACAGGAGAAACATACTCTTGTATTTTCTTATGTGCATTAAATGACAGTACATTTCAACCTATTTAGAGTTATACTTAACTGTTTCATTGTTTAAATACATCAATTTTTAATATATTTTTATAAAGATTTATTTATTTATTTATTATATGTAAGTACACTGTAGCTGTCTTTAGACACTCCAGAAGAGGGCGTCAGATCTTGTTACAGATGGTTATGAGCCACCATGTGGTTGCTGGGATTTGAACTCTGGATCTTTGGAAGAGCAGTCAGGTACTCTTACCCACTGAGCCATCTCACCAGCCCCTTTAATATATTTTTTAAAACAAACTTATTGATTAGGAAAAACTGTTCAGAGCATCAGCTCCACATTTGACAGTTATCCTGTAGCAATAAATTATTAGATCTGCTCTATGCTCCCAGTAGGTGCATGCACCTCCTCTGCACCCAACCAAGATCTCTGAAATCACGAATGAAACACACACACACACACACACACACCATCTTGTTTTTAATATGCTCTAAGCTAGCTTAATGGCTGGCCCACTCCTTAACCTTTACGTGGCTAACACACTCCCCTCCGATATTCCTGAGTTAGTATTTACAAAATCTAATTTAACTCTGCAGCCCATGGACCCTTCTGGGCAGCCCTTCTTGGGGCCACGTTCCCCTTGCACCTACATTCAGCCTCTCACCCTCCTGTTCCTTCTCAGCATGGTCTGTTCTATGNCCTTGTCATGGCTGAGTCCTTTCTTCTCCCTCTCCTGTGTTTCTTGCCCTGGAATCCTAAAAGTCCTGCCTCTGTCTTCCTGCCCAGCCATTGGTCACTGGCAACTTTATTTCCCAATCAGAGCCTTTAGCGTACATGGGAGACACTGCAAACAGGTTTTTGGGTAACATAATTAGCATGAGAACACAAGCTGCTATATTTCCCCCTTTTTGTCCACTAAAAGGTCTTTTCTTTCTGATATACACTGATCATAATTATGACGGTCATGGGGTATGATAAATACTAACAGCATCCAGTCTATCAATTTTGTCAATTTAGATACATAGTCTATTATCTATCCTAACTGATNAAAGAGTCTACAATTCTATACCTGAATTATGTTTTGATTTTAACTTGCATTATCATCTGAAAACCATCCTTTCAAATGCACATCATCCCCCTTAATGCTAAAGAACTTAAGTTTGATTGAGACTACAACTAGCCTTCAACACCACCAGAGCTCCAAGAATGAATTAAGTATTACCTGAGTATATAGGAAGCACAGAAACATAGCTTCCAAAACTTAACCAATTTGCAGAGACATCTGACTACCTGGACAGTTCCCTAATTTCTTATAACATTGGAGCCTTCTGGCCCAGATCCTTGTGACAGACTTTATGTGAAGCAGGAAATATGAAGGACTAGCTTACCCTGTATTGGCAGAGCTAAGC
>NC_034594.1:33825755-33839399 GCF_900095145.1 Mus pahari | reverse complement strand
ATCTAGTGTCTTCTTTTGTGATTGGGTTACCTCACTAAGGATGATATCCTCCAGATACATCCATTTGCCCAAGAATTTCATAAATTCATTGTTTTTAATAGCTGAATAGTACTCCATTGTGTAAATGTACCAAATTTTCTGTATCCATTCCTCTATCGAGGGACATCTGGGTTCTTTCCAGCTTCTGGCTATTATAAATAAGAAAGCCTTATATTCTTAAATGAGTTTTATAGGCACAATGCCTATCTAAGAGTAACAATATTAATTTTGATTCTGTATCAATATACAAAGATTTATGACAATGAAGACCTTAAATCTGTATCAATATATAAATTCTGTACCAATGTAAGAAATTATAACTTCAATTGTGCATCAATTATAAAGATTTCTATCAATGGAAGATTAAGACTACACAATGCTTTGTTAAATTTAATAATGCACCCCATCTATTTCCTTGGTGTTTAAAATTATAACCATTTCAAATTCCCCCTTAAAATGACTATAATTTATATATGTAAATTATATAAACCATAATTATATGGTTTATATAATTTATACATACAATTATATAAACCATAACCAGACTCCCAAACCCGAGGAATCATGCTAAAGACTCTCCATGGCCTCTTCCTGCTGAATTAGATGATGAATTATTTTTTAAAGGGGTGGGGGGGGGTAGGAAAATTAGAAAATTTGGTTAGGCTTAAGAAAACAAACTTTACACCGGGCGTAGTGGTGCACACCTTTAATCCCAGCACTCCAGAGTCAGAGGCAGGCAGATTTCTGAGTTCGAGGCCAGCATGGTCTACAAAGTGAGCTCCAGTACAGCCAGGACTACACAGAGAAACCCTGTCTCAAAAAACCAAAGAGAGAGAGGGGGGGAGAGAGAAAACAAACTTTAGTATCTGTTATCCAGTCTCTGTATGCTTAGAAGGCTCAGGGTTTAACTGAAGTTTTGACTGCATCTGTCTGAAAGGTTGGATGAAGTGAGGTCATCTGGAATCACCAGCTATTCCTGAAGCTGTTTTGGAAACAGTGGATTGTGTAAGATGCGCAGAGCAGTTAAGGATAAATCTTTGTTCCTTGTTTGAACAGGCAGAAGACAACTGTCTTTTTTTATGAGTTAATTTGATCAATAACCAATTGTAATAAATCTTTATTCATGCCATATGAAGGATGGCATGAAGAATCTTAAGGAATTCATAGCCAACAAAATTTGTCTAATTTTAGCTGAAGTTTTGGCTAAAGACATTTTTATGTCTAAACCAGTTACTGCGCTGTTCCCGTGTATAGGAATCAGCAAATCAGTTACCTGCCCTGCTTGATGTTTTCAAATTTTTCTTTTTTGTAGACATGAACTTCAGGAGGTCTTTCTGGCATACCTGATCCATATCACTTTGGAAGGGGCCCAAAGCCTTTTCTCCTTTCCTATTAACACAAACACAGAGTCTCTCTCCCAAAATAACATGTTCTTGGTTCAGTATCCTGAAATCAAAGGTATAGTTTGACCTCTTTCCCAGAGGATTTTTAATATAATCACCAGACGTATAACCACATGCATTTTCATAAATAAAACAATTCAAAGCAACTAAAGCAATCTAAGCAAATATTATGACCTATTGAGATGGTGCTCCCCCACAATCTCCTGTCCTGATCTACATGAAATCAAGGCCTAAATTATTTATTCATATGTATACTGAAATTCTATCATCTATGGAAATTAGTATTTCTGTGGATATGTATGTCCCATTTCTCTTTATAATACTTAAATTAACATAAGTTTCTACTATCTGAGATATGATTTCTCTACTTATCCCCTGCTCTTGACCTACAATTTAAGATCAAAAGCCTCAATTTATTTATTAACTTCCTATACTTTTCTATGTATTCAGCTTTAATTAAATTCCCTTCTACTTACTGTATAAGCCTATTTCCAGGCTCTAAATTTCTCAGACCAGGCTAAGCAATCCCAGAAATTCCATGTAGACCATATTCAGCAATACTTAGTGCTGCCCTGGCATAGAGCTTTTCAAATTTCTTCTAATGCACTTTTCTCATTTATTCTATTTTATTGAGATTAGTATCTCTGTTGATCTATCTATCTATCCATCTATCTATCCATCTATCTATCTATCTATCTATCTATCTATCTATCTATCTATCTATCTATCATCTATCTCTTGAATTAACATCCTTTCCTATGTGTTTAACTTTAAGTTGCCTTTTAATACTTAAAAAGCTTAAACATTACCATTATACTTTCATCTATCCTTAAAAACAATTAAATTACTTCCATTCATCTTTATCCTTTGATTATCTACTTGTTAGAGGTGAGCAGTCTCTTGACTGCCTCAGTCTCCCTTCTGAGCAGCCTGTCTGTTTGACTTTGTTCTAGTTCCAAGGCTTGTGCAGCTTGGGGAAGACCCATGTGACTCGGCTGAGAAACCAATTCTCCCTACCTCCTAAACTTATGTCACACAGTGATTGTTTTCCATTCATTATCTCCAATTTTTAAAAGCAAGTTCTTGCCCTAGGTTGGTACTCCATCTTGTATTTTCTTATGTGCATTAAATGACAGTACATTTCAATCTATTTAGAGTTAAGCTTAATAATTTCATTGTTTTAATACATCAACTTTTAATATTATATATATGATATGCATGCCAGAAGTGCTGGACAGCACCAAGGAAACATGAGGACTGATAATATGAATTCAGTGACTGGTAGCATACACAACTTATACAAGCTAAAAACCAGACAAAATCCCAGTACTGAGAAGAGGAAGTGGATATAAAGTCCCACCTCTAACTGAGACACTGTCTGCCGTTAATACCTGCTGGGAAAGGGAAGGTCAGTGTTTCCAATGGGGTATTATTGGGAATATTAACCATATTCTAAGGCAGGCCCCATGCCCAGAATTGGGCAACACAAAATGGACTCCATTTTTATCTTGTATGCACTCATTCTTTTAGTATATTTTGTCTTTTTTAAAAAAAATTGTAAAAAAAAAATAAAAAGTTTTGGTTTTTGTTTTTAGAGCAACAAAGAAAAAGATCATAGAGTTGGGTGGACAGAGAGATGGGGAGGATCTGGGAGGAGTTGGGGGAAGAGGAAGAATGATAAAAATATAGTGTGAAAAAAACATTAAAAAACTTAAAAAGATTATGTATGGTTACACACACATGTATATGTAGTATGTATAATTTCAGGTAAAAATAATATGATCCCTTAATGCAAAACAAAAAACCTGGTGTTATTTGCTCCCTATCCTTCTCCTTCTGTGGGCCCCTCCCCACTATTCTACCATATCTTCACTAACATCATACATTTTGGACAGGACTCATAATTTGAACTGGAGCTGACCTGAAAGGTGTTGGCTATTCATGTCACTCAAGCCACTCCCTTTGTAAATTTTGTATATTTTGTAAACCTACAAGGCAAGAAAGTGGCCACCTCCCCTTCCCTGAGAAGCTCTATCAGCCAGGCCCCTCCTCAAGACCTCCCTAATTGTCATAATGGCACTTCCAACTTCTGTAACTGTCACAAAGGTCATCTCCAGCCCCTTAATAGGACCCTGCCCCGACTATAATTTTAGCTGAGAAGTCTGAACAGGAAGCCTCACCAGGCCCTGCGCACTGCCACGCTCAGACGTGAACGCCCACAAACCCTCACTCTGGAAGTCTCTGCCCTTGAAAGTCTTACCCACTAAGCAACCTTATGCCTGCTCAGTTCCTAGCTGTCTACTCGCAGTAGAAGAGGCAGCTACCCCTGGATTCACCCTCCACACCCTGGACCCTCCCAATAAATAATTACGAGGGTTGTTGCCTGGTGTGGTTCTCTCATCAGAGGAAGCCAAGAAGCAATGAAGAGAAGTGAAGAAATGGAGTGGGGCTGAGGCTCCTGAGCTCAGTTGGGGATACCCTCCCCTGGGAGCAGCCATGGCTCTGCTGAGGAGGCATCCTCTCAGAGCTGTGGGTGTCTTGGGCTCCCATTTCTCAGGATGCCCTTCCAATGGGATACATCCTCCCCTCAGAGCTGTGTGGTTCCTGGGCTTCCAAGTCCCAGGGCACCTTCACATCCAAGCAGGAAGGCCTGGTACTGGAAACCTAGCCAGCTTCCCAGGACTGGTGAGGTCATGGGCCTTAGAAAAGAATCTACTACTGCCACTTTGCCAGATTAGCATAATTCCTTACTATATTCTAAATCTCCTAAGTGTAACTACCATTCCTCATCAAAGAAGCTCCTATGTAGAGCAAATAGAGACCATTTCAGAAAACAAAGCTGAATGTGTTGCAGAGAGCAGTGGATTGTGGGAAGCCTTGTCACAATAGATGAATATACATCACAGCTCCTGTGTCTATGACTCAGGGAACATCACAGAAGAAAGGGTGCAGAAAGAAAAGAGGACCATGAAGTTTGCTGTGAAGCAATCTCTCCTAGAAATGGTGGCATTGACAAGACTGGAACAATGGCAATATCAATAGACATGCTAACAAAGAAGAGGATTGTGTGGCATCCCACTCCTGGGAAAGAAATATAGCCAATTAATGATTGCTGGGAGAAGGAGAAGGAGCCTTCCCAGGGATGAGACCCCCCTTGTTGGTTGTCCAGTGCAGAGTAGTCAGCCTTGAAACCATATACACACCAACAGAATGGACTCAGCAAGTTGTATTTACATGCACTTGTGTATACACCATACACACATGCATATTATATATAAGCACAACTATGTAACAATACAAAGGCTATCCATTTAAGAGTGGGGAGAACACGTGAAGGACTCAAGGGAGGATAAGTGGGAAGACCTAGAGGGAGGCAAGGTGTGGGGAAAGTGGGTTCTGTCTCAATTAAAAACGTAGGGGCAGCCGGGCATGGTGGCGCATGCCTTTAATCCCAGCACTCAGGAGGCAGAGGTAGGCAGATTTCTGAGTTCGAGGCCAGCCTGGTTTACAGAGGGAGTTCCAGGATAGCCAGGGCTATACAGAGAAACCCTGTCTCAAAAACAAAAACAAAAACCCCCCAAAACAAAAACAAAAACAAAAACAAACCCCGTGGGGCAATAGAGGTGACTGGGCAGTTAAGAGCACTGGCTGCTTTTTCAGAGGACCTGGGTTTGATTCCTAGTACCCATATTGGGTTACAACCTCCTAATCCCCAGGTCCAGGGGATCTGATGCCCTCTTCTGGCCTTTGCAGGCACTGCATGTACATGCTGCAGATACACAAGCAGGCAAAACACCTGTACATAAAAAGAAACCTAAAAAACATCTAAAGTATTTATTTAGAAAAAGAGGGGTCTGAGTGGAGCAAATTGATTAAGCATACTTTCTAATGACATACTTTCCAAGCCTGGTTTTGTATTGTTTACATAGATACTGGGTATTAGTGAATTTTCTCCATTTCAAGTGTAGGTCTTACTGAACAAAAAAGGAGACAAGGGAAGGAATTGGCCACTAGGGGGAGCACGGGCTCCACAGAACTTTCCAAGTGCTTTGGTGGGACAGCATTTTTTCGTTTATTTTTCAGACTATAATATCATTATATGTCATCATTTATATCCTTCTCTTTCTCCCCTCAAAACCTTCCCACATACCCCTCCTTGCTCTCTGAAATTCATGGCCTCTTTTCAGTACTTGTTACATACATACATACATACATACATACATACATAATTACATACATACATACATACATAATTACATACATTGTGTATGTATCATATATATCACTGCCATCCCAACCGAGAAAGGACATCATCGTTAGTGTCCTTATAGGTTGCAGATGCTCACTTACGTAGTCTGAACTGTGACAGTCTGATTAAGCTGCAATCATGTCTCAGTGTCCATCCTCGAGATGGCCTGAGAGCCTGTGGGATGTGTGAGGGTAGATGTGAGGGATCCGCCATTACTACGTGATGTGGTAACAATGCAGACTTTCCCACTGCATGCTGACTTTTACTCAGGTGTAGACCTTTGTATGGCCATCTAGGCAGCTGAACTGGGCTGACCTCCTAGGCTCCCCCATAGCCAAGGGCAGCACTTCTCAGAAGCTGGTTAGGAATTCGAGGGGCTGCATAGTGCACCCCATCATGTGACCACTCACGCTTGCTTCTGTGTTCCACTTTGTGCAAAGCTCTGGTGTTTGATGCACAGCACTGGCCCTCCCTCCCCCAGGGCTACTCCTTTTTATGTGTACTGTGGACACTTCTGGCTTGCTTGTCATTTACTGTTAAGTTGTGTGATCATTCCTTGGTTTTCCAGGTATTCAGTTGCTTGTGCGTCCCCCATCCTTATGTTCAAATGGTTGAAGGGCCTCATGACTGCAGGGCCATGTTTTGTATTGGAGGCTGTGCTGTCCTCCCCTCTGTTTTAGCAGTAGGTATTCATATATTAATAATTATTAAGTAGGCTTATACATTTTTGTCTGTATACACTTGACCATGCTAAAAAAGAGTATCTCTTAATTCCACTTTATCTTATTATGTCTCTTTACTTTTAATAATTTAGTGTATGTATGCATGTTGTGAGATACATGCAGAAGTCTAATGAGAATTTGTGGGAGTAGGGTCCTCAGAGCCGGTTCTCTCTTTAAAGTGGGATCTGGGGGTCAAAACCAGATCAGTAGGCTTGGCAGGACTCTGTTACCGATGGAGCCATCTCAATGACCCTATTTTCTTATCATTAGTAGGTGTCAAAGTCCATTTTGTCTTAACATTTTATTAAAGGCTTTCTCAGCAATCTGTAGGGATCATATAAATTTTGTTTTGTTTTGTTTTGTTTTGTGGTCCTGGAGATCAAACCTGAATCTTCATTCATGGTAAATAAGCTACATTGTCTATTATTTTAGTGTTTTTGCATCCTAATAATGACTTGTAGTCCTCTTTGTACATTAATTCCCACTTATTCCCTGGAAGTATGTTCCAAGAAACATAATGCAGTGGCCTTCTGATATGGAAACTCTACCCAACCCTCGATAGCCTTGGGAGGTAAGAAGCTAGATAAATACCAATGTAACTTATGGCCAATGTGTAAGACAAGAACTAGACAAGAGCATTCTGTTAGAGTGCCTGTACATACACTCAGCTACTGTTCAGGAAATGTTGAGTGAACAGTCTGTGTTGTGAAGAAAATGGAGGAATCCAAGCTCTGGGATTCTGAAATGCCGATGGACACTAGCAGATCCAGTTAGTTCCTTGTCCTCCTCTAGACTCCCAAGTGCAACCTAACAGCATGTTTATTTTTTACTATTTATCAACATCCCAAATGTTGCCCCCTCCCCGAGTTCTTCACCCCAGCCTCCTCCCCTTTACCTCTGAGAGGGTGTTCCTCTCTTGGGTCTCTCCTCACTTTAGGGCATTGGGTCTCACTGGATTCGACACATCCTCTTCCACTGAGGCCAGACAACAGCCCTCTGATACATATTTGCTAGGGGCCTTGGACTCTTTGGTTGGTGGCTCAGTCTCTGGGAGCTCCCAGGGATCCAGGTTAGCTACAGTGCTGATCTTCCTATGGGGTTACCATCCCCTTCAGCTCCTCCAGTCCTTCCCCTAACTCTTCCATAGGGGTCTCCGACCTCAGTCCAATGCTTGCCTGTGAGTATCTGCGTCTGTCTCAGTCAGCTGCTGGTAGAGCCTCTCAGAGGACAGCCATGCTAGACTAATGCAAGCACAACACAGCATTAGTAATGGTGTCAGGGATTGGTGCTGCCCCAACCTCCACCCCCATGATATGGATCCCATGTTGGGCCCATCACTCGTCAGCCATTCCTTCAGCCTCTGCTCCATTTTTGTCCCTGCATTTCTTTCGGACAGGAACAATTTTGGGTAGAAAATTTTGTAGGTGGGTTGGTGTCCCCATCCCTCCACTGGGAGGTCCTGTCTGACTATTGGAGGTGGTCTCTTCAGGTTGGGCATCTCAGGTAAGGTTATCTACATTGAGTCCTGGGAGCTTCACATATCTCAGATCTCTGGAACTTTCTAGAAGTTTCTCCCACGTCACCACCCCTGGCAGCTGTACATTACTATTCATTCTCCTGTCCTCTGGGCCACCTCTACTGCTTCCCCCACTCCTTATCCTGCTCCCTCCCTCTCCCCCCACTCACTAGGTCCCTCCCTCCCTCTGCTTCCCATGGTTATATTGTTCCCCTTTGTAAATAGGATTTAAGCATCCACACTTGGGTCATCCTTCTTATTTAACTTAGGGTCTGTAGGGTGTATCATGGGTATTCTGTACATTTTTGCTAATATCCACTTATCCGTGAGTATATACCATGCACATCCTTTTGGGTCTGGATTATCTCACTAGGGATGGAACACTCTACCATTGCTGTACTTGTACAGCCATTCCTGAAATCAATCTGGAGGTTCCTCAGAAAACTGGAAGTAGTTTTATATGAAGACTTAGCTCTGCTACTCCTGGGCATATACTCAAAAGACACTCCACCATATCAAAAGGACATGGCTCTACTATCTTGATAGAAGCCTTATTCATAATAGCAGAAAGTGGAAGCAACCCAGATGTCACTCAACCAAAGAATGGATACAGAAAACCTCATTCATTTACACAATGGGACAGGGCACAGATCACAGCTGCTGGATGTGTCCCAGGGGAACACAGCAGGCAGGGGTCTCACCAGGCCTTTCTGGCTTTTAAAGTCTATATTGAAAAGATTGATAGGTCTGCCTTTATGTTACTTAGCCTTTTTCCCTTGCAGCTTTTCATATTCTTTCTTTGTCCTATACATTTAGTGTTTTGGTTATTATGTGGAGAGAGCTGTTAAAAACAAGGATGTTATGAATTTTGCAGGTGAATGGCTGGAACAAGAAAACATCATCTTGAGCAGACTTATTGTTATTAGTGTTATCCACAATTAATTCTACCCCATGTGGAATAGAAGTTCCTGAAGAACAACAGTTTAGAGCTATTTTAAAAACAAAGGACAAATTTACTTTTAGTGAGATAAACATTTGTCTTAAAATAAAAATGGCTATTTATATAATAGTAAGAAATTAATCTCAGGGCTGTACAGGCACCAGAAACACCCACGTAAGACTCCTGCCTGCTGACTTCCCTCGGGACACACCCAGCAGCTGTGAACTGTGTCCTATCTCCAGAGCTCTTCCGTACCACCCAGGCTCTGCCTGTATTCCTGCAGGGCTGTGGGCACCAGGGATATCCAGCTCCCCAATTCCCTGCCTGCCAGGTCCCCTTGGGGCACACACATCAGCAGTGAACTATACCCTGGTCCCTGAGATCCAATTCCCGACCTACAACTCTGCTGGCATTCACAGAGGCTTATTGGCACTAGGAACAACCAGATGGCCAAACGCCAGCAAAAGAATACAATCAACAAAAGCCAAGGCAATGTGACACCACTAAAGCTCAGCTATCCTACTACAGCAAGCCCTGGGTAGTTTAGCATAGTTGAAGCACAGGAAAATGACTTTAAATCCAATCTTATAAAGATGATAGATGCCTTTAAAGAGGAAATGAATAATTCCCTTAAAGAAATCCAGGAAAATACAATCAGATGAAGGAAATGAATAAAACTGCTCAAGACCTGAAAATAGAAATAGACAGAATAAAGAAAACACAAACTGAGGCAACCCTGGAGATGGAAAACCTAGGGAAGAGAATAGGAACTACAGATGCAAGCAAGCATCACCAACAGAATGATGAAGAGATGGAAGAGAGAGAATCTCAGGTGTAGAAGACAGAGGAAAAAAAAATCAATGCATCTGTCAAAGAAAGGTGTTAAATCTAAAAAAATTCCTGACACAAACCATCCAGGAAATCTGGGACACTATGAAGACCAAACCTAAGAGTAATAGGAATGGAAGAAGGAGAAGATTCCTAGCTCCAAGGCCTTTATAATATTTTCAACAAAATCGTAGAAGAAAATTTACCAAACCTAAAGAAAGAAATGCCTATAAAAGTACAAGATGCTCACAGAACACCAAACAGATTAGATCATAAAAGTCCTCTCTATATAATAACCAAAAGACTAAATATACAGAACAAAGATAGAATATTAAAAGCTACAAGGGAAAAAGGCCAAGTAACATATAGAGGCAGGTCTATCAAAATTAAACCTGACTTTTCAACATAGACTCTAATAGCCAGAAAGGTCTGGGAAGATGTCTTGCAGACCCTAAGAGACCACAGATGCCAACCAAGACTGCTATACCCAGCAAAACTTTTAATCACTACAGATGAATCTATTAAGACTAAACCACTTCACAGACATATTAAATCTGGGAGCAAAGTTTATATAGAGTTCTTAAGAGTTTTACAAATATGAAAAGGTTAGGCCATCCTCTAATGGTGTCAACAATATAGACAATGTAGAAGAACCACTGTCTATCCCTTGATCCAATAAATTAGGCATTATCCCCATGCTTCAGAAGAATTAGTACTCTCAAAAATAAATCAAAGCACACAGTCCCAACAGTCTTGTCTCAACTACACCCAGCCTCGGCGCTTGGCCCCGTCACATGTCCTGTGTGCTGGTGGAATGTAGTCTGAATGCCTGCATGGTATGTACTCACTAGTAAGTGGATATTAGACAAAAAATAATAAAATAAAAGTACAGAATACCCAAGATACAGAACTCAAAAAGTTCAGCAAGCTGAAGTGACCAAGTGAGGATGCCTCTGTTTCACTTGGGAGGGAGAAGAAAGCAATAACAAGTGGGGAGGGAGGGAGGGACCTGGCAGGGAAAGTGGATGGATGAGGGAAAAGGACTGAAACCCTGAGGGCCAGCAGAAAGAATAAACAGGCAACCTTGGGAGATAGGAGGTTGTGGGACCTCCAGAATGCACCAGAGACCTGGGAGATGAGAGAATCTCAGGACTCAAAGGGAGGGACCTTAGATGAAATGCTGGACAGTAGGGAGAGGGGACGGACGTATAAAGCTCATCTCCGGCAGGAAGACAGGGCATCAAATGAGGGAGGGGGTTTGCCATCCCACAGTCAAAACTCTGACCCATAATTGTTCCCATATGAAAGAATTACAGGGATGGAAATGGAGAGGAGTCTGAGGAAGCGACAGGCCCAAAGTGGGATTCAACTCAAGGGGAGGTCCCAAAGCCTGACCCTATTAAGGAGGCTATGGAGTCCTCACAAAAAGGGACACTGCATGACTGCACTCTGGAAGACCCAACAAGCAGCTGAAAGAGTCAGATACAGATATTTGCATCCAACCAATGGACAGAAGCAGTTGACCCCTGTTGTTGAATTAGGGAAAGGCTGTAAGAAGCTGAGAAGAAGGATGACCCTGTAGGAGGACTAACAATCTCAATTAATCTGGACCCCTGAAATCTCTCAAACACTGGACCACCAAACAGACAGCATACACCAGCTGATATGAGACCCCCAACACATATACATCAGAGGACTGCAGGGTCTGTGTTTATTCAGAGATGAGGCAACTAACCATCCAGTCAAGGGACTGGAGGCTCCAGGGAGTTTAGAGGTCAGATGGGGTGGGGGTGGGGACATCCTCGTGGAGACAGGGGGTGAGGAGGAGGTATGGGATGTGGAACAGTGGAGGGTGGATGGGGGGTGGGGGGAATAAAATTTGGAGTATAAAAAAATTAATTAAAAAAAGAAATGGATGGATTTCTCAATTTAACTACCAAATTTAAACTGAATAGACCAACAAACCAAACTTTAAAAACAAGGGAATAAAAATAATACTAAAAGCCTTATGACTACCCCATCCCCCAATACAAACCCAGGTTCCAGATGCACTTACAGCAGAATTTAACCAAACTTCAAGACAGGGTTTCTCTGTGTAGCTCTGGCTGTCCTGGAACTCACTCTGTAGACCAGGCTGGCCTCGAATTCAGAAATCCTCCTGCCTCTGCCTCCCAAGTGCTGGGATTAAAGGCGTGCGCCACCACACCTGGTGCCAATACTTCTTAATTATCCAAAAGAAAGAAAGAAAAGAAAGAGAGGGAGGGAGGGAGGGAGGGAGGGAGGGAGGGAGGGAGGGAGGGAAAGAGGGAGTACTTCTAAACTCATTCTATAAAGCCAGTGTTACCTTAATACCAAAACTAGGTAAAGACTCATGGAAAGAAAACTATGGGCTGATGTCCCTTGACAGGAAGGCATCTCTTAATTCCAACAGGTAGTCCTTAAAACTCAGCATCAAAGTGAACCAGTGTGACACCTTGACAGCACTCGGTCAGGTCACTGCCACTACTGTCAGACCCATAGGGGCCCACAATAGAAGTTAGTACGCTGCTGAAATGATTTACAATAGTTACCAACAGCCACTCTAATTACTTCAATTAATTGTATAAGAATCCTTTAATAATGGCCAAAACGAGAGTAGGCTAACACCTCCCAAATGTCTCTAGGTGCTGAAGTTTAGGGTGCAGTGTTGTTGTTGTTGTTTGTTTTTAAGTTTTTATTAGATATTTTCTTCATTTACATTTCAAATGCTATCCCCTTTCCTAGTTTCCTCTCTGAAAATCCCCTATACCCTCCCCCCTCCCTCTGCTCCCCAACCCAACCACTCCTGCTTCCGCTATACCGGGGCATAGAATCTTCACAAGACCAAGGGTCTCTCCTCCCATTGATGACCAACTAGGCCATCCTCTGCTACATATGCAGCTAGAGACACAGCTCTGGGGGAGTACTGGCTAGTTCATACTGTTGTTCCACCTATAGGGTTGCAGACCCCTTCAGCTTCTCTAGCTCCTCCATTGGGGACCCTGTGTTCCATCCAATAACTGACTGTGAGCATCCACTTCTGTATTTGCCAGGCACTGGCATAGCCTCACAAGAGATAGCTATATCAGGGTCTTGTCAGCAAAATCTTTCTGGCATATGCAATAGTGTCTGGGTTTGGTAGTTGTTTATGGGATGGATCCTGGGTGGGGCAATCTCTGGATGGTCTTTCCTTCTGTCTCAGCTCCGAACNTTGTCTCTGTAACTCCTTCCACGGGTATTTTGTTCCCCCTTCTAAGAAGGAACGAAATGTTTTTGTTTTTGTTTTTGTTTTTGTTTGTTTTTTGAGACAGGGTTTCTCTGTGTAGCTTTGGCTATCCTGGAACTAACTCTGTAGACCAGGCTGGCCTCGAACTTAGAAATCCGCCTGCTTCTGTCTCCTGAGTGCTGGGATTAAAGCACCACTTCCCGGCTCTAAGTGTTTTTAAAGACAAGCCACAATCATTGTTGGGGTGGGTTGGAACAATCTTATAAAATTTGTCTCTTTTTTGCAGAGCTTAGCAGTATTTTCCATAAATCACATGACATTTATTTTTGACTCATACTACTAATTATTTTAGTTTTATGTTTTAACGTGCAGAAACATTAATTATTGTGGTTGATATATCTGGACCATGGTCAGAGTCACAAATGGTCCCAAAAGTGTTACCAAGCAGATGTTGCCATTGCGGGTAGGGTGGGGTAGAAGTCTGAGTATTTAGGCAGCCATGAGATAGAGTCAGGACAAGATGGCTTCACCCTAGTCACTTCACTGTGCTACGAGACATTCTAAACACTTAGAGTACTGTAGAGACACTGAAGCAAACCAGCACATTAAACTGAGCCTTCTAGAAAAAGCTCTTATACAAAGATGCTACACACACTACACACACACACACACACACACACACACACACACACACCACCACCAC
>NC_034594.1:33807613-33825597 GCF_900095145.1 Mus pahari | reverse complement strand
CACACACACACACACACACACCACACACACACATAGTAAATTCATGGAAAAGTTCAAGAAGTTTGTTTTAAATTCATCAAACATTTTCATCAAATTCAAGAAATTCCAGGAAGATAGTGAGAAGATCTATTTAAAATACACTCAGTAGCATTAGCTAAAACAGCAAAAACACACTTCTAAAACCCTGTAGAAAATAATCTAATAATATAGGGAAAATGTGGCACATAAGAAAAATACTGAGAACAGCAGAGAGGTGGCTTGTCTGTAACAGAACCTGGAAAAACTGTGAAGTATGAATTAGAAGTACATTTGGGAGATTGAGAATGCCATTCTGAAATGCCATGTATTAATAACAGTATTGTTTTTCTGCATGGATGGAGCCTTCTGTAGAAGCCACTTAAAAATGGCTACGAAAGTTATTAGCTTTTGTTTTTAGTACAAAGACATTTCATCTAACAAGCAAGGACACATGAAGGTAGCAGCATTACTTATAATTTGAATGTGCAAATAAACTGTCATTTACTGTAATTGCTTATGTAATTTTTTGAGTTTCTAGAAAACTAGAAAGGCCTTACAGAATTGGATTATACCCAACTTCCTCAGAAACTTCCTAGCACAAACAATCGAAAAGAACTTCTTCTGTACAAGCAGGTGCCTAAGATCATCAGAACAAGGTTTTTCTGCCCTACTGATTTGCATATTGTCACATGCCATGTAGTCCTTGGGTCATATTCTCTGATCGTCTAAGCTTATATAGTTTTGATTTAGTTAGCACACCTCCCTTACTAATAACTACTAGAGTCTTACTAGGTCACCAATCTAACTAATTCCCTTTTTCAAACTCAAGTAGGTAATCTAAATGAGTATGTCAATAAGAATACCTTTTGATGGTGATACCTAAGTAAAGAAAAATCTTCTTGTTCTAGACAAGGATGACATGAATATTTTGGCATGTAATTGTGACTGTCATAAATAATTAGGGCAGCATATGTCCATTCACCAAAGTTGATCATATCCCATGTGTAGTAATTGTGAACTTTTTAAATGAATTCAGGTTTTCAGTGTCAACCTAGGACCAAGGTTAATTATCTATAGGACTCCTGGCTGTCAAGACTATGAAGTCCTAATACTTTCATTTATATATACATTTATCAAATGTGTGCACATATATTACTTGCCAAATACACACACACACACACACACACACACACACACACACACACACACACACTCCTAAGACACAAATATCTTTCTGAGGAAAGATTTCTGTGGAAAATAATAGCATCCAATAACAATAGTGTCCAAGGACACCACACATGAGTGTAAATTCCTTAACCAAATGTCTCAGTTTGTGTTTGCTTCTTGAAACAAAATAACTACTAGTAGGAAGTTTATAAAGAGCAGAAATGATTTCTCACAGTTCTGAAGTTAGGAAGTCCAAGATGGAGTTGCTGACAGGGTTAGTGTGTAATGAGACTCTGCCCTCACTTCCAGGTGGAATCTCATTGCTGGTGTCTTCTGGGGGTGCTCGGTGCTTTATCTTCACATGGTAACAGGCAAAGGGTCTGCAGAGCTGAAGGCAGTTGCCACTAGCCCCCTTTAAAGGCATGAATCCATTCCTAAAGGCTCTCATGATACAATCTATGTCCCCGAAGGCCCCAATCTTTAGATACTACTATAATGGGTATTAAGTTTCAACATAAAATTTTGGAGGAGACATATTTGAAATATAACACAAAAATAGTTATGAGCAATGAAAGCTAATTTCTCCTTCTAAGCAGGAAAGATAGTAATTTACTATTTTCTGTTCAGTCTTAAATTTGAATATAGTCACTGTTCTAATATGAAACAAAGAATAAATGGTGCACCAAGAATAAAATAGCACCCTCCTAAGAATGGATACTCTAAGGCCATGGGAAGGAATAGTTCTCAGAAGTCTTCAGGCTCGTCTACTAAACCAGTTGCAGCTTTCTTTAGTGCATGTGGTTTATTTAAGCAAACCAAACAATGAGAATTACCTACTTCTGAAAGCCAGAAAAACAGGAGTTGATTTGAATGTCAGTCAATGAACAGTCTCACTCATATAATTCTAATACATATATCAACCCATGAAAGCCTCCACAATCATGTAAACCTCTAATGTTTGAATTCCCTGTCCCTTCAACCTCAATAAAAGGTCAGCAGTGTGCTCAGGAGTAGGCCTGAACCATATGGTTCTTTCAAATATGGCAAGAAATAAATTGAGTTTTGCCATTTTACATCAGAAATTGAGTGTTAGACTCTCCAACCCTGGGTTGTTTTGTAGTCATTACTCTTTGCATTATCATAATTGTTCACTTACATTAGGGCATGGTAATACCAACATAAGAAGCAAGATATTCTGCCAGTCCACTATATATGTCAAGTATAGATTACCAAAACCACCATTTAATATTGAAATGACCAATATAAAGCTCAAGTTGCTCCTTCTTAGTGTGAAAAGGAGCCATACCTACCTGTCAAGCCGTTGGAATAGTGCAGATGCCTGTAAACAACCTTTTAGTGACCAATGTGGCTGAAAATATAGTCTTTGACATGTGGTATCTCAGAAATAAGTGTGTGTGTGTGTGTGCAGAAGGTACAAAAGGGAGTCTACTATTTTTACAAATAATTTCATTTCCAGAGAACATCATACAAAATTCATCTAGAACATCTTACTGTGGCCATTTCACACAACACTAAATTCTTCCTGAAAACAGGGAATACCATGTGACACATCTACTATCATAAAACAAACTAGTTTACATTTATTTGGAAGAAAATAGGGAAAGGGACAAAGAGATGGGTTGGTTCTGCAGTAATACAAAAGAGTTCATAAAGGACAAAGCCCAAAACCTTCAGCATACATCATATTCTTACAATGTAGAAACAGGCCAGCCCCACTTGCTGGCCAGCAGAATAGGAGACTCCTGTGTCAAGGTCACTTCTTCCTCTCTGAGTCAGAATGGAACTTCTTAGACATAAGCCCAAGATTCTGTTTAGTTTCCCATCGATGTAGAACAGATTGGCTGGTTGCAACATTATGCATCTTATCTTGATTCTGTAGAGAAAAATAACACCCAACTCTCGTCTGCTGTGAACCCATAGTGTTTAGAGCCTGTTGCCCTCCTTAACATCACCTCTACATTCAGATAGGTAGTTTGGATCTAGATAGTTTGGGAAAGGTGAAAAAAACTTATCCATTGGTTTCCTAGCAGTTGTCGAATAAAGACAACTAGACAGTGAGAAGGCTTCTGTAGTTTGAAGCAGAGAAGGAAAATCTCAAATTTCTTTATAACCATATAGGCCTCACCTCTTCCAGCCACCTGTCTTCCCGGGGAAGCCTCTGCAACCGGTTTTTTGTCAGCTCAAGTTGTAATCCATCGAACCTGCATTTAAACCAGCGGTGAGCCTCTTCCAGATTAGCTGTTATCTGAACACAGAAACAGCCACAAGTTCTTTTGTGCTCGGGTCTGGGAGATTTGTACCTTGACATCAAGAGACTCGAATTCTCACATGGGTTCCTTGCAATGTGTTTGCACAGTGTACTGAACAGCCATCAGTGTGAAGGAGTACTCTCTAGGTGAGACTGTAAAGGACACATGCAGGCTCCTGCTATCTATGGACCTTGTCAGAGCTCCCTGGCTTTCCTACACCTAGTGGAAGCATTGGCAGACTAGGTCTCAGCAAACCTGTGCTGCCAAGTAGCTTTCTGACATCGGCA
The DNA here is from genome assembly GCF_900095145.1 of Mus pahari. Taxonomy (NCBI): domain Eukaryota; kingdom Metazoa; phylum Chordata; class Mammalia; order Rodentia; family Muridae; genus Mus; species Mus pahari. The sequence goes on along the minus strand of NC_034594.1, from coordinate 33,821,855 downwards.
AGGCCAGCATGTAGGCATGCACTAGTAAGATAAGAGAACTGGGCTCCTTCCATGTAATTTAACTTTTAGGAACTACACATTTTTTCCAGGTATATTTGGTACAACCTGATAACAACTTCACTCTCTAAACACAACACAACCCAAACTTTCTCCAGGTGCTTTTTTAAAAAAACAAACAAACAGAAGTACAGGGGAAGATGCTGAAATGGCTTTATAAATCACACCTCTTACTGTATGGCAAATGAGAGGAAACTGGCATTGAAACTTACTAAAAAAAATCGATTAGAATAAGACAGTGGTGGGCATTAACTAATGGACTTATTTTGTAGACAATAGACAGGTCACAGAAAGCAAGCACAGGCCAGGAGGCAGATCACTGGGTAAAGTGCTAGTTGTGTAAGAATGAGGACCTCATTTTGATCCTCAGAACCCCCATTAACAATAATCTGGGTGTCGTGGCATGTACTTGTAATCCCAGGGCCAGGGAAGAGAAGACAAGCAGATCCCTGGGACTTGCTGGATAGCTGGCCTAGTCTAGGTGGTGAGTTCTAGTTCAATAAGAGACCCTGTCTCAAAAAAAAAAAGAAAAAAAAAAAAGAAAAAAGGGGTGGTGGTGGATGGTACCTGAGGATACCCAAGATTATCCTCTGGCCTCTGCATGCATGCCCACACTTATGCTCAAGTACCCATATATGTGAACATGCAGGCATGTGCATACATATACTCGAAAATGAGAGTAAATGTAACTTTACTAAGGGCATACAGAAAGTGTCCTAGTTGGCGCTCAAACGTGGGATTAAGGGTCCTTTTCTTAATAAGGTTATATTATCATGTAACTTAATGGACATGACAGGAACAAATGACAAACTGACAGTAATGTTACTGTGATACTTTAAGAATCTCCTTTGCATGCCACTATACCATCCACGATAAGATGTGTGAAGCTGGTCATTACCGCAGCTCCCAGGTTTACATGGGTAAGAGCAATGGCGTGAGAGTTACAGTGATAACCGCCTTCTGATTAGATGTGAGGCCTGTTCTCCAGAAGGCACACTCACATCTGGTACTGTAAATCTAGCCAAGACCTGGGGGCCGGGGAACTCACAGGGCATCAAGCATTATTCATTAGATCCACGCCTTGCTGCTTTCTCCTTCTGTTTAGAAGTATGCACTTGAACTTCAGAGTTCACTAATCTTCTACCGTTGGTTCTCTATCATCAGGACACAGAATCCTAACTGAAATTCTTGACGGTAAAGATGAAGCTTAGTGAAGTGCTGGCCCTTGCCTGCTGTACTCTGGCCAACTCTATCAGTGGCAGACTTCACAGCACTCTGTGCTTTAGGATGGCTGGCTGTATTTCTCTAAGTGCCTAAGCCTGGCTCACCTGTTCTGACTCCACACTGGCTTCTTTTAGTTTATTTTCGGTTGCTTCTTTACATTTCTTCAGGTGTCTGATAGTTTCTTCCAATTCCTGAAAATGTGATAGATTTTTAATAAACTTCCAGTATGCCATATAGAACTGAAATGCTTCAAATTTCTAATATGGTGATTAGATCATGAAAATAAGATGGGACACTTTTAAACTTCTATTGTACATTCATACAATATAATCTATAGTCTACACAAAAAGTTTGGTTTTGGTTTATGGATTCTTCTGAGAAATTAAGAATCTCTCTGTCTATCTCTCTGTCTCTCTGTCCCCCTCCTCTGTCTTTCTTCCTTAAATAAAGAGACCCTTTCATGGTTACTAGGAGGTAGGAGGAGCTCACTGGTCTCCTCAAGTTTATTTTTAGCTTTATACTTTTTGTTAGTTAGGAATAGCTAAGATTCCAGTGGCAGTAACAAGCACATTCTCTCTGCAGAGAACAACCCAGAGCCAAAAATTTAGAAGACTAAGGAGCCCAGTGCACATGGAAGCTCTAGCTGTATTATAAAAGCAAACATCATATCCCAAACTACCATGATTTCAGTATGAAATGGCCTTCAAAGGTTCAAGAGCTAGGTGCTTAATCTTTAGTTAAGAGTTTTATTTTGGAAGGTGGCAGAAACTTTAGTAAGTGGGGGCTAGCTGGTTACTGGGGGTATCTGAAGGATATCCTGGTTCTAGTCCCCTCTCCTGGGACACGCTCCTCCTATACATGTCACTCTTCTCATGATGTCAGAATCAACAGAGCCAGGAACTGGGAGCTGAAATCTGGGAACCACGGCCTGACATTAACCCTTCTTTGTGTCGGGTATTTTTGCTGCTACAATGAGGAAAGTAACTAGCATACCATTTATGGATGTATTTTCTTCTATAGAGTCTAGGAAAATATGAGTGCCTTCTCACTGGATTTAGGCACATAAACTTGCTGATAACTGTTGTGATTCTGTACCTTGCACCGATTTTCTAGTTCTAGCCTCATCTTTCGCTCAGCCACCAGTCTCAGCTCCTGCTGTTTATTTCTCGCTGAGGTCTCATACTGACTCTTAGCTAACAGCTCCATCTCTTTCTGCAGGGTATTCATCTCAGATACAAATCTCTGGATGCTCAAGGACTATTAGGAAAAGGAGAGGAACATGGTGAACATAAGTTAGAATTTTACATTAATGGTGAACAGAGTTTGTGGCAATCATATTTTACCTGTTCATAGTTCTTTTTCTGATATTGATCCTTAATTATCTCCATTTGCCTCAATTCCATTTCTATTTGCTGAGTGTAAATACAAAAATAACATAAAAAGGTGATCAGTAGATGAAGTTGGGCTGAGTGAATGCAAAGTTTTCAGTTTCTGCTGGATTCTACTTCCTATCTAGCCCCCTGACCCCAAAAGAGCCAAGGGTAATAGCAGTGTCGTCACCAAAGCAGAGGTGACCCCACAGACGTCACCTGCCCACTTCCCAGAAAACACAGCCGCTGCCAGTGTGCTGCCAGTGTGCTAAAACAACTCCCAGATTATCACAGCTCCCCGGACTCTCCCAATACGCTGACGGGGTTTGGACAGGGTCAGGCTCTCACACAACCTTCATCCTCTCCATATTCTGTGCGTTATTTGCCTTGGCTGACAAGTGCAACTTTATTTGGGCCCTTTGGTTCTTGAGTTTTTCCTTGTTACTGTTCACTACTTTTTCCAGCTCCGTAGTTTTGTGTCGTAGCTCTCGGTTTGCCCGGGACACTTCCACTGATCTGAAGTTGGCTTCGTCAAGAGCTTTCTTCAGCTTAGGAGACAAAGGAACAAGAGAGAAGGAACAACTTTCACCTACTATCCAGGAAGAGACATTTCGGTTTGTTCCTGTATTGACAGAGAGTGAGGCCTGGGAGGTGGCTCAGCAGTTGAGAGTGCCAGCTGCTCTCACAGAGCACATGCTCTTACTTAAACACATAAATAATAAGAGAGTGATACAAAGCATGATTTCTGATTATGCAGATTTATAAAGCAACAAGTCAATTTTCATAGTTTTGAGCATTTTAGAGGAAATAAGGCTTTAGATGAAGAATGTGAGTGAACTTGTAGTCATGAGCTGCATCTTAGGAGCAAGGCTGTGGAGAGAGTACCTTCCAGCCTCAGCTTAACTACCTACATGCTGGTTTCTACAGTAACCTCCACAAGCCTCAGCTTTGTCAACTGAAAGCTATGTGGAGTGCCTAAAGGGAAGCAGGCCCCCACTGCACTGCACTGCTCTGTGGTCACTGCCATGCTGTAACTCCTTCCTTGCCGTCACAGCCTGTGGCTCACACACACTCAGCCAGTGCTCACTAGCACTGCGTGTTAGTCTATGGTATTGCTTCTCGCTGGGAAAGCATTTTAACACTTTTGTCTCATGCAAAAGCACTATCACAATGAAGGAGTTTACACTGTCCTGGCCCCCACCCCAGCATAGTGTTTCCCTTTCTGTGTCATTTGCTGCAGAACTCTGAACAGAATTTGTTTTTAAGAACTGAGGCTTAAGGGATTTGTCAAAATTTACGTTTTGAGGTTTCTTGACTATGAAGTGCAATGTGCACTTCTGTGGTAATTCACACAGCTTATTAAAGAGAGGTGGCTGAGGAGGGCGACAAGCGCATGCAGTACAGGCTTTCTGTCCTGGCTCTCACACAGGAGTCCTTTCTTAGATCTTAACAGTCCCCACCTCTTCTGCTGCATCCATGGCTACCTCAATGCAGACCAACACTAATATCTAGGCATGTTTGGCTAGATGCTTATTACAATTTAATTCTTTAAACAAACATGAGAAGTACTTGTGATGACCTTGATTTTATGACAGAGGAAATGGATCCAGAAGTCAAGTCACTTAGAGACAATGAATCCATGGCTAATATAAGCAGGGCTAGGCTCAGCAATGCTCAGGTCATGTCCGTGCTTCTTGCCATGGGCACACTCTGTTGCCAGGTTTCCTCACATACTCGCATTATCACAGATGTTTCCTTTATGGGTTCAGGTTTTTAATTTTAGATTGATTTATGGTTATGATTATTTTGTTTGCCTATGTGTATGCATACCATGGGTGTGCCTCATTCCCAATAAGATCAGAGAGGGCACTGGCTCTCCTGAAACTGGAATTCTGGGGAGGCTGCGAGCCACCATATGCATACCAGGAACCTATTTCTGGTCCTCTGCAAGATCAAGTACTCTTTTTTTTTTCTTTTTTAAAGATTTATTTATTTATTATATGTAATTACACTGTAGCTGTCTTCAGACACTGGAGAAGAGGGCGTCAGATCTTGTTACGGATGGTTATGAGCCACCATGTGGTTGCTGGGATTTGAACTCCGGACCTTCGGAAGAGCAGTCGGGTGCTCTTACCTACTGAGCCATCTCACCAGCTCAAGATCAAGTACTCTTAACGTCTGTGCCATCTCTCCAGCCCCAGAATTCCATTAGAAAATGCTTTCTGAGCCATGAGCTCTAACAGTTGATTTTTATATCCAGGACACCTGTTTGTGTCCTATAGACCTTGCTTTTTATAAGATATTTATACAGTGGTTCTGAGTTCACAAAACTTTTGTTTAAAGTATTATTGATTGAAGTTAACCTGTAAAGTTTATCTGTCCACGACAGTTACTACATGTAATAAGCTTAGTAAGACACAATCCATCTCAAGCCATATGTGTATGTTTCTATGTTTAGAATAATTTTTATTATTTAAAACAAAATTTTAAATTTAAATATATTTTGATATTCTTCTCCTCTCTCAAGTCCTTCAAGATCTTCTCTCTGTTCCTATCCACCCAACTTTAAATTCTTTCTCTGTAAACAAAAATTCAATACACAACAAAACCCAACACCCTTCAAAATCAAGAAAACAAAATAAAACCCTAACCCCCCAAACTGTAACCAAATAAAAGCACACAAAAAATTAATACCTTCCTCTTCAATGTTCATGATACAACAGTTAACATGCTTAGTCCTCCTTTAAAATAGCCTTTTGACTTAATTGTCCCTTTTCGACAGAACCATTTTACTTGGCCCTGATATTCAGCTACCATGTTACAGTAATTTTCTTATAGCCTTCATCTAGTTTCTCTTTATTCTCCCTTACTTTCTACTGAAACCAGCAAGTTCTGTATCATCCTCAGTCTAGAACCTAGAGTGCGAGTTTTCCCTAACAGTTCACTTCCAGTGATCTAGCAGGCAAGGCCATGAGATCAGGCCGGTCTTTCTCTTATGGAGCTCAGCTTTGGCCTGCAGAAAAGGGCCGACCCCTGTGTCTCTGTGAGACTCAAAGCTATGCTTTGTTTCCTGCCTTCTGGCCCTCAACTAGTCTAAAGTAACTTTTTTTTCTTACTTTGAATTCCTTCAGAGCTACACACTGCCTCTAGTTATCCAAGAACACCTCTCTGATGTCTTGCATTTTTTTCCTCCCGTCCAGAGTGGCAATCTCAACTACACAAGGATTATTTGGCTCATGCACATAGCAGCTCTCTTTGCTTTTGTTTTTGTTTAACACAAGGTCTCACAAAGCCTAAGCTGACTTTGAACTCAGTATGTAGCTGAAGATGACCTTGAACTTCTGACCACAATGCTTGGATTGTGTGCTGCTAGAGATGGAAGCCATAGCTCTGTGTAGCTGGGCAAGCATTCTACCAACTAAGCTACATCCCCAGCCCTTCTACTGCTATTGAGTGTGCCTCTCTGGAGAAGGTGGCTACACAGTAGATAGACAGACGGGCTGAGGAGACAGTGACTAAATCTGTCAGAAGGCAGGCAATCGTCTCATACCCTCTGCCTGGCAGGGAACTGTGTGTGTCACAGACTGTTTTCTTGTCAGTGTTGCTGTGCAAGGAGAGGTGGCTGCAGCACATCTGGCTTGCTGAGCAGAGGGACCAGAACAGCTAAGACAAGTGCAGACCCTCTGGACCTGCTCTGCTGGGGACCTGCTCTGCTGGGGACCTTTCTAGGAGGTGCTCTTCTTTCTCAAATGACCCCATACCTCAGAAACTTCCCTCTGTGATGCTTTCTTTGCAGTCTCTCTCTCGGTTTGAAACTGCTTCCTCAGAGCTTCAATGCGCTCTGCATGCAACTCTGCTTCTACTTTGGATTCCTCAGCAACCTGCTCTCTGTTTTGAAGGAAACAATAAATTCACTTTAAAGATCATCTAAAGAATTAAGAAGGGTTTTCAAGAGAATGTCAGCCCTTTAAACAACCTGTGACTTATAAAGGAGCAGCACAAGGCCATCAGCTCAGCCTCATGGATAGAGCTCAAAAGCAAGGAAAAAGGGGTGGGCTACTGGCAGTGTAAAACCCAAATCCAACTCTGTATAAAAGGATTCAACCCAAAGTGGGAAAAGCCACCAGAAAAACAGCAGCGTGGACAGTCACACCTAAAAGATGACTGCTCTGTTCTGTCGCGCTTGAAATCAGTCACTTATTCTCTAGGCTTAAACTAGATCCTTTCCTTTTCTTGAAGTGAGAGCCTTTCACCTGGTCAGCATTCTTAGTTTGGGCTCTTTGGTCAAGATCCATGATTAGGCTTCTGAAAATGCTGGAATTCCTTGAAAAGGGAAGCAGAATGTGTGTGGCATTTATAGCTTTTTACTCTTCTAAGGACAAATGAAAAGTTCGACACCAACAGATTTAATCCGTGACTCCTTGTAGCCTTAAGACTGATGAGGTGGGGGTGACTCAGGGAGTGGATCTGCTGCGTGACCAACAGCAGTAGGTGGCTGCCTTGCTCAAAATCCTCTCTTCTCTCTCTCAGCATCTTTTCCGTGTCTGAATGATGTGGCCATGTTCCCTACATGCTTCTAGAAAAGCCTCTGCTAATGGATTCTGTTGGCCCACCTGCCTGGCGTGCTGAGGGGTCTAAAGGTGCTAACTCTAACTCCACTCTCATCTCTGGCCCACACCGGGGTCCGAACAGAGAATTTTACTATATCATCTTAATAATATGCTGATATCTTTTTTTCAAATATTATATATTTTAAAAAAGTATTTATGTATTTGTGCGCACACATGAACATGCACACATATGTGCACATGCAGTGTCAGAGGACAACCTGCAGGACTTGATTCTCAAGTCATCAGCCTCCATGGCAAATCCTTTTACCTAGGGAGCCAGTTCACTGCCCAATGATAATTTCCTAGTGACATCACAGAAAGGGATGGGACTCTCTGAGGTCATTAGTGAAATAATTATGTCTTGTTACTATAGCCACCCACACCTCCCACACTATAGTACCACAAAATATATTTATGTACATACAATCACATATGTGGAAGAAAACTATTTATATATTACATATTATATTTTGATTTTCTATTTTGTTTGTTATGTGATTGAGATAATCAGTTCCAGTCTGCTGCCTCTGACTGAATCCGAACTGAGCTCCAGCAACATGGTATCTGATCTTGGGTAGGAATGCCATCTTCCTACTCCATTTTCTTATCTATGGGAATAACAACAGTGTCGACCATCATATGACCCTAGTTGGTATTAAGGAAGTGTTTAGTATAATGCCCAATACGAGGTAAACGTCAGCCTCTGTGTCAGTCATTATCATTGTCATCATTTACATCTAAAGTTCAAATCCTAACCTTAAATTAATTTTCAATTTAATTTATGCTTAGATTAACTTTAAAGCAATTTACATCTTTAAATATTTATTTAATAAATAAGTATAGTGTGCATGCGTGTGCATGTGTGTGTGCATGTGCACATGTATGTGTGATGTGGAGGCCAGTGTATAACTTGCAGGATTCCATTCTGTTTTATCATTTGTGTCCCAAGGACTACACTTAGGTTGTCAAGCTTGACAGTAAGAGCCTTTACCTGTTGAGCCATCACCAGCCCTTAAGTTAACTTTTAATTTATTCTTCCCCCCAGGCTTCCATTTCTGCTGCCTCTTGTGTAGATACGAGCTTCAGTTTTTTTTATTGTAGAAGGAACAGTCAATGTGACATCTATTCAAACAGAGGTTTGCATGCATAGCATAGTGTTGTTAATTATGGGCCACCTGGAATAAAGGTCTTTAAAACTTATTTACCCTGCTCTTGTTTTCTCCTGAGGAGACCATCCACTGTGAAACAGTTTTCTGGTTCAGTGAGCTATACTCGCCTAGTCTCAAACCCAATGACAACCCTTTTTCTCTTGATTGTCTCCATGTTTAGTGGGGCCCTTCTCTCTACCCTCGGAACAGAGTCCAGCTCTCGCCACCGAGCCAGGAAGGAAAGCAGCGGCAGTATTCCTCCACACAGAGCCCGGGGCCTTCAGCTTCTCACTGCCTGCCACCCAGCATCAGCCAAGTTTTGCTTCTATACAATCAGGAATTTTCCAGATCTAGATGATTCTTATTCTGTATAAACTAGAGCTGTTCTAGTTTATTCTGCAGATGCTCAATAGATAGCAGCTGCCAGGCCAATGGCTCCTTCTCTGTCCTCTTCCTTCTCCTTGACATAGTGCCTCACCCTGACCTCGGTTCTACCTATACTCTTGCATGGAAGACAAAACACTTCAGTATATTAGCTCTCATCTTTGTAAAGATGAATCCAAACTGTGACCTCTTTTCAGAGCTAGACTTGTATCATCTTATAATTCTTCCTCAAAATCAATGAGTCTAAAACGTAATCTCCTAGGCTTTATCTTTCTTCCTAAGTATGTACCCAAATTGGTACAAATTTGCACAATGTCAAGAGGTTGGCAAGCCTCAAGTGAGGTAGGATTGCTCTTTGATGAATACCAGCTATAAGTGGTAGGTAAACAAACATGTTTGAAGCAAATCAGTCTCACTTTATTCTTTTCTTGTCACTGACCCTTGCAATAATCCTTTCAGCTGCAGTGAGAGGGGTTATATTTTATGTTTTGTAAGGCTGAAAATATTTTTTGTATAATATATTCTGATTATGGTTCCCCTCCCTCAATTCTTCCCATATCAGCCTACTTCCTCACCCACCCAAATCTACATCCTTTCTTGTACTCTCTTGTTAGAAAAAAAAAAAAGAGAAAAAGATGTAAAAAGATAAAATAAAAACAAACAAACCTGAAGAGGATGAAATAAACCAATGAGTAGAAAAACAAACAGTACCTGCAGTATTTCCAGGATACTCAGGGTTTAGAATGACTCAGTAGGCAACCTTAAACAGTGTATCTGACTTGGATAAGTTTTTTAACAATTATGCCTGCTCCTATACAAACACCATATTGTTTTAGCCAACACTGCACAGCATTGTGGCTGTATAGTTTGTAAAATGTAAAGTAAAACTTGCACAGTCTGCATATATGGAAAGTACCATGTGCCATGTCCCGGGACAACTCTTTGGAGTTCCTTCTCTTGCTGCCTTGTAGGACTGGGTATTGAATTCAGGTCACCTGACCCACCTAAGTGCCTCTACCCACTGAGCCATCTCTCTCAGTCATTACTTTGGTTTTTTTTTGAGATAGGATCTTACTATGTAACTCAGGCTAGCTTCAAGCTCATGATCTTCCTGCCTCAGCCTTCTGAAACTGCCAGTGTGTGCTTCCATACCTGGCTCAAATAATGCTTAAAAGGATAGCTTGCGCTTGGGAGAAACATATGAGTGTCCTTTGAAGTAGTCTTTAAGTTTGGGTTAACTTCACATGAAGAATCAGCTTGATAATGGGCAAAGAACTGAAAAGGAATCATATAGGCATGCTCCAGCCAGCTATTACCAGCTGCTTTCAGCTATGCCTGGATGCTTCCAATGACCACACGCAAGATGCACCAGCTCACGCAAGAGAAAGAAAGGGCTTTACTAGCTTCTTCATGCCAGCTGCTCACTCTGCAGAGGTGCTGCCCCCACCCCACTGGGAATCCACTGTCCTCACTTGAAGGCTTCCAGACTCTGCCGCTCACGCTCTTTGCTTTCCAGTTTTTCTTGGAGGTGATCAAGCTTTGACTGCAGATGGCCATTTGTCTGGAGAGCTTGCTCTAGGCTCAGGGCCAGTTTCCTGTTGTCTTCTCTAGTTATATCTAGAGACTTCTGTAGTGGCTCAATCTGAAAGGGAGAGGAGTGCCCATGAGTCCAGGGCTGTCAGAAGGCCAGTCTACTCCTTAGACTTTGGCTGTAAGTGCCAAATGATCAGTCAGAACTAGAAACAAACACTATGGTAAACCATCACCCACCCACCCACACACACACACACACACCCACACACACACACACACTCACACACACACACACACTCACACACACTCACACACACACTCACACACACATACTCACACACACACTCACACACACACTCACACACACACACACTCANCACACACACACACACACACACACACACACACACACACCACTCTCAGAAGGCAGTTCCACTGGAGAGCAGAGAGCATGAGAAAATAAAGCTAGCTTACATTAGCCTGATTTTCAAGAGTTTCATCAGTTAAATTATTCTCTTACTGATTCTATCTTCTGGTCTCATTCTCTTGGAATTTAAGAACTGGCAACTCTTCCTTGTCTACTCTTCCAAGCCAGGCTTGTTTGAGGGCTAATGAGAAGTCTCAGTAGGAGAAGGCAACTGCCACCCAGCCTTCAGCTCAATCACTTGTACCCAGAGGAGAAAATGGCGTCCCACAATTTGCCATATGACCTTCACAAACACGTGTTCTATACAGAGTACACAAGTACTCTGGCCTCCAAATAAACAAACATTAAAAGGCTTATTCCTGCATCCTATAAATATGTATGTGTGAATACATACTTAGTGGGCACCCACATATGTACATGCCTTCTCACTAACAGGGTTGCCAGCTACCTTTGATATTATACATTATTTTCTAAATCATTTAACTCCTGAAATAACCTGTGCATTAATAAATGAGAATGTGGATAACAGAAGACAAAAAAAGTCAAAATCACGCAATTACCCATTTCCTATTCATAAATATGTCACTGTCCAGAGTTCTTAGTGAAAAGGAGCCTTCTCTGTTTTATTTCACCTTTCTAGTACCTAAGGTCACAATAGAACTGAACAGATTGGTGTTGCCAGCTCTAACACCTGGTTTCTACCTCACTGCTGTGCTGGGCCTCCACAATCAGCATCCTGGCCTGCCACTGGTCCACTTCTGCTTCAAGCTTCTGTACTCTTTGTTGATTTAGAGACCTAAACATAGAAAGCACAGAGGTGACTGTAAAGGAGGGTACAGGAATGACGGTAACATGTGTCAGGTCCAGGTTTTGGGAGCTCGGGCTGCATTATTAGTAGTCACACATGCTTCGTCTTCAGGGCAAGAAAGACTCCTGAGGAATTACAACATTGTCTTATGTGTGACTCAATCACGCTTACTTATAAGGCTATGAATCCATCTTTTTGACTGATTTCTGGAATGGTAGTTTTACCAGCTTGGTAAGGTTTGGTCTATAGTTGAGATTTTTGCTTCTAAATATAACAGCTACTCCAAGATGTATTATGACAAGCAAACAATATTTTACATATTACTAGCTTGCATTTAAAAAAGTTAATGTACTAGAGAATACATTTATAATACACAAAGTAAAGACAAGTACAGTGGATAAAATACAACTCACTTGTTTTCTCATAACATAGAAGTAATATGAACTAGAATATACACAATTACTCCAGACGCACTATCAGCCTCAGACCATTTTTTCTTAGCACAAAAGAAATATTAAATGTAACTTTTCTTTATTTTTTAGTTGTTTGTTGTTTTATGTAATTTTGAAATATTCAATCAAGTCCAGTAATTAAACACAGCTAAAAGTAATTCTCAGGCTGATTAACCTAAGATAATTATTAATCTTGCCATTTGGCCTGAATGGTGCAGAAAGTGGCCATGTTAAAAGTTCACAAACTTCAAGGACACATTTCATGATACTCTAACAGGGGCAACTTGGACTTTTTGAAAAGCTTTCTAACTGCAGATTTAGCACCTAACCTGCTGGTACTTCCAACACCATTTTAATAGTTTTTCAAAGTAAGTGATACTCAAGAGACTTCATGTTCTCCTCAACATGGCTGAAAACATAAATGCAGTACCTTTCCTTCTTAAGGCCTGCGATCTCTGAATCCCTCCGCCCGAGCTCTATCTGGACTTTCTCCAGGGCTCCCTGCATCTTACTGTGAGAAGCCAGCACATTTTCCAGCATGATTGTAACTTTGCAGTTGTCTTCTTTAGCCTCTGCTAATTGTTTCTGAAAGTTTCCCACCTAAAGGAAAATGAGACAAGACAGAAAAGGGAAAAACACGGATCACTTTTGTTCCTTAAGTTACTGCATTTTGAGAAGAAATGTCATCCATGTGGCAGCTTCCTGACCACTGCCACAGCACGGCACACAATTAAGTGAACATACTGCAACAACAACTTCTACAGTTCAGAGGTGATCGTGGAGAGATATGCTCAACTGTCTTCTGATGGGCTCAGAAGAAGAGAACATATCTGAATTTATCTGAGGACAGAAGACTGGGATGAAAAGAGAAGCGGCTAAAGCATCATATGTCCAGAGGACTCTCTTCCAAGAGGTGGTAAGAAGGCTGGCTGTAGAGGAGCTTGAGGTGGGCTGGTAAGATGGTTAGGAGGGTAAAAGTGCTGCCCACTCAGCATGATCACCTCAGCTCCATCTCTGTGATCCATATGATGGAAGGAGAAAACTGATGCCTCCACATGCATCTATACAGCAACAAATTGTGTGTATGTACGTGTGTGTGTGTGTGTGTGTGTGTGTGAAGTTTAAGGTATGGATAGAATTAGAGTTAAAAATAAGGCACACATACATAATTGGACAGTATTCAGACAGAATAACATAATTCTGTTACTTGTAGCAACATGGGTGGAAGTGGCAGACATTAGACTTTACTGCAATAACTCAGGCATAGAAAGATAGATACATAATGTATATGCTCACTTAAATGTGGAAGCTAAGAACCTGGTCTCAACAAAGTAGAAAAGTGTGATTGCTAGAGCCTAGGAAAGGTGGTAGAGGATGGACATGGGACAGGTACCCAGTGCAGTGGTGCCACTGGATAAGAGGAAACTCTAATGGTTTTTAAATTACAATAAGATAACATATCTGCCAAGAATTTGTTACATGTTTCATGTACAAACAGTATAAGTAGCTAGACATATGCACATCAAATGTTCTCCACATAAAGGATGACTGATAAACGTTTGAGCTGACAGATAGGCTAAGTATGGTATGACTCTTACAAGGTTTATAGATGTCATACAATGTCATATAATGCCCACAATTACAACGTGTTATTGAAATGTCTTAACACATTTTGTAAGATGTTTGGGAGGGGATTGTTGCTCCTGCTAAGTCACACAGGGACACTGTTAAGGTGAAGCCTCACAGCAAGGCCATATAACACTAATTAAATGCAAAGAGGAGGCTGGGCAGGATGGTAAAAGCCATAATGCCAGCCCCAGGGTCAGGGGATGGCCAGGGACTAAGACACTCTCAGACCAGCCTGGGATACATGGTCATACCCTTCGCAAAAACCAAGAGAAGTTCAAAGAGACAGGTAAGTAGAGGACCCTCAGAGGTGGTTCCATCATCTATCCATCATCATCTATCCATCCATCATCTATCCATCCATCATCTATCCATCATCATCTATCTATCCATCATCTATCCATCCATCCTCTATCCATCATCCTCTATCCATCCATCATCTATCCATCCATCATCTATCCATCATCATCTATCCATCATCATCTATCCATCATCATCTATCTATCCATCATCTATCCATCCATCATCTATCCATCCATCATCTATCCTCCATCATCTATCCATCATCATCTATCCATCATCATCTATCCATCATCATCTATC
>NC_034594.1:33804238-33806531 GCF_900095145.1 Mus pahari | reverse complement strand
ATCTATCCATCCATCATCTATCCATCATCATCTATCTATCCATCATCTATCTATCCATCATCTATCCATCCATCATCTATCCATCCATCAGATGGACTTCAACAGAAAACAATCAGACTCTTCTGGTAGTCATAGTGCGTCATTACAGAAAAATTTAGAACAATTTTAACCCTTCATTGATCACATCTCCTCTTTTCATGAGTGGGAAAAGGAAGTTAGGGAATGTGGCTTCTCAGGTTTCATGCGCCCCTGCCAGAGACAGACTTTCAGAGAGGGCGCCTTGCCTTCTTGCTCTCCCTGTCCTCCAATGCCTTCAGTTCCCCTTTCAACTTCTGGCTCTCTTTCAGGGCAGCATCTCGACACTTCACTGCTTGGACCAGTTCTTCCTCATTTTTCCCAAGAATAGATTTCATCTTGGAAGGAAAAAGGAAAGAATGCAAAACATTCTGAAGCACAACAAACCAGTGAGTGTAACAAGGCACAAAAATTTATAAAACAAACATGAAAAATTAAATATGTATATCCACTTTAATAAATAAACCCACTTCCATTAGCTATTTTCCCTTTACAAAAGAGTATAAATTTCAAACAATCAAATCAGTGAATAAGCAGGGGGGCCAGGGGCCTGCCCTGGCTGGAATGGGTTAAAGTGGGACACAGCATCAGACACAGGCCAAAAGATTGAGGATCTCCAGCCTTTTAGCTCTCTAACTGTTCTGTGCTAAAAGCTTTACTTTTTCTTACTGTTCTGTGCTTCACTAAATGCTGGGGAAACAACTCTTTACCTCTCTATTATCTAGTTTATAATTCTCTGTGCTTCAGTAAGTGCTGGAAAACTTAACACTTTATAAACTTGCTTTATAAGTCTCTGGCAATTAACATATGCTGATTCATTACATATTCATGTGGCATTTGGAAATCAGTAGAGATTCATTGCTAAGGTTCCTTTCTCTCTTGCCTGGAAGCCTCACCTTTCCATGGCCAGGTGAGAGGGAGGCTTGAAGCAACTAACTTTTCATGAACCAGGAAAACAAAGTTAGGCTCATAGAAAGAAAAACTTCTACTCAAGCAAATATGCATACACACGTTCATATACACATTCATCTTTTTGTTGGGTCCAACTATCTGTCTCATCAACTTACACACACACACACACACACACACACACACACACACACACACACACACACACAAACACGCACGCACGCACACACGCATACACACATGCACACACGCACACACCTATACTTATATTTGATGGATGGAGCAAAAGCCCCCATGAGCAGGTTTCATTGAGCAAGTGCCAGTGCAGAAAGAACTCATGCTTTCTGGATGAAAAATAAGCTCCAACTTTTATTGCTTAGAGAAAGAAAAAAACTTCTACCTTTTTATTGAGGAAAAAAGCCCTGTTCTTGTCAGTAAGAAGAAACTTGCTGTTAAGCAAAAACCTTTCTCATGGTAAGAGGCAGCCTGCCTGCTCTCTCTGCTCTGCTCTGCTTCTATTCTGCTTCTGCTCTTATTGTCATCATTCCTAGTTCTTGTACTTTTTCAAAACATATCATCACATGGTATTATAAGCATTTTTTAAAAAAATGCTTAGAATCACAACAAGTTCAAACAAATTCAAATCATACATTGAATAAGGAGTTACAACAGAGATGATTACATGTGTTAACACTAAGACTAGTTATCTAATTACATATTCATTATCTGCTACTAGCTCTATAGTTCATTAAGAATTTAAAACAAGATCTTCGGAGCAAACCCGGCGGAGGGTCCCAAGGTCCCCAGAGGACTCTCCACACCTCAGGTGCTCTAGCACAGCTAGGATCTTAGGATTACTTGGGAGTGGAACACAACATCTGTTCCAAAGAATCCTGGAGGGTCTTGTGCCAGCAGGAACAGGGACAAAGGAACTCCGAACGACCAGTGGCTGGGATTCTTTCTGGTGACTCCAGCCTCGAGCCATCTTGGGTGCAAATTGGGCAGGCCTTAGCACACCCAGGATCTTGGGATCACTGAGACCAGTCTACACAGGAGAACACGTGGGCAGCAGAAGCAACAGAGCTTCTTGGACAGGGTTCCTTAGGGCCTTCATCCTCAGCCAGGAGGTGGAGCTGAGACCCAGAGTCCTAGGCACCTTCCTTGCCAGAGGAGAGTCGGGCTACAGGGAGGGCTCTGACCCCAGGAATTAGGAGGTGGATCTGAGCTCCAGACTTCTGTGTACCTTCCCTGCAATTGGAGAGCTTGCCTGCAGAGAGTGGGACTCAAGAGAGTGTTGGTCTCCCAGGAG
>NC_034594.1:33800150-33803583 GCF_900095145.1 Mus pahari | reverse complement strand
ATTAGATGCTGAGAAAGCATTTGACAAAATCCAACACCCCTTCATGATAAAAGTCTTGGAAAGATTGGGAATTCAAGGCCCCTACCTAAACATGTGTTGCACTGTTCTATATGGTGGAAAAGGCAGACTTTAACTAACTGCTTCTTTCTACTTGGCAGACAATTTTATAGGACCCAGAAAGAAGCTGTTCCAGTACTTCATCTTTTTTCTGTTATGGGTATTCCCTATTCAAAAGAAATAGTTTTAGTAGTATTTTTCACATTGCTTTGCTTTTTAAAAATTGTTACTGTATTATTACTGTTATTGTTAATATTATTGCATGTGTTGTTATATTCAATGTGTGATTTATGGCTGTTTGTGCCACAGTACACATGTACAGGTCAAGAGGACAGCTTTATGGAGACAATTATCTCCTTCCACCTAACCAAGGGTTCCAGGGATCAAACTCAGATCATCAATCAGGCTTGTGTGGCAAGGGCCTTTACTGCTGAGCCACCTTTTTATGCTATTCACTTATCATTTTTACTTTTACCATAAATAGCCTTTAACTTTATAGTATACCCACAATTCTCAAAGTGTTTTTGCCACTTCCATGGTTACTGGTATTCTATCCATTTTTATTGCATTTCTGTACCCTGTTCAGTTGGAAGTTGTTGTTGTTACAGTGAGAGCCCCTGAGTGGTTATTACAGTGAGAGCCCCTGAGTGGTTGTTACAGTGAGAGTCCCTGAGTGGTCCTAGAGACCGAGAGTGGACTGCTTACTAAGAGTCACATTCCATCCTAAGATGTGGAAACTCTAACACAGAAATAAAAGATACACGAAAAAAGGAGCAAGATACCCCCAAAGACCACGTCTCATCAATTACTACGTCCAAAGAGACTGACATGGTTCAAATACCAAACCAAAAATTCAATAGTCTACTTTACAAAAATGATAACTTCAAAAATAAGCATAGAAAATAGTAAGGGGATTCATTTAGACCATAGATAAAACATTCAGTAAGCTAGCAACATGGTTGAGTAATATACTAAGAAAACTGACATTTGAGGGGGAAAAAAGAACAGAATGTTAGAAATGAAGCAAAGAAGGAAGCCTGAGCAATAGATTCGATCAAACCATCGAAAGAATATCAGTGGGCTGGAGAGATAGCTCAGTGGGTAAGAACAATTGCTGCGTAAACATCAGGACCAAGATTTCAACTCCCACTATCTACTTAAAAGTCAGGCAAAACTACATATGCCTGCAACTCCAGCACTGGCAGGCAGAGACAAGCAGATGCTGGCCAGCCAGCATAGCTAAAAGGGAGAGCTTCAGGGTCAGATGGAGACCTTGTCTCCCCAGAATGAAGATGAGAATAATAGAGGAAGATGCTCAATGTCCCTCTCTCGATTCTGGATGTGCATACATGGGCATGCATACACCCCCAAACATGTACACAATATACATATACAAACATTATATCACACATATAATGTAGAACACAACAAACAAAAGAGAGACTATTGGTGATGGAAGATTGAGGAAGTCCTGCATTCAGAAACCAGCAGGGAAAACAAATAAGCCTGCTCACAACTTTCCAGATCAAATGTTAAGATTGTACTGGGACAAAAGTAGTTGGAATAAAAACTAACACCAGAGAAATCTATTTAAAAATTAGAGCTGATCTAATAAAGAGTATATCAACCACATGGTAGGGCAGGCCCAACACCAAGGAGTTAGCTGGTCATCACAAGAATAACTCTAAGTTTTTTTTGTTGGGGACCTTTTTACTTTACTTTAGTTTTGTTTGATGTTTTTCATCTTACTGATTTTTTAAAATTTTTATTTTTTGGATTTTTTTTTAAAGTTTGTCGAGACAGGATTTCTCCCTTTTTTTGGGGGGGGGGTTGAGACAGGGTTTCTCTGTATAGCCCTGGCTGTCCTGGAACTCACTCTGTAGACCAGGCTGGCCTCGAACTCAGAAATTTGCCTGCCTCTGCCTCCCAAGTGCTGGGATTAAAGGCATGCGCCACCACGCCCAGCTAGGATTTTTTTTTTTAAAGAGAGAGAGGGGAAGAATATAAAGTTGAGTAGGTATGGAGAGTTGTGGAAGTTCTGGGAGAAGTTGGATGAGGGTAAAAATATTGTTAAAATATATTGTATGAAATAAAAATTTTAATAAAAAAGGAAAAGTGTATTAAGGCATTTTTCCCAAATTAAAAAAGTCAAGAAAAATGATAGGTGAAATGTTCCTAATCTAGGGGAAGAATGAATATTCAAACACAAATAGACATGGCTATGGAACAGCCTTCCCCTGACACATTTCAGTGAATATGCCAAAAGGACAAAACAAAGCATATTAAAGTTGCAACACATCCTTCTGTTCTGAACCTGTGTCCTGAGCAGACCTTGGGTGCTAGCTCCGCACCCAGTCCCACAACACCCAGAGGAAGCTCGACTACCAGGTGCTCTAACATGTCCAGGATTATAGGTGAGAAGGCCACAACATCTGCCCGAACACCCGGAGTAACTGGGACTCTCGGGGATCCAGGAACACAAGAACTTCCACCCAGACAGTGGCATGGATTCCTTCTGAACTTCCACTCGGAGCAGAACTGGGGTGCTGGCTCTGCACCCACTATTAAAACACCCAGAGGGAGCCAGACTCCTACATGCTCGGAAATGCCCAGGATCACAGGATCACAGAGGAAGCTCCACTCCTAGGAGATCAGACACACCCAAGAGCAATGGAACTCTCACACTTGAGATCACAGCATCTTTCCTAACACCCAGCCTAACTTCGACCCCAACAGGACCCAGGGAAACACAAACCCCCATCCAGCCAGAGGCACAGGTTCCTTCTAGCTTACACCTGTGCCCAGAGCAAACCCAGAGAACTGGATCCTCACCCACCCCTGCAAGACCCAGAGAAATCTTGACTCCCAGGAGCTCTGACACAACAGGATCTCAGGAGCTTGGTCACACCAGGATTTTAGGATCCCAGAGGCAGCTTAACTCCAAGGAACTCTGACACACCCAGGATCTCAGGATCACAGGGTCCCAGAATCACATGATCCCAGAGACAGCTGAACTCTGAGGAACTCTGATACAACCAGGATCACAGGAGGGACAGGCTCCAGTCAGAAACAGCAAAAGCAGGTAGCACTAGAGATAACCAGATGGCAAGGGATAAGCACAAGAACATAAGCAACAGAAACCAAGGCTACTTGGCATCATCAGAACCCAGTTCTCCCACCCCAGGGAGCCCTGGATACCCCAACACACCAGAAAAGTAAGAGTGATTTAAAATCACATTTCATGATGATGAGAGAGTACATTAGAAAGGACATAAATAACTCTCTTAAAAGAAATACAAGAGATCTTTGCACCGCTGCACTGCCGGGGAAAGAGCGGACTGGTGAGGGGACCCGCAGCAGCTGGACCCGATCGTCC
>NC_034594.1:33798839-33800139 GCF_900095145.1 Mus pahari | reverse complement strand
TGAACAAAACCATCCAGGATCTAAAAATGGAACTAGAAACAATAAAGAAATCACAAAGGGAGACAACACTGGAGATAGAAAACCTAGGAAAGAGATCAGGAGTCATAGATGTAAGCATCACCAACAGAATACAAGAGAAGAATAGTTAATCTCAGGTACAGAAGATACCATAGAAAACATTGACACAGCAGTCAAAGAAAATGCAAAATGTAAACACCTCCTAACCCAAAACATCCAGGAAAACCAGGACACAATGAGAAGACCAAACCCAAAGATAATAGGTACAGAAGAGAGTGAATATTCCTAACATAAAGGGCCAGTAAATATTTTCAACAAAATTATAGAAGAAAATTTCCCATGAACATACAAGAAGCCTACAGAACTCCAAATAGATTGTATCAGAAAAGAAACTCCTCCCATCCCATAATAATCAAAACACCAAATGCACAAAACAAAGAAAGAATTTTAAAAGTAAGAGGAAAAGGTTAAGTAACATAATGGTAGACCTATTAGAATCACATCAGACTTCTTACCAGAGACTATGAAAACTAGAAGATCCTAGGCAGATCTCATACAGACCATAAGAGAACACAAATGCCAGTCCAGCAAAACTTTCAATTATCATAGATAGAGAAACCAAGATATTCCATGAGGTAAACAAATTTACACAAATCCAGCCCTACAAAGGATAATAGACTGAAAAGGCCAACACAGGAGGGAAACTACACCCTAGAAAAAGAAAGAAAGTAATCTTCTTTCAACAAAACCAAAAGAAGATATCCACATAAACATAAAAATAACAGGAAACAACAATCACTATTCCTTAATATCTCTTAACATCAATGAACTCAATTCCCCAATAAAAAGACATAGACTAACAGACTGGATACGTAGACAGGACCCAACATTTTGCTGCATACAGGAAATCCACCTCAGGGAAAAAGACAGACACAACCCCAGAGTAAAAGGCTAGACAACAAATTTCCAAGCAAATGGTCCCCAAAACAAGCTGTAGTAGCCATTCTAATATTGAATAAAATCGACTTTCAACAAAAAGTTATCAAAAAGGATAAGGAAGGAAACTTCATACTGGTCAAAGGAAAAATCTACCAAGATGAACTCTCAATTCTGAACATCTATGCTCCAAATGCAAGGGCATCCACATTCATAAAAGAAACTTTGCTAAAGCTCAAAGCACACATTGCACCCCATAAAATAACACTGGGAGACTTCAACACGCTACTCTCAACAATGGACAAATCATGGAAACAGAAACTAAACAAAGACACAGTGAAACTAA
>NC_034594.1:33775166-33797939 GCF_900095145.1 Mus pahari | reverse complement strand
ACACCAGGTACCAAAGTTAAATCAGGATCAGATAAACCATCTAAACAGTCCCATAACCCCTAAAGAAATAGCAGCAGTCATTAAAAGTCTCCCAACCAAATAAATGCCTAGGACCAGATAGGTTTAGTGCAGAATTTTATCAGCCATTCAAAGAAGACCTTACACCAATACTCTTCAAACTATTCCACAAAATAGAAACAGAAGGTACACTACCCAATTTGTTCTATGAAGCCATAATTACGCTTATACCTAAACCACACAAAGACCCAAAAAAGAAAGAGAACTTCAGACCAAATTCCCTTAAGAATATTGATGTAAAAATATTCAATACAATTCTCTCAAACTGAATCCAAGAACACATCAAAATGATCATCCATCATGATCAAGTAGGCTTCATCCCAGGGATGCAGGGATGGTTCAATATATGGAAATCCATCAATGTAAACCCACTATATAAACAAATTCAAAGAAAGCATTTCATAAAATTCAACACCCCTTCATGATAAAAGTGTTAGAAAGATCACAAATTCAAGATCCACACCTAAGCACAATAAAAGCAATAAACAGTAAACCAGTAGCCAACATCAAACTAAATGGAGAGAAACTTGAAGCAATCCCACTAAAATCAGGGACTAGACAAGGCTGCCCTCTCTCTTTCTCTACGTATTCAATATAGTACTTGAAGTCCTAGCCAGAGCAATTCGACAACAAAAGTAGATCAAGGGCATAAAAATGGAAAGGAAGAAGTCAAAGTATCACTATTTGCAGATGATATCATAGTATACTTAAGTGACCCCAAAAATTCCACCAGAGAACTCCTAATCCTGATAAACAACTTCAGCAAATTGGCTGGATATAAAACAAACTCAAACAAATCAGTAGCCTTCCTCTACTCAAAGGACAAACAGACTGAGAAAGAAATTAGAGAAACAGCACCCTTCACAATAGTCATAAATAATATAAAATACCTTGGTGTGGCTGTAACGAAGCAAGTGAAAGATCTGTATGATAAGAACTTCAAATCTCTGAAGAAAGAAACTGAAGAAGACCTTCAGAATATGGAAAGATCTCCCATGCTCATGGATTGGCAAGATTAATATACTAAAAATGGCCATCTTGCTGAAAGAAATCTACAGATACAATACAATCCCCATCAAAATTCCAACTCAATTCTTCATAGAGTTAGAAAGAGCAATTTGACATGTAGAAGAATGCAAATTGATCCATTCTCCCCCTACAGAGGTCAGGTCCAAGTAGATCGAGGACCACCACATAAAACCAGATACACTGAATCTAAAAGAAGAGAAAGTGGTGGGAAAGTTTCGAATACATAGGCACAGGGGAAACAACACCAATGTCTTATGCTCTAAGATCAAGAATGGACAAATAGGACCTCATAAAATTGCAAAGCTTCTGTAAGACAAAGGGCACTGTCAATAGGACAAAATGGCAACCAACAGACTGGGAAAGATCTTTCCCAATCCTACATCAGATAGAGTGCTAATATCCAATATATACAAAGAACTCATTAAGTTAGACTCCAGAGAACCAAATAAACCTATTAAAAAATGGGGAAGAGAGTTAAACAGAGAATTCTCAACTGAGGAAACTTAAAGGCCTGAAAAGCACCTAAAGAAATGTTCAACATCTTTAGTCATCATGGAAATACAAATCAAAACATCCCTAAGAGTCTGCCTCACGCCAGTCAGAATGACTAAGATCAAAAACTCAGGCGACAGCAGATCCTGGCAAGGATGTGGAGAAAGAGGAACACTCCTCCATTGCTGGTGGGTTTGCAAGCTGGTACAACCACTCTAGAAATCAGTCTGGTGGTTCCTCAGAAAATTGGACATACTATTACCTGAGGACCTGGCTCTAGCACTCCTGGGCATATAATCCAAAAGATTCTCCAACATAAAAAAAGAACACGTGTTCCATTATTTTCATAGGAACCTTATTTATAACAGCCAGAATCTGGAAAGAACCCAAATGTCTTTCAACAGAGGAATGGATTCAGAAAATGTGGTACATTTACACAATGGAGTACCACTCAGCTATTAAAAACTGTGACTTCATGAAATTCTTAGGCAAATGGATGGAACTAGAAAATATCCTGAATGAGCTAACCCAGTCACAATAGAACACACATGGTATGCACTCACTGATAAGTAAATATTAGCCCAAAAGCTAGGAATACCCAAGATACAATTCACAGACCACATGAAGCTCAAGAAGAAGGAAGACCAAAGTGTGGATGCTTTGGTCCTTCTTAGCAAGGAATACAAAATACTCATGGGAGCAAATATGGATGCAAAGTACAGAACAAAGACTGAAGTAAAGACCATCCAGAGACTGTTGCACCTGGGGATTCATCCCAAATAAAGTCACCAAACTCTGACACCATTGTGGATGCTAAGAAATGCTTGCTGAAAGGAGCCTGATATAGCTGTCACCTGAGAGGCCCTGCCAGAGCCTTACAAATACAGAGGTGAATGCTCGCAGCCAACCATTGCACTGAGTGTGGGGTCCCCAATGAAAAAGTTAGAGAAAGGACTGAAGTAGTTGAAAGGGTTTATAACCCCATAGGAAGAACAACAATGTCAACCAACCAGACTCCCCCAGAGCTACCAGGGACTAAGCCACCAACCAAAGAGTACATATGGCTCCATCTGCATATGTAGCAGAGGACAGCCTCGTCATGCATCAATGGGAGAAGAGGTCCTTCATTCTATGAAGGCTCAATAGATGCCCCAGTGTAGGGGAATCAAGGGCAGGGAGGCAGAAGTGGGTGGGTGGAGGAACACTGTCATAGAAATAGGGGGTGGTGGTGGGATAGGGTATTTCTGGGAGGGAAACTGGGTAAGGGGATAACAGTTGAAATGAAAAATAAATTTAAAAAAAAAGAACACACAAATTTGGGCATGGTGGTCCCTGACTTTAATCTCAGCACTTGGTAGGCAGAGACAGGCTGATTTCTGTGAGTTGAGGCCTGCCTGTTCTAAATAATGACAGACTGTAGCAAATATCAACAATAAAAGCCAAACATAACAACAACAATGAAAAGACCAATTTTTCTAATAACACAGAAAAGCTCTTCACAAAACACTTGCGAATCAAATTCAATAATACATGAAAAACACTGTACACAATAATCAAGTTAGTGTCTGACTCCAGAGATACCTGGATCATTAGACATAAATAATTAATAAATGTAACACAACACACAGACTCAGAGATGAACATGTGGTCAGTCAAATAGATGGAGAAAAGGCTTTGGACAAAGTTCAATATTCCTTCATGATCAAACTCTGAAGAACTAGGTATTGAAAGACTATATGTCAACATAATAAAGTCTATATATAGTAAGTTTATAGTAAACATTACATCAAATGAGGAAAACTGAATGGATTTCTTGAAACCTTTATAGGTAACCATACTCTATTCTTTTTTTAAGATAATTGAAGTTTTAGCTAGAGTAATAAAAGGAGAGAAGAAAATAAAAAAAATAGAACAGGAAGCCGTTAAATAATTCCTGCCTATAGAAATATGATCAATCCTATGTCAAAATTAACCTTCACTTTTAACTTGGCTGAATTTAGACTCATGGGTTTGGGGAGATAGCATAGTTAGCAAGCGTCTGCCACACAAGCATATGGTTTGGTCCTAAGCACCCGCATAAAATCAGGGTGTAGCAGCAAGTACCTGTTAATCCCAAGGCTGGGTAGGCATAGACTAGAGAAGCCTATGGCTTAGCTGCTGGCTTGCGCTAGGTTCCATAAAATTCTGTCTCAAAAACTATGATGGATAAAGATTGAGGAAGAAACTAGATATCAATCTCTGGTCTCTACATGTACAGGCACACACGTATGCACTTGCACACACTTATTAGACATAAGTTTGGGAATGTCTGTGAAGGTGTTTGGAGAGAAGTTTAGCTGAGGGAGAACCCCCAGCACCACCCTAAGCACTGGGCTCAGGATGGATTCACAAGATTCATGAAAAGGGAGAATGGGGACCAGCTTCGTCTGCTCTCTGCTTCTGACCTCTTAGGAGTCCTAGTTGTATCCTCCTATTGTAAGGAACTCTGTCATGCCTTCCTTGCCAGAATGGACTATACCCTGAACCTAAGCACCCAAACAAAACCATCATTTTAGATATTGCTTTTTTTTTTTTTTTTTTACAGCAATAAGGAACTAATAGAGATCCTCTACCCTAAAGACTCTAAAAATCCCTCCTGAAAAGTCTCAGATCTGATAACCCATCTGATATGACACCTGGACGTAGAATCAACCTATAAAAATCAGTGATTTTATTATGTGTCAGTAATAAGCACATCTTGAGAAAAAAATTAGGAAAAGAATTCCTATTTAGAATATCTTAGAAATAATACCTAGGAATAAATTTAATAAGGAAGGGAAAGACTCTTACAATGAAAACTTTGAGACTCAAGAAAGAAACTGAGCTCGGTGTCATGGTGCCTGCAATCCAAGCATACGGAGGCAGAGGGAAGCAGATCTTTGTGAGTTCAAGACTAGTCTGGTACATAGAACTAGTTCTACACACTAAAAAAAAGTCAGTCAATCAACCAACCAACCCACCAATCGATCAAATAAAAACAGATCAATTTTTTTTAAAAAAAGAATTAGAAGTAAACACTAGAAGATAGAAAAATTGCCCATGTTCACAGAGCAGTAATATTATAAAAAGCAGCTATGTAACCAGAGGCAATCTGCAGATTCCCACAATATCCACGAAATTTCTAGCAGCATTTTCTGCAGAACTAGAAAATACAAGAATTTGTATGTAAATCCATAAGATCCCAAGTAGCAAAGCAGTCCTGGAGAAAATAAAACCACTGGAGATATCACAACACCTGCTTTCAGTTACACCACAGCTACAGTGATATAAATAGCATGCAGATGACACAAAACCGACATACAGATCAATTAAATAAAACAGAGGACCAAGAAATTAACACAGATGATCACTGATTTTCAACAAAGGTGACAAACACACACTGATAAAAACTCAAGACAATCAACCAATGACTCCTGGAAAGCTGGATACACATATATATATGTTGAAGATAAAAGTAGATCCAAATCTGTCCATTTGCACAAACAACTCAAATGGCTTTAGTTTAAGATGGAAACTTTGAAACTGCTCGAGGAAAACATGGGGAAAGCACATCATGACTGATGAGGTCATTGACCCTTGAGGAGAAACTACCACTGCTACCGTCATCAACCAGAATAGTTTCTAATTACATTCTAAATACTTGTCCCACCATGTTATCCCACAGATAAGTGCAGACCTAAGCTCTCATCAAGGAGTCTTTCTTTACAGTACAGAGACCACTGTAGAAACCCAAATCTGGTCAAAATGCATATAACAACTGATTTTGGGGTGCCAGTGCCAATTGATACACCCACAATATAACTCCTATGCCTAAAACTCAGGGACCACCACACAAGAGGCAGAAAGAGTCTAAGAGCTTCAGCATCTGCTGTGGAGACACTGTCTTGTAAATGTGACACTGAACCTGACCAATGTGGTCACCTAAGAAAGACCTGCACGATGACAACACCAGTTGGCATGCCAACATGGATGGAGAATCTCATGGGACTCCACTCCTAAATGAAGAGCTAGAGGCGATTAACGGCCGTTAAGAAGGGAGACTCAGTCTTCTCAAGAGAAGACTCTCTGAAAGGTTATGCCATCCTAAGCAGTCAGCCCCAAACACGTGGCAGATACAAGCCACACCAAGTGGACTCAGCAGGCTCTGATTATGTACACATGTGATGATGATGATTAATGAAGAGATCATGAATTCTGAAAGTGGTAGTGGAAGCATGGAAGAAGTGGGGAAAGGAGAGGGGAGGGTAAAATGATGTAATCAATACTTAGCACAAATTACCAACACACACACATATAATTTAAGTTTAAAAAAATAAAGACTTAACACACAATGCAACATATTTACATAACTACCCAAAATATGGGAATAGGGCTATCATGCTGGTCAGCAGGTGAAATTACTTCCTAACCTGTGGGGCAGAGGAGTGATGCAGAGAGAAGAAAGCAGAAGGTGGAAAATGGTCATGAAAGGGGCAGCCAGGGACTGGAGCAGAGAACTATCCCTGCTCTGGGCTGTAGGCTAAAATAACCAAGTTATTTAAACAGTATTTATGGCTTCCATCACTGGTTACGTGGTTCTGATGCAAGGCTCTGGAGTCCCTTCCTCAGTAAAGTCAAATGAGTAATATATTAAGGGAAAATATTGATTCAATGTATTATAGGAGAGAGTGTTCATATAATTCCTAATATTCAATGAATTGTGGTGTTGACTTTCAACTATAATTATTAATGCATAATTTTACAAAATACAGATTTTCACTGTAACGTTTCTGTGTGTATGAAAGAGGCATTGCTGTACTGCTGCCTTAGATTCTCAGAGATGCAGCTCATTCAGAGGTTATTAACACATAAGACACAGAACCTGACGGGTACTTATAATACACTAGCTACTGGGATTAAGCCCTGAGAATCACAGTAGCTCCCAATTTTGTTCTACTTAATTGGTCTTCACCACACCAAGACCCACTACCACATTTTCCTGTCACCTTTCAGTTCCTCCTCATGAACTGCAACGCAGTGAAACTGAAACAAAATAAAGCCCCTTTCTCTTAAAAAATAAGTAGCTGGGAAATGGCCCCAGCAAAAGCTATAAACTATAATAGAAGTCTCGTGTCATTCTTTATACTTCATGAAAGTCCTGCAAGGCTAACGAACCCTAGGACCTGAGTTAGAACCTGGGATTCACATGGTAGAAGAGAATTGTCTATAATTGTCTTCTGGCTTCCACATGTGTATTATAACAATGCACACCCACACATACACAAAATAAATAGGTGTAATAAAAAGATATTAAGACTTTATGAAAAGGACTCACTCTAATAGCTCAGGATTAATCCCAGGAACTGACAAATGGGACTGTAATTAAAATGCTTCTGCCCAACAAAGGAACAACCACCAGAGGGAGCAACAGCACACAAAATGAGAGAAGACCTGTGCCAGCTGTAGTGATGATGGAGCTGAATACTTAAAAGTTTATCAAGGATTCAAAGAGTTAAACAACAACAACAACAAAACCCCAAATCATCTGATCAATACATGGGCAAATGCATTGAACATGCAGTTCTCAAAAGAAGAAATATATGTGGCAATAAGTATGTGAACAAGTACTCAATACTCTCAGTCACCAGAGAAGGCCAAGGTGAAGTGTCCTGCAGCGTGTATCTCACCCCACTCGGAATGTTATCACCCAGGGAAAGCAGCAGCAAACCCTTGTGAGTATGTAGCAAAGTGAAAAACCTTCCTCGCTGCTAGTGGGAATATGAACATGTGCACCCACAATGGAAAGTAGCACTATGTTTCTGGAAGAACTAAAGTCCACTTTACCACTGAGTGTGTACACATCAAGGAATCTAAGCAAACCAGAGACATTGGCACATCCACAATACTGAAGAATTATTCATAATAGTTCAGACAAGGAACCAGGCTACATTCCCAGGAAGATGAATGACTAAAGAAAATGTGGCATATCTAGTCATAGTGTATTCTATTTCAGCCATAAAGAATGAAATTGTGCTATTTGCAGTAAATTGATGGGAGTACATGCTATCATATTAAGTGAAATAAGCCAAAGAGGAAGGAAAATATTTCACTTATGTGAAATCTAAAATGTATATAAAAATGTATAAATAGTAATATACAGAAGGAAGGGGCCTAAAAAAGCAGGAAGGTGGAGAAACAAGGATGAGGTAGAAAAGAAAAATAAAATGTAAATGGATAATTAATATAGTAAAATCCAGAAGGCATGAACACTAGGATTTTATAAGTATGAGACAGTTTTCATGCATCTGCACAATAACTTCAGATTAGCACTGTTTTACATGCTACTCTTCCTAAAACTTTATGTCAAAATGCCTGTAGGGCCCCAGGACGTTATAAAAAAGTACAAAGAATGTTCTTAGGTTCAAACTGTCATGTTACCACTACCCAGGTTACAGAGATCCATTGGTTTCTCTTCAACTTTCATTTGTGCGTGTGTGTGTGTGTGTGTGTGTGCACGCACATGTGTGCATGTGCATAGTTCCGTGCAGTTTGATTCCACATGAGTATCTGCGTGCCCCGGATAAGCAGGCTGCAGAGCTGCTCTATCTGCACTCACACCTTTTTATATTTGTTCCTTCCAACCTCAGCCATTCCCTGACATACATTCATCTGCTCTTTGTGCTTCTTTCCTTTAAAAAAATGGTGACCATCTCAATAGGCCAATCTTTTTAAGGTAACACATTCATATGATTCTTTCTCCAGTGTTTTACTGATGTGTAACTGGCATACAGAAAGCTGCATGTACGTAAAGGGCACAAGCTGGCAGCTAGCTTCTGGCATAAACCCTCAAATCAATACAAAGAGATTGAACATTTCCAATAATGTTTGGTAGTATTTCATTCTGGTTTTATTTCTATTTCCCTAATTATTTTTATATGCATTTCCGCCAGCAAAAATACTGAGAGTATATAAAAATATCTTCTTCGGAAGATAAGCTATGGTAGCTACTGTTTGTAAATATGAAGCAAAGGTTGATGCTTTAACAAGCTGACTCCAAAATATTCCTAAATGCTCAATATATTGGGACTTCTTAGATCAATATATTTCTAGTTTAACAGCATCTTTAGCCAATCATTTCAATTCAAATTATGATTATGCATAAATTTTGAATTTTAAAATTTCAAAGCTTGTTTTGGAAAAGTCAGTTGTTACTAAACCAACTTTTCTATGACACAAATGAAATTATATGACAGCAAAACTGATCATTTTAATTTACATAATTAATTCTTATTGGTGAAATCCTTGTTACTCATCTAGTCAAACATGTTTCTAGATTGTTAATGCATTTTAAAGTATTAAATAATTCTGAAATTTCCCTAAGATCACAGGAGGTAGAGGGAGGGAGGGATCTGAGAGGGAGACAGGAGGGAGAGGAAAAAAAGGAGGGTAGGATCAGGTATGGGAAGGGACGGGAGAGAGAAGTAGAGAGGGTCAGGAAATTGAATAGAAATGTGTAGCAGTGGGGTGGGAGGATGGAGAACTAGGGGTAGCCACTAGAAAGTCCCAGATGCCAGGGAAGCAAGAGGCTCCCAGGACTCAACGAAATGACATTAGCAGAAATACCCAACAAGGGTGAGATGGAACCTGTAGAGACCATAATCAGTGCATAGGTGTGGCCCCCAGTTAAGGGATGGGGCCACCCAATCATCTCAAAAATTTTAACACAGCATTACTCCTGTTTAAAGGAAATGCAGGAACAAAGAAATGGAGCAGAGACTGAAGGAAAGGCCATCCATGGACCGCTCCACCTAGGGATCCATCCCATCTGCAGACACCAAACCCTGACACTATTGCTGATGACAAGAAGCACTTGCTGACAGGAGCCTGATATGGCTGTTCCCTGAGAGGCTCTGCCAGCACCTGGCCAAGACAGATGCAGATACTCATAGCCAACCATCAGACTGAGCCTGGGGACCCCAATGAAAGAGCCAGGGGAAGGACTGAAGGAGCTAACGGGGATTGCAACTCCATAGAGAGAACAATATCAACTAATCGGATCACCCAGAACTCCCAGGGATTAAACCACCAACCAAAGAGTATATACATGGAAGGATCCATGGCTCCAGGTACATATATAGCAGAGGATGGCCTTATCTGGCATCAATGGGAGGGGAGTCCCATTGTCCCATGGAAGCTTGATGCTCTGGTGCAGGGGGATGCTAGAGCAGTGAGGCAGGAGTGGGTGAGTGGGTAGAGGAGCACCCTCAGAGGGTGTGTGGAAGGGAAACCAGGAAGGGGGACAACATTTGAAATGTAAATAAATAAAATAACCAATTGAAAACGAAAGATTCAATGTGTGGTCTTCACTTACCGAATCCTGTTTAAGATTTAATGATTCCTCACTTAGCAAGGGTCTTGAGGCAAGAATGTCTATTTTGCCTTCTAGCCTTCCCTCCATGGTTTTAATCGCATTTAACAGAGTCTTTAGGGAGATCCTGGAGTCTCCCATCCCCTGAGACATCCTCATAGAAGGCAAGGTGGGTGCAAAGCTCACTCGGCGCGTCACATTTGGAATAACACTGGGCAGGGCAACTGTTGCAGCCCTTTCCTTTACATTACTGACATAAAACCGAGAGCCTTCCAGGGATTTAGAAGATGTGGGCCTCTCTGGAGATTTCCTTCTTCTTGGAGGCATACTAGTTACAAGTAACAGTATCAAGTAAACCCCAGGCCTGGTTTTCAAGGAATAATACCCACTTTAGTAGGAAGAATAGCAGAAAGTATAGGAAGAAGCTGGAAAATATATTCCTTGGCTTCAAGAATGAAAAGATCACACTGCTTTCTATGACCTAGTAAGAAGCAGGCCGCAACCTGAGCTTCCCTGAGACACTATCGCTAATGACAGCCTCTTAGAGCTTTGTGACTTCACCACTCATCTGCAGAGTCAGTTGGTTAGAACCCCCTGGGCATTCCATTTGAAGACATACTCTATACCATGGTAATGGTGGTATTCGAACACAAAGTCACATTCAGAAGTTTCAGCTTGTAATGAGTTAAGATTTTTATAATCATTGTTAAATATGCTATTCGCGGCATAGATACAAATATGCTAAATTTGTAATCACTGAACTGAATTGCTTTCTTTTAGTAAAATATTCATGGGTTCAATTCCTTACTAAGCACTTTCTGTACTTTGCTTGCTTAACGACGAATTTACTGACATGTTATGTGACCTACTACAGGTGTCGCCTCTCCAGCCATTGTGCTAAGTAAGCTGCTTCACTATAATACCTCTTGCAGGTGAGCTTCTGTCTGCTCCAGATATGCCTTGCTGGCGCTCAGCTCTGAGTTTGCCTACAATTCAAAAAACAAAGATACTTGTTCCTCACATTTGAAAAAAAAAAAGTTAAGGTTCGAACTCAAAAGGCTTTGAGCTTATAAAACCCCTACAAACATTTTATAACAATGATCCTTGTGAGTGGTCATGAAAACAACATATTTTTTCCTGAAAGGCAGAGTGTTCTGATCAACAAGCTCTCATGGATGTTAGAAAGATGACGCATGTTGAACATTCTGATTCTGGTGAAGGCATCTTTCTAACTCCCTCCAGCTCTCAGCAGCACCTGACACACGGCAGGGGTTTAAGCTGAGTTTAAGAGAAGCTGTCCACCTCTGCAGGATTGTGCAGAGGAGGGCGGAGGCACCAAGCAATGCCTCGAACCGCACCATTGTAATGGTGCCTCACAGCAATCGCTTTCTGCCTAGGCATACCTGAGCATATTTGACCTCTAAAGCCTTATTCAGCTTGTGTAGATGGTCCTTCTGCAACATGGTTTCAGTAAATGAGTGCAGCTGTGCTTCTAGCTGTTTAACTTTTATCTACAAGGAAAACAAAGAGTGGAGGAAGATGTCAGACATTTTGTTAAAAAAATTAGAGAACACATGAAACTTGAAAAGCAAATCCTACATTTTTCTAATGTTGCAAATAATTCTGTCTTAACTCATTGCTACAAGCAGTTTATAGCTATGAAAATTGGTTAAGACAACGCATCTGCTTTCTGTGGCCTAAGGAAAGTCCAAATGGACATGATCATGAATAATTCCATTAGACTGTTCTGTAGATAAATCTCAAATATGAGTGAACTGTGGTATCAGTATTCAGAACATTTTCTGAAGGTGGGTAATTAGGAGGGAGGGAGGGAGGGAGGGAGAGAAAGAGAGAGAGAGAGAGAGAGAGAGAGAGAGAGAGAGAGAGAGAGAGAGAGAGAGAGAGAGAGAGAGAGAGAGAGAGAGAGAGTTGTGTTTTGCTCAAAGAGAACTAGGGAAGTTAAATAGAGTGCTTATATGTCGCATTGTATTTTTAAATTACCTCCTAAAGGCATGGTGGTACATACCTGTTATCTCAAGCCTTAGGAAGCAGAGGCAGAAGGATTACTGTGAGTTTATGGAATAATAAATTTTACTTCACCCTTAGGACTCACCATCTTGTAGCCTCTGAGAAACAGTGAAGTGCAGCCTACCGTTGTCAGTTAAGGTACTTTACTTTTATCATTTAGTAGGAATTCTTACTCAAGATATTTAAGACAGGAAGGAACACAGAAGCACTGGTCAGAAGCAAATGAGCCCTGCTCCCTCAAGTCTGGTGATCTGGTGAGTGTTAAAAACCAGTCTATTACCAGCTTATCAATAAGTCTGGGAACATGGCTAAATTAGGCCATGGTCAGATGCTCATACTGTTCCATTGGTCTGAACACACACACACACACACACACACACACACACACACACACATAAATACACATACACACAGAGTATATATTATATATCCCTATAGATAGCAATATATATTGGTACTTATAGTTACATCAATTATGAGACAGCCAAAAAATTAAAAGAGCTCCCTTTTAACCTGTTTACACTGTAATGTAAATATTGATTCATTACATTTCCTAGATATTTTTAGTATACATTGCAAAATTGAAATAAAGTAGGACATATCTACAATGGCAGTTCATTTATAAATTGAAATGAGATTTAGAGTTAAAATAAGCCAAATAGCCAATTTTTAGAATTCCAGTTTGGTTTTGTGGCACTGAGAGTAAAGCCAGGACCGTTCTATAAGCATAACTCATTTCAACTGCCTTTCATTTGCCTTCAATCTCCAAACCTCGTTTGTCTACTAACTTTAATATGAGGGAAAAATGAGTGCTGACATGTTTGGCAAGCCTACTGTGAGATTACTCAACATTTCAACTGTCCAGTCCAGAGCTAAGTGGGTTTCATTTTACATTGTTTAGGCCAGCTGTTCACTGTTTGGTATGTTAGGAAAATGTTCTACCATTGTCCTAAGCCCCAACTCTAAATAAACACATTTAGGCAGCTATGGCGATTTCAGTACAGTCTGATCATTTTTACTTCTATGGTCCCTGCCTACTAGTCATACAATATACCACCCAGCAGTTTACCACACCAGACTCGGCACAAGCAGGGCAGCAAGATTTGCACTTATACTACTGAGAAGAGAAAAAGAAGACAGGAGAAAACACATCGTGTACACTTATCCAGAATCAAAGTCTAGGTCACCAACCAGGGGTGTCAGAGTCAGGGTGGTAATGACTGTGGGGACAGTCCCTAAAAGGAGGTCCTGGTGCTATGAATATTCTATTTCCTGGTGTGAGTACTGATTACATAGTTACCTTTATATCATTTTTAAAAACCCATCAAGCCATGTTCTAATACATAACTTGGTCTTAGAACCACTTATTTAGTAGATACTAGCATTTTCATGAGGTTGGTATAAGTCAATCAGTGATATAGATCAGTGGCAAGCTTTGTTCTTGAGTCTCACAGGGAAAAAAAATCCACAGGCAACAACTTAGTACATTCACATTCAGTCACATCTCATACTTACAGTCAATAAATCAAGGCATGATACTTAGTTCTTCAAGAGAAACCAAAGGCATGTGCCACAGAGCTCAACTTTGACATATACTTCCTCCTATGTAACATATCTAACCCAATATAACCAAGTTTAAAGAATACATAGCAGCCTAGTGTCTTGGCCATATTTAGTATTTAGTTCATCCTTTATATTATTCTGCAAGATAGAGGAATCAGTTCTTTAAAATGTGCTAGCCCGAGGCTCGACTGACATGAAGATAAGCAGTGTCTGATATTAGGCAGATGCAGATAATCATACACACATACACACGGCACTACCTCCAGGAGATGTTAACTAAACTGTAGGCAAAAGTTTCTTTTTATTTAACTATTAACATTGTCACTATTGTATAAATGTTGGAACATGGTCAAAAGAATGATGCACGGTGAACAAAGCCTTGGGGGAACTGTGAGAGAAGCCATGGTCATTCTTGTTGGATGTCAGAACACAGCTATAGGACCCAATCTGCTCCAGTGAGGCTATGCTGAGCGCTGTCCTCGGTGAACCCTGGATCTGGATCCGGCCTTCTGCTTTGCTTTCCCAGATAGAATCTATCGTATGTATGTGCCAGGCAACTGTGTTTAAATCGGTCTGTCCTGAGAATGTTCTGTGAGCCATGTTGGGTGCCACCTGTAGGCTTAGATTTTTTTAAACCTATGTTAATAAGGGTTTTTAAATGCTTTGACTCCCCCTTTTAGTCCACCGCCCAAAGGTAGGGGAGAAATGGTAAATAGGACAAGGGGATGTGAATTTATTTAGAAGTAGTTTTGGGAGAGATTTTTTTTTTTTTTTTTTTTGGATTTATTTATTTTATGTATGTGTTGCTCTCTTCAGACATACCAGAAGAGGGCATCAGATCCCACTACAGATGTTTATTAGTCACCATGTGGTTTCTGGGAATTGAACTCAGGACCTCGGAAGAGCAGTCAGTGTTCTTAACTGCTAAGCCATCTCTCCAGCCCTGGGAGAGATTATTAATCTTTGTTGTCAGAATTCTAGCAGTCTGGTTTAACAGTGTCAACGGTGGCAGGATCCAGCAGAAACCACCTGGCCTCTCTGCACTAGTCAGTGAGAGCAACCAGGACCACCCAGAATGCCAGGAATTTTCTGTAGTGCCTCTCTTAATGAAATGAAGATCAAAGAAGCCTTGAGACCAATGAAGATCTGCACAACGGGCTATGCAGGCTCCCTGTCACTGGTCCTATTTCTACTTTCTCCTCTCTCCAAATATCATGGGTCCTCTCCTGGGTCTTACCTCAGCAAATCAGCATGTGAGTTTGCATCATTAGACATGACCGGACATTTCCACTTCAGTTCTGGGGAAGGGCTGCTCTGTCATTACTTAGTACGTGCTTACCTACCTTTATTTACATGTTTTTATGATTGTGTTGTTCTGAACTCAAACAACCTTCCATTGATCATTGCTTTCTCTGTTACATTTGTGTATAAAAGCACACCGAGGGGTGGGGATAAAAAAAAAAAAAAAGCACACTGAAGTAAGTTGGCTGTCGTGTTAGACTATAATTCAAACCATTCTCTAAGGTTCTCAAATTCCAGGTCTCATAGACAGATCTGCTTAGGTCAATGAAGACTGACGCATAAGCATAACTCACTTCAACTACCTTTCAGTGTGCCTTCCAATTCTGAGCCTCGTTTGTCTGCTACCTTTAATGTGAGGGAAGAATGAATGCTGACACATGTGGTAAGCCTATAGCGAGAATACTCAACATTTCATCTGTCCAGTCCGGAGTCTAAATAGGCTTCATTTCCTACTGTTTTGTTCAGCTGTCCTCATCTATGGCTACACACGAGTCATCTGGGGAGCATCCTTCACTATTGTTGAGAGATGACCTCGCTATACATCAGGCTGGCCTCTTTGTTCTCCTACCTCTTCCCTTTGAGTTCTTGAATTATAGGTGTATTCCATCATGTCTGACTTCAACAGGGGAGCTTTACAAAGTGTTAAGTCTAGGCATTAAGTTCTGACTTAATTGCTTTCTTTGACATTACAGTCATAGGAAGTTTTTCTTATGTATAATGTACATTTTTAAGCATGCAGAAAACTTAAAAGACCTTTCTATGACTATGCACATACCCACCACTCTAAATTCTACCATTAACATTTTTTAAACTTATTGCATTATTATTATCTCCTATGAGTCCTCCAATCTTCTTTTCCTTATTGGATGTGTTTCAAAAGAAATGGTAAATATACATTTCCTACTGCTGGGACTTTCTTTTTTTAAAATCTCACCTGATTCTAATGTGTACCTAAGACTTAGAACTCACAAATTAGAGAGATTAGAGATTAGTGTTTCCATTAGGGTTGCTTTAAGTCAGGCTCAGCCACATCAGTGGCAAACTTCCTGCAGTGTGAGTACCATGGGAGCAAAACTGGTGGCAACCATAACTCAGTACCTTCACACTTACTCACATCTCACTACACTACTCAGCACTACAGACTCAAATCTGTAAGGAATTTTTTCTATGCTCTAACAGCATGGCCATGTACAAGATGGCTGTTACAAAGCTTCAGACAGAGAATGGGTTGTGGTTTCATTATTACACCATTGGTCGATGAGCAGATGTCACTTGGTCGATAATGAAGTTAAGGAGGAACAGAGACTACAGTTACTGAATGACAGAGATTTTCTAAAGTCTGTATATTTAATCCATCCAACAAATACTATTTTAAACATCAGACAAAAAGTGGAAGATAAATCTCATACCTGGAGTGTCCCCTTTTCATAGGCGAGCTTATTTTTGCTATCAGTAATTTTTTCCAAGGCCTTTTCCACTTTCTGCTGAGCAAAGTGAGAAATCAAACACACATATCGTTACCATTTACATACAACATGATTATCACCTCTCTTTTAAAATGGGTATTAATATTGTTATTTCTACAGAAATAATATCAAAACTTACTTGCAACGTACTGCAACCTACAAGACCTTCCCCTAGACAATAAATCATTTGCTGACAGGAAACATGTACGGAGCTTGCTAATGAAGATACAAAGGTGTAGGAGTCTCAGAGTGTGCTGTCCTTTGTACCTGCATTCTTCTTTTCTTTGTTTCTGATTTGTTAATCTTTGGTAGATATGTTTCCCTCGATGTGGTGTAGTTGTAATAGTGATTGTAAGCTGTTTGAAGAGGACCATACAGATTTTAGGAACAATGACCACAACCTCTAGCAGCAGAAGACCATTGAGTTATCACAGCTTAAAAAATTACTTCTCAGAAATTGGAGGTAAATACCAATCTTGAAGATATCACACACTTAGACACATGACTGGAAAGATCTGAGCTGGATCTAAACATGAACATCTCCTTTCCTGTGGTTCAGCTTTCATAGTACCAAAAAGTACTGTGTAAGCTGCCAAGAAAGGGAAGCAATCAACAGTCATATCCTGATGTGATTCCTATGAACTAAAACAAGCATGGCAAGATATCACAAAAAGTACAGTCATGGGACCCATATCACAGTGGTAACCAACAAATGTTTAACTGGATTCATAGCACAATGAATGGGAGGAAAATCATGCCTGACCCTAGAAACCTAGCCAACTTCCAGATCTAGTGAGGTCATGGATTTTAAAAGCATTACTATCACTTTATTAGATGAGCATAATTCCTAACCATATTCTAAAGCTTATCTCTATACCCACAAATAAGTGCAACTCTCACTATTCATTCAAAAAGCTTCTCTTTACACCAAATGGAGACTGTTACAAAACCCCCTACAACTGGCTCTAAGTAGAGATCAATGCATTTAGAGAGTCTCAGATACAATGGACATGATCCTAGACACATCTATACAACACAGCCTCTACACCTGAAGGCTCAAAAAACATCACAGAAGAGGAGCACAAAGCTTGTAGAGCCAGAGAACATGGAAGCCTGTTGTGAGACTGTATCTCCTAGAAATGGCAGGGAAGCGATACCTAGTATACCTCAAAAATATGATTGCCTAATAGAGATCTGAACAATGGCAATATCAATAGAGGTGTTAACTCAGCAGGGGTAAATCTCATAGGGTCTCACCCCTAGACAAAGAACAGCAACAACTGATGACTGCTGACAAAAAGAGAATTACCCAGAATTGAGTCCCTAATCCGTCACCCAATACACTATGGTCAGCCATAAATCAAATGCACACAAGACATATTAAAAAGAAGTGGGCTATATTTACATATGTGTGGGATCTATTTATCTACATAGACAGATGTTAGGAGTCATAATGGGACAAGCTAATAACTAGCAGGTGATCAACCTGAAATGGCCTGCTTTGAATTATTATATAATCTGTGACAGGTGCACCCTTATTAAGCAAGGCTGTAAGGGATTCATTTTAGGAAAGATTCCTGCTATTAATATGCTTTTCCTGTTGTTATTAGTCATATACAATCACTAAGTAATAGTACATCCCTTTGGAGCAAATCTCTGCAGATCCACAAAGATGTACTATCTGTAGTGATGCTAGATAAATAGATGACTTAAATTTTAATAATGACCCTATAAGGATCCCTAAAATCATATCTGTGATTACTTAGCTCTATTATAGTGGACTGCTCTATGAGGTCCTTTTCTGACTGGGAGGGACTGGGAAGAGCAAAGGGAAGAGAAACTCATCAGGATGTATTTTGTGACAGAAGAATCTATTTTCAGTAAAAAGAAAAAAATTAAAAGGGATAATATATTTAATTAATTATCTAATTTTATTTCATCAAAGTCCTACATACATAGATAATTTTATTTATATCTGGTGCTTCCATTTAGAAATGTATATTAAAAATCCAAAGGGAAGTGGGGAAAACTGTCACTCGGCCTGGTCTCAGGAACGGCAACCTTCCTACCTGTGGCCCTTTTCTTACTGTGGTTCCTCTGTGAGTAAGCACCTGTAGGAATTAGCTTAATTCTAACATTGCTAAAGACTGAAATGGCAGAAATAAACCTCTGTGGCATTTAGGGTATTTTGTCAGTGTGACATTTAGGAAGAAAGAACCTTAATTGAGAAAATACTTTTATATAACTAGACTGAAGGCATAGGGCATTTCTTGGTTAATGATTGGTGTGGAAAGTCTCAGTTCCCTGGGGGCGGTGCCACCTGAGGAGATGGCCCTGGGTTGTATGAAGAAGCAGACTGAACAAGCCCATAAGCAGCACTCCTTGGTCTCTGCATCAGTTCCCACCTCCAGGCTCCTACCCCAACTTCTTTTCATGGTGGATTGTAAAGTGTTGTACTGGCTGGTTTTGTGTCAACTTGACACAGCTGGAGTTACCACAGAGAAAGGAGCTTCAGTTGAGGAAATGCCTCCATGAGATCCAGCTGTAAGGCATTTTCTCAATTAGTGATCAAGGGGGAGGTCCCCTGTGGGTGGTGCCATCTCTGGGCTGGCAGTCTTGGGTTCTATAAGAGAGCAGGCTGAGCAAGCCAGGGGAAGCAAGCCAGTAAAGAACATCCCTCCATGGCCTCTGCATCAGCTCCTGCTCCCTGACCTGCTTGAATTCTAGTCCTGACTTCCTTGGTGATGAACAGCAGTATGGAAGTATAAGCTGAATAAACCTTTTCCTCCCCAACTTGCTTCTTGGTCATGATGTTTGTGCAGGAATGGAAACCCTGACTAAGACAAGTGTTAAAGTGAAATAAACTTTCTTCCTCAAGTTGCTTTTGGTCATACTGCTTTGTCACAGCAATAGAAAAAACAAACCAGGGCAAGATAAAACAAGGCAATATGGGGGGGAATATTAGTGATATTTAAGCATGCACATTGCATGCTAAGCTTTGCGATGGGCACTTGACACTAAATCCTACAATCCTGAGAACCTGGCAAGATCAGGCTTTAATATGAAGTCTGTGATGTGATGCAATATACTCCCAAAGTATATCTCTAAAGACCAGTAAGAAATCATACTACAAGTTACCCCTAATTAATAATTTTAAGTTTAAGTCCCAACAAACAAAAATGCATTGCTAGCATTGACTAGCAATAATTTTAATGAAAGTGCAAAACTGCTAAAACCAAATCCTGACATCCCAGCTTCATAGCTCAAACTCTTACATCCCACTGAAACACTCTGTGATGGCTGGATGGAAAAGCTGCTAGGTAGACACAAAACTCAAGCCACAACTGAGGGATAAGTCATC
This sequence comes from Mus pahari, assembly GCF_900095145.1. Classification (NCBI taxonomy): domain Eukaryota; kingdom Metazoa; phylum Chordata; class Mammalia; order Rodentia; family Muridae; genus Mus; species Mus pahari. The sequence continues at coordinate 33,778,234 of NC_034594.1, read as the reverse complement.
ACCATGAGACATTAAACAACAGGGAGCATGAAGAACAGGAAAGAATTAATACTAAGTAAATAACTGATAAAATGTATCAAAATCACTAGTAGAAAGAGACCATAGACTTGACAGTGTCAGTGCTTTTCAGGAAATTGGGTAGGCAGATGTGGCCTTACAGACAACTAGACAAACCAAGCAGAGGACTGGACAATAGGCAAAGGACATGACTGAATATTTAATCTCGGAGCAAGACCACAGCAGGAATCACAATTAATGGGTTTTGTTATCCCAATAGGCACTTCAAGACTTCCCACTGTCCATAACACCCCAGAAACTAAGAAGTTAAAACCATCTGCCTCACGCTCTACATGTATTAACTTAATCCTCAAATACTTTTATAGAAGTGGTACCATTATCCTCATTTTGATAGATTAACAAACAGGGTCTAAGAGGTTAAATATTATCTCTCACAGGCAAAATGGATAGCAAGAAAGTCGGACTCAAAAGCCACAAAGACATTTAGACCACGTAATTCTTCAGAGTTGAAGTAATAAGCAATTTATGACAGGGCTTAGTAAAAAACTAATCTTAGATTGAAAAAATACGTTAGGGTATTCTGTGAAATCTAAAGAATCCCTTGCATGTTCTAAAACAGTATTAATCATTCTCCAGAAGTTCAATCACATAAAAAAATTATTAGCTTAGAGAGTGATCATCTCTAAATCCTCTTCACCTGAAGATGCTGTAAGAATGCGCACCATATTATTTGTAATGCACTGACCTTAGCAGGCAGCTTTTAGAAATCACTCTTATTACTGATTGCTTAATGGGGGAAAACAGGTAAGAAACATAAGTTTCTTCTTCATCATTTATGTAAAAGGAAGTATGTTAAAACATCAAATCCATTTCTGTTTGTCAGTATTATTGATCCCTGGTGACAATCACTTAGAGCTGTCCCAATTGCCTCCTCTAGACTGACCTTTTTATACCCACCCCTTGGTAGTCAGAAGTGGCTTTGTGATGTTCAAGGGAAGCCATTTTATCTGTCAAATGCTTATTTTCTTCCATTAGAGTCTGCAGGTTTTGATTCAACACATTAATGTCTTCCTTTGAAAACAAAAGGAGAAAAGAAATTTATTTAAAAAATAAATCTTATTTTAAAATAACAGTTGAATTGAAAACTGGAAGGGAGTCTATGCTCATGTTTCCCATCTCAAAGAGTGGTGTTTTGATGAGGCTTGTTTGATAGCTTTAGAATGTTCAAACTAGTTATTTTTATTTTCTTTCAACTTTTACTTTATTGAAAAAAAATTTCTCACATGTTATATTCTGATCATGCTTTTCCCCTCCACAGCTTCTCCCAGATCTTCCCACCTCCCCATCCACCCAATGCCATGCCATTCTTTCTTAAAAAACAAACAAAAAAAAGAAACACACATAAGAACCCTCCACAAAACATAAGCCAAAATATACAAGCAGAAGACCAATACAACAATAAACGCCCAAACAAAGCATCATCTACAAAGACGGTGTCTACAAGAACACCATCGAGTTCTTTTTGTGTTGGCCAACTACTCCTGGGTGTGGGACCCCTTCTCCGAGTGTGGCTCATACACTCAGTGAAACTCCTTTGGAGAAAACTAATTTTTCTTTTGCCAGAAGATATCAATTTCACACAGCTTCTTGGTTAAGGGTGTGTGGGGCTGTGACCACTTCCCCTCTCAGTGCTGGGGCCATCTGGCTTGAACTTGTGCAGGCCTGTATGTACTGCCTGTATGTACTGTGAGTTTTTACCCACTGCTTCTTATGACCTCTATTTCTTTTCTAGTTGTTATTGAAAGAAGTAAATAAGTCATCTTTACTGTTAGTTATGCTCTTTCTAGTATATGGTATTTGTTTATCATTTCAAGCTTGAGTGTAATAGATAAAAAAATCCACAAAATATTGTCAAAATTAATCTGGGAATATATGAAGTATAAATAAGAGGTAGGTAAAGTTTATCCTGATAATATATACAATTTACTACCAGTATAATTCAGCACATCAATACACTGTATTAGATAAACCATATGAGCATCTCAATAAAAATATACATTTTAAAAACTCAACATTGATCTATGACTTTAGGAAAACTCAACTAAGAATTATGAAAAACAACCACCTCTACCTGATACAATTGTATCTACAAAAAAAAAAAACCATACTTGGCTAGGTTTCCACTATGAGGTATGAATTCCTTTGTGTTGAACAGGCCTTAAGTTCATTCAGTAGGAGAACTTTTAGTTGCTACCAGAATACATATGCTTCCCAAATAGTATTAACCATCAAAATGTACTTTGATATTTATGTAGCTATATAGTCATATAAAAATATGTATGAAGCCAAAGAGAACAGAATTAAATAGAAAAATGAACAGCAAACAGGGTTTTCAAATTTCCCACTCATAATACTCAACAGGACAACAAGACAAGAGACACATGAGCCAACAGAAGACTTGAGAAATACTATTAACTAAGAGACTGAAGAGAAGAACTCCTCCAAGTACACATGAAACAATCTCTATGATATGCTAGGTTATGAATCAACGCTCAATAAATTGGAAAGGGCCAAAATCATCTAAAGTATGTTCTCAACTACAGTATAACAACATTAAAATTAACAAAACTAAAACTTAAGCTAGAAATCAACAAACTAGCTAATATAAAGCAAACCGAGTACAATCATAAATATTAGAGCACAAAGTACAGTACAGGAAAATAACTGAAAGCAGAAAGCAGGTGGCTAGACTAACTAAGGAAAAACAGAGAAGAAACAAATTACTAAACAGTAGTGAAATAGAGAACATTCCTGCTGGTCTTATGAAATAAACATGTATGAACTCAGAACAACTGCATGGTAACACGCTAGGAACCCTAGATGGAATGGGCACATTCCTAGAAAGAACATATCTGTTGAAACAGATTCAAACAGAACACACAAGAACACACACACACACAGAGAGAGAGAGAGAGAGAGAGAGAGAGAGAGAGAGAGAGAGAGAGAGAGAGAGAATGAGAATGGTCACTTTATCAAATTACCAACTACTT